>NC_142010.1:243452919-243801669 GCF_049901735.1 Notechis scutatus | reverse complement strand
GAATTTCTGGAAGCTAGAGGTAGTTTGGTCTAGTGGTTAAAGCACCAGGCTACAAACCAGGAGACTGCAAGTTCTGGTCTTGCCTTACCATGAAAGTTGTCTGGATGAATTTGGGCCAGTCACTCTCTTTCAGCCCATTCCACTTCACAGAGTTCTTCTGTGGAAAATAGGGGGAGGAAGGAGTATTAGGTATGTTAGTCCTCTTGAATTATTTATATTTATAAAGATAATAAAGGCAGGATATAAATAAATAAATACTGATGCAGGGGACAAGGCCCGCCATGAAATCCTCCAAAGAATTAGTCCCACCTTTTTCCAAGTCCCTCTTAAGTGTGAATTATTCTAGTTGAAATGCAGTGTTTCCACAATCCTTAAAGAATGAATCCATTTTTGAAAAACTATTTCCCTGTAGAACAATTAGTGCATCTATGAGAATAAAACAATTGTATTCATTTCCTCACTGACAATTGGATTTTTGGGTTAGTAATTTTTCTCTAACCAGATGACAACCAGATCAAAATGTAGCACAAACATTGATGGTCATAGAAAGGACATAATTGATCCATCCTATATTGGTGTGTGTGTTTGTGTGTGTGTGTTGCAATACGCCAGTTGTGAAAGATGTCACTTCCAACTCCAGAATGCAGGTTTTCTAGCAAGCAGTTTGAAAAGAAGAAAACAAATAAAGTGTTGCTTATCTAGCATGGCATTGTCAAATAACACATAATTTTGCCCTCCTTCTCAGCAACCACAAAGATATTTTGTTCATGAAGCATTTGAATGACAATGGCACCTAAGTCAAGGCTAGGCATGAAAGCTGAGTAACTGTATCTTCAAACAAGTCACACAAGCTATAATTTTGTCACAAAGTCGGAGGCATTTCCTATCATCAGACAACAATCCAGGATTTCATTACAGGAAAAAAAGGAGGACGGAGAAAGAGAGAAATGAACTGATGCAGTGGACATGAATTGAATCCCCACAAATGTAAAACTAAGAATCGGACGGGAATTTTCTCTCTTTCTGCTTTTGCCCCATTACACTCCACACACAAAACAAACCCAGTGAATGAGGTGCTTGGGGCTTCATCTGAATAGAGCTGTTTAGCAATTTGTTTGTCCTGCTCTCTGTTCCCCCCCCCTTTTTTTCCTGTTTTCATTAAAAATACGTGGTTAACAGTGGCCAAGCTGATTTGCATGCGTGTGTTCCTGATTTGTTCACCACTCGGCCTCCCATCTATCCACATCTTAATCACATCTAGGCATCCGCCCCATTACATTATCAGAAGGGAAGTGATGGACGTCCCTTGACTTCCTCCATGACCCCCTGATAATCCTGTTTCACAGACAGGCTCCCCGCTGGAGGGAACACAAAAGCTTCCAGTGTAGTTCTTTACTTCCAGTCGATATTCTGACAGACTTGATCTAGCAAATTAGTGTGCTGTGGTAGGGGCTCGACAAAAAGACCCCTTTTGACACACTCTGAATCAATACAAAGGCCAAGAGAGAGCCATTTCACCACAGTTCTGTTATTTTTTCCCCTTTCGGTGACCCTGTCTTTCCTTAAGGGGGGAGGGTGGGAAGCTTGTGTGACCTTGTCAGATTTTTTAAAAATGTTAGAAGCACAAAAAAAAAAGAAGGGGGGGAGAGGTGAGAAGAGGGAGAGGGTAATTCTAAAAGGCTGAAATTCAAGGGAACAGATGAGACGGTCTTATTTTTTTAGTGTTGTTTTTCTTTACTACCATCATCATGATTATGTCATTCTTATTCATCACCAATCAATGTTCACATTTCTGAAATAGCCTCACACTTCAAATACTGACGTACCCACACCCTGCTATACCAAACCAGGGATGTAGGATTTGGGGCAACTGTTAATGTCACTTCAAACGATTCCCAGTTTTCAAACAGGGTGTCCTATTGCACTATTTTACAGCAGGTCTTCTGCACGGGTCCCAAGGCAACAGCAAGTGCCAAGAAACTTCCCAACTTCCCCACCCACTTCCCAATATGCCAGCCCACTTTCTTTTCAATGCTTCTCTTGCTTAGCCAGGAATGCTCTTGCAAAAATCAGGGTGCGGTTCAGAAGAGTAAATACGAGAAACATGATAAATATGAGATGTGGCGAATGCCTAAATACTTGTTATATGGAGACAATGCTTGGGCTTTCAACTTTTTTCCACCATTCACGGAATAGCACTATAAGAAGCCAATTGTGGCATTTGTAGATTTCTGAACATTGCAAACTTTTCTTAGGGAGGGAGTTTTATCATCATCATCATCAGCACTACCACCATTATAGTTTGTCTGTCTGTCTGTCTCTGTTTCTGTCTCTGTGTCTCTCTCAGTCTCTGTCTTTGTCTCTCTGTCTCTGTCTGTCTCTGTCTCTCTGTCTGTCTGTCTCTCTGACTGTCTCTGTCTCTCTCTCCCCTATGCATTTTAAAGAACTTGCCCAGGCACTTCATTTCTTGTTTTCTTTACTTTGTCGCAAATTGCTTCTTGCCCAAACAGAAAGACTTTTATATTGACTGGAGGAAATAAATAACTAATTTTCAATAATACTTTCAATCTTTTACTACCTCAAATGCACCACCATGTAGTTTCTCACTGGGGTTTCTTTGCAAAGAATTTTGTAACCCTCCCCTGGTCAGATGGTGCAAAAGGGTACTATGAACAGGTGGCAGAGAGGTGTTGTTTTTCACAAGGAGAATTCTACCTGGATTAGTTGGAGCCACCTGAGATGGGTAGCTTTATCTTATTCACTATTATAACTCATTCTCATTTAGACCTCATCAGTAGAATTGTCCCTGTGTTGTTAAGGAGTTACTTTGTTCCTGAAATAGTATTTCTGTAGAATAAAAACATTAAAATACTGGTTGTAGCTAATGCTGCTTCTCTGTAAGGTGCAATGCCTCCCATGCATGCAAGTGTGAATTTACAGTTGCGTGCTCCTTCATTGTTGGCTACATAAAAAAGCCCAATTTTTTTCCCCTCAGGCATTTGGGTGTTAGACAGCATGCCAGGTATCCTGTCCCTCAAACTAGTTAGAGTCAAGATAAATAAATAGGTGGAGCCAGAAAAACATAATTAAATTAAATGCAATGTTAGTTAAGGAAGGAAGGAAGTAAACAATTTATAAGACTGTTGGGAAAAAAATTGGAGGGACATGTCCAGGCAATTGCCTAGAGTCAAGACTGACTTGAAGACACAAAGGGAATTGGAGAAGAAAATGAACTCAGCTAATTTTACTTCATAGATCATTTCTTTCTTTTCTCTCTTGCATTAAACATGACATTGAAAGGATTTGGAGGTCACATGCTTTGTAAACTTGGAGGCTGAAGGGAAAGATCCCCCTGATTCTTAATTCGTGCAGTTGTGATAAAAATGCATCACGGCAATAATAAAAAGATAACTAAGACAAATTATCTTTCTAAGCTGCACTTTACAAATAGAAACTATGTCATCTATTTTTGAAATTTGACAAAAAGATTAAAATCCTGTAGTATAATGGTTTCTTTCATAATCACAAACCTTTTGAAACAGCTCATTCTTTTAGCAGCCTTTTCTTTGTACTTTAAGAACTCCTAGCACTAAAAAAATCCCCCCTTAAGTCAATATCATATGAGACATTCCTAGCACTTGAAAGCACTTTTCTTTTTGTGCAAAAAATGAAAGCTCTTCCAAAAATAGAGGTGGACAAATTGCCTTTCATATTTGCCATACAGTATGTACATTTAACCTCGGCTGCACTTCACCATTTTTCAATATATATAACTTGTTCTCTCAAACAGAACAACCCATAGCCACAAGGGATATGACATATTGCATAAGAAATCCAGACCACTTCAGACAATTCATCTTGAGAACACAGAAGGAAAATTATATCAGCTCTTCCAGCCATAGCTGTCAAAATAATTCCCCCTCCCTCTGCTGCGGTCATTGTTTCAATTCAACCTGAAGGAATACTAGAGTATATGTTCAATGTATTTGTGTGGTCATGACTCCATTAAATTAATGGAATTTAGCCAACCTACATAGAAGAAACCTGGTCTATAAATGTGGAATTTGACATACTTGAAAAATATTCTTGGATGGTAACAGACTGCATTACAAAAGCCCTTAGCTTTAGATTCTTACTATATTAGCCCTGCTTGTGTGGTTCTTTCCGAAGTTCACAATCACAATATAGTTGGTCACACTGTACCAATTTTAGGTCGTTACAAAAAGGGGAATTGCTACTGAAGTTTTGCAAGGTTTTTCTGGGAACTATAGACCTTCAAAAGCTTTCTGTTTCTTGAATTCTCTAAGGAACATGACAACTGTTTAGCTAAGCCTAGGAAAGTTGAGTTCATCTGAGTCCATAAACTACATTTCCCTAGTGTATCAAGAGGGTTACAAACTGATCATCGCTATATTGGAATAATGGTTTTGAGAATAAAATATGAGCATCTCATTCCTGCTATAGAGGGAAGTTGAAGAAACAGATGGATAATTAAACAGATGTTCATTTGCATAAATATATTTTATTTCTACGCTCCTTTTCCTCTAAAAACTCAACAACATGTACATAAAGGTCTTAACATTGTGTTCTCATAACTTCAAATCTATGAGATAAATTGGACTGAGTTATGGTAACCAGACCAAGTCATCAGTGGCTTATGGTGAAGTGAGGACTTGAACCAGACACTTTGACTGTTACACAGACTGCATCATGTATCATTTGAAAGGGCATTTCTAGCAGCTTACTTCTCAGGGGTGCTACTCTGCTTCTAAAGTGTCTATAAAATCTTTGCTGGTATGGAATGAAATAATTCACAAATATGTACAGAGAGAAACATTCTGACAACTGAAGGTAAATATATGAGGCCCACTGATCCATGCCATACATATTGGAAATGATATGCTAGCCATTAAATGAATACTAATAAAAAATATAAAAGCAAAGCTTCCCACCCTACTCTTTGTTGAGAAAATCAATTGTTTCAAAACAATCACAATGTCTGATTTCATAGGTTGCCTTAAAAATTGCTGTGGTGTGATCAGATGACTTCAGCTGTGAAAAACAATTATATTCTTGACAAATCAGTTGAAAATTACTCTCCTATTATGTGCTAATTGCTATTAAATACAGTCTTGCTCTTCTTCACATGCCTTCTCTATTGAAATATAAAATTTTCTGGGATAGAATAGTCCAAATTAACAATTGTTCCACACTTATGGAATGTCCTTCATAAGGAAGTCCACCTCTTGTTTTATTACACACACACACACACACACACACACACACACACACACACACAATTTCTCCCTGCCATTCTCTCCAGTTTTTCAGAGGAACATCTATGATGCTATCTCAGCATTCCTTTTGATTTTATTTTTTCTTGTATGTGGGGCACAGTTCTAAAAGGGTACCGGGCTATAGTCAGCCATCATGCATATTATTCTTAGCAATTAAGATTGGAGATAAGAAAGCACTAAATTAAAATAGTCTTATACAAGGGGGTATAGAGGGTTCAGTATCTACTTTAGAGTATATATATGTATAGACATCTTGCTAATATGTAGTTTTCAACTGTTTTCAACTTGAGATAGAAATTGATGTCTGAGATACAAACATTTTTGATTATGATTTTTCTTGGGATAAATGTAACTGTGAGTCATATGTCAGATGAGTCATACACATCTCAATTATGACAAATCACAGCTTGAACTATCTTGCTTTGCATGTAATGAGTCTATCTCATATATTAGTTTCACCTTTTAAGTTGCATTACTGAAATAACTGAACTTTTGCACGATATTCTAATTTTTCGAGTTTCACCTCTAGTAACTGTACTGTGTTTGCCAGAGATAAATGTGCTCCTCTATCTCATTCAGGCTGAATAAGAAATAAATATTTTAAAGAAGGGATGGGGTGTGGGGAAGAAAGGACATGGCTTACAATCACTGCTCTGCCTCATGCAGCAAAATTGCTTGTGTCTGCTCTGTTTTTCCAAGAATTTTGAGTTCCCTAAAAAGAAAAAGCTATAATCCCTATAACTTATTCTGGAATGACACTACTGCATGATACATTTCTTTCTTGGTAAGAAGATGCTCATAATTTTCCACCAGGTACCTGGGGGTGTTTGTCTGTGGAATTCATCCCATTGGATTGCATGATTCTGTAAAAGGCAGTTAGGCTATCTGAACAATTATTCCAACCAATTTATAAACGAAGCAAGAAAGCTGAACAAACTCCTATCATGTTAGAGCCAAGCCTTCCTTTGTGGGAATAAGTACCCTTTTTGAACTTCCGTTTTTCAATGGTCACTTCTTCGTAAGCTGTAGTAGAATTTTTGTAGTAGAATTTTGTGTTCATTTTTAAAAACTGTTTGCAGAAATAGGGCCAGTTTCTTCAACTCTGATTATTTAAAGGATGGTTTAGCTTTGCTCAAAGCAAACAGCCATCCATCCCCTTGATGAAAATGATAAAATAAATAATGTTAGTTCAGGGTTTATTGTCCACCAGAGGGACCCAGTAGATAGGCTTCCTGTATGCTTTAAGGTTGGGGCAAGAAGAAATTGTATCAGGTATGGCTGGTTATTTGAGAGCTACCATTTTTTTGCTGCCAAAATCTTTGTTGTTGAGCCATTCAATTGTTTCCAACTCTAAGTGACCCAATGGATATTATTTTGCCAACATTGCCTATCAGCATCAACTTCTTTGAATTTATTTATTTATTTTATTTATTTATTTGATTTGCCAATTGTTTACAAGATAATAAGTATAAATGTATACATAGTTGTGAATACATGAAATGGGTACATATAAGAAAAATAAAAGAATAAGAGAAACAATAGGACAGGGACGGTAGGCACGTTGGTGCGCTTATGCACGCCCCCTACATTCTTGCAAACTCATGCTTGTGTCAGCAGTGATCACATCTAGCTACATTTTCAGTTGACCTTTTAAAAGAACTTTGGTTCCCACCCCCCAAGTGTCTTCTGCAATGAATTTTGCATGATGCGTTTTAAAATATTTAATCTTTACTACTGAGTTTTATGTAGCACCAAAGACTTTTCTATAAACCTTTTCCCCAACAAGCGGTTTTCTGCATTTTTGCAGCTCAGGTCTGGTAACCCTAATTAGTAAAGATACCTCCACAGAATAGGACATACACCAATACATTGAAGCAGGGGTGGGATTCAAATTTCTTAACAACCGGTTATGTGGGTGTGGCCTAATTTGTGGGTGTGGCTTGGTGGTCATGTGACTGGCTGGGAGTGGCTTGTATGTAAATATTGTAAATATATATGTAAAGATTGAATTTTTTATTTTAAAAAAAGAGCAACTTTTACCCAAAACCAGGCAAAACAGGCAGGCAGATTGAGCTGCTTGCAGAATCACAGCTTCACTCCCAGATCTACCTTTCTGCAATCTGCTGCCTGAGTCTGCACTGAAAAATAGAAGCTTCAATCCTATGAAAGGTTCAGCTCTGCTCTCAGGCCACTTCTCCCTCCCCCAAGCCCTTGAATACCACCCCTGACTGGGCCTCAGGAAAGCCTCCTGGGAGAGGCAGGTGGAGAGGGGAGGAGCCAGCCAGTAGTGCGATTTGCCGGTTCTCCAAACTGTGCAGAATTGTAACAACCGGTTCATTGGAACTGGTC
Organism: Notechis scutatus; assembly: GCF_049901735.1. Classification (NCBI taxonomy): domain Eukaryota; kingdom Metazoa; phylum Chordata; class Lepidosauria; order Squamata; family Elapidae; genus Notechis; species Notechis scutatus. The sequence goes on along the minus strand of NC_142010.1, from coordinate 243,794,023 downwards.
TGAACTGGTAGAATCCCACCCCTGCATCGAAGCCATGATGCAACAGAGTCACCCCCAACTGATCTATACCACTCAAAACTACCACTCAGTAGTTTGAGCCATGTTTGTCTTTCAAATGCTCAACAATAAGTCTTTTGACTGTAAGTCCATTTCCTTTGTCCAGAAGTCAATTCCCATGTGATTGAGATAAATTTCAAAACAATAAAAAAATGTGAAAATTTGCAATAGCCAGTCTGAGTTAATATGTAATAGCTTTTACCAAAATAGAAAATACATTTAAATAAAGCATTAATTCACTTCATCTCCAACAACACAATTCCAATGCGGTCATTTTAAAAAGATTGTTCCCTGTTGAAAAAAGTGTAATCTAAAAGAATATTTTATTTAAGATATACCACCAAGGGTTTGCTCTTGCTCCCTTATCTTGTTAATTTAGCTTTAAGAAATTCAGGAAAGATTTGTTAGGGGAAGCAGAATTTACAGTTCTACAATATACAGATGATAGTTCATACTTCACAGCTAGAGTAGAAATGTCTATTCCTAATCTCATTTCATTAATACTTGAATTTGGTATCCTATCAGATATTCTATTAAATAAAATAAATTAGATTTAATATTGGTGGTTAGAGCCATAATGATCAAAATGGTAATTCTATCGGCACAGTCAAATTCCCACACTTTTTCCACAGGTGTCAACCTAAATGAAAGAAACTTTTAGAGAGGATATCCAACACAATGCAATGCTGTAACAATCATTTAAATCCAGACCTCTTTTCTTTAAACCAGGGGTGTCAAACTAGATTTCATTGAGGCCACATCAGGATTGTGTTTGACCATGGAGGGTTGGGAGGCATGACAGGGGTGGGAGTGGCCATGGTGGGTGTGACATGGGACTCATGTTGGAGGCACCTGTGGCAGCCAAGAGCTAAGGCAGCAAGCACTTCCCTGAGACCCTCCCTCACACTCATTATAATCTCCTCCCTCCCTCCCTTCCTTTCTCCCTTCCTTCTTTTTCATTCCCTCTTCATTCTCCTTTCTTCTTCCTTCCTCTCTTCTCCTCTCCTCTTCTTTTTCTTTGTCTTCCCTCTTTCCTTTTCTCCTTCCCTGTCCCTTCTTGCATGCTCAAATGCAAAATGGGAAACATTTCTCATTTTGTTTTGTTTTTATTTTGTTTTGATAGCCCTCTGCCAGTGAAAATGGAGCACGCCCCATTTTTGGCCATGACGGCCTCCTGCAGCCCTCTGCCGACATAAACAAAGCTCAGGAGCACAGAGGCATTAGAGGCTGGTCCTTTGCTGTTTCCAAGTCAGCCTGTGGGCCAGATTTAAGGACCCCATGGGCTGGATCCCACCCACAGGCCTTGAGTTGGACATCCTGCTCTAAACTGAGGGAGCAAGAAACACAAATACCTTATGAAGAATAACTTGAAGACCATTCAAAGACAGGGGTGGGGGTTTCTACCGGTTCTGTCTACCTCTGTAGAACAGGTAGCTCTGAAGAACAGTAGACATAGAACCGGTTCTATGTCTGAAGAGCAGTTTTGCCACCTAGCCCACCCGGGCTCTTACTTGATCTTTATTTCCTGATTTTCAACTTCAGCTGCCGTGTGAGGCACAGCTGCAGTTAATAAAGCAGGAAAAAAGTGCTTTTTCAAATGCTGCTTCTCTGCACGCAGCATGCTGATGACGATTTACAGGTGCGCGCGCAGCGTGCAGGGAAGCACATTGTAAATCACCAAACCTCATAAATCATCGAACCGATAGTTAACCCTGTCGGATCCCACCCCTGATCAAAGAGTTTTGAGAAAGTATTTAAGTGTTCCTTTAATCAGCCTGGAGGTTAAATACAACAACAAGGGATTAGAAAGTAAAAGGCAGGCATGATATTAAAAATCACAGATATCAATTTGCAGTAAGATTAAGATGAAGTACAAGAGGAATTAATTAGATTAGTCTCTGCCAAGAACAAGAAAAATTTCAAGATGCATCTGAGGATAGATGACACAGTATTTTTATGAAATTAAAAATATATTCTTTCAAGTTCTGCTTTTAACTGCCAAGACATGAAAGAGTCCTTTGGGAAACAAGGAATCAAAGAGGGAATAATAGAACTTATATGAGTAAAGGTGTAAATTAATTTTGGAGTAATGTACAGAAGTGAGAATGGACAATAAGAGATAGGCAATATGTGTGGATGTTTTTGAAACCTAGTTCTGCTCAGTCCTGACAGCAAAGGTCATTTGTGAGGAATTATGACATTTAGCATGACATGTTACTGATCCCTGAAGAGGATCAGTAGAGGCCATATTGGATAATATAGATTAACGACTAAATGGTATGAAATGATGCTCATTCTGAGTAATACAAAATATCATCCTGTTAAATGGTTCTTTCTTTGTCAGCTACAGGCTGCATTCATATGTTAATCATAAGAAACAATATTGGACAAATGCAAATAGTATATTTACTGAAAACAATCATAAATTACCAAAATATGCATTTATGCTATTGAGCTGTCTGCTAAGTTCTCATTTGAGCATCGTTATCTTTCTTTCTCTTTCATCACCTATCATCCATCTATCTGTCCATCCATCATCTATCTATCTATCATCTATCTATCTATCTATCTATCTATCTATCTATCTATCTATCTATCTATCTATCATCTGTCTGTCTGTCTATCCATGCATGCATGCATTCATGTATATTTACCCACATCTGCTTAACTCTGGTTTGGACATTAGCTAAATTGTTGTATATAAAAGGCATTCTCAGTGTTGACTCTGGCAACTCCTTGCATAAGTTCCGGCAGGTTTTTTTAGGCAAGATTTCAGAAGTTGTCCTCAAAGTCATTATAACCCAGTATAGGCTCAAACATCTGATCCTCCATTTGATGGCAGTGCGACTAGCCATATTATTCAAGAATTAATATAAAGATATGTAACTATATGTTTGGGAACAATGCAATGAAATACAAGGGTTTTTTGAGCTTTGAAGAAAATGGTGACATCTTTGAATATGGAACAGTTCAGTGAAACACAGCAGTGCTGCTCATTAATTGATCTAGATATATATATTTCTATCAAGATTTGGGAGAGGGAATAAGGTTCCTAGAACATATTTAGTTTCATATTTAACCAAATATTTACAAGCATATGGGAAATACTCTTTAATTTTCTTCTTTTATTCAAAAAAGATCAAAATATGGTTACTTTACATGTTTAGAAATCTATACGAGTCATCTGCACCATACTTGTCTTATTGTTAATTTACCATATCCACATCATTTAGAACTCAAGGCTCACAGGGCGCTTAGATCTGGTCCATGGGGCTGCCCTGGAAACAGTGAAGGATTGGCCTGCAGTGCCTCTGCCAGCAAAAACGGAGCTCAGGAGGGCCACCTGCAGCCCTCCCTAGCTCTGTTTTTGCTGGCAGAGGGATGCAGGAGGCCATTGCAGGCGAAAATGGAGCTTGGGAGCCCATTTTCGCTGGCAGAGTGCTCAGGTCACCACAGGCACCCTCAACATGAGTGATGTCAAGCTGGCCATGCCCTCTGGCCAGCCCCCAAATCAGGTCAAACCTGATGCGGCCCTCAATGAACTTGAGTTTGACACCCCTGATCTAGAGATAGAATGTGAGGAATTCAACAGTGCACAGAAAAAAATTCCAGGTGAACCATAGCGCGATTAGTTGATTGGACAACATATTTTTTTACTTAATTTTTTCTTATACAGATTAAAAATGTATCTTCCAAGCACTGTAGTGTATCCCAATTCTCCTCTCCATCAAGTATTAGTACTGCTTTATAAAGCATTAATAAGACCAAACTTTGAATTTGAATGCTGCATCCAGTTTTGCTCACCATATTATAAAAAAAGATGCAGAGACTCTGGAAATAGTGCAGAAAAGAGCAACAAAGATGAATAGGGAGCTGAAGGATAAAGCATATAAAGAACAGTTGCAGGAATTGGATTTGTCTAGTCTAGTGAAAAGAAGAACTAGGAGTGACATGATAGCAGTGTTGAAATATTTGAGGGGTTGCCACATAGAAGAGGGAGCCAAGCTATTCTCCAAAGCACCAGAAGGCAGGACAAGAAACAATGGAAATTAATCAAGAGGAGAAGCAACCTAGAACTGAATTGTATAGGGACTCCTGCTTGAGAAGGGGATTGGACTAATCACTAGCAGACTTCCAAGGTCCTTTCAACTCTGTTATCCTGTAATAATCCAAGTGCTGAGGGAAGCTAAAACAAGCTTGTCAGAATGTTTAACTTGCACATCCTATTCCTTACAAGCTAAATGGGTCCTCAGATATAGTATTGGTCAATGTGCCTCCAAACAGCACCATGAAAGCAATATGACCTACATGCCCATACGGTTTTTTTTGGAAACAATTCAGATTCTCCTACTTATTTATATTGCCACTTTTCTTTTCCTTCATGCCCTTGAGCAGTCAGGTCAATAGCAGTAGTGAGATTTGGCAGCAAGTATAGTGGATGTCAAGTGTGAAATATATACTTTTCCAACAGTAGTTTCTTGGCAGGAGAATGATCTTCTGTATGGATGCATGACTAGTGATGTAATTTTTTAAATATAATACCTCTCCTAAGAGAGAATATGAACAGTGAGAGGTAATTTCTTTATAAAATCAGCTTCATCATTTTCCTCTTCATCATTTTTCCCAATCCCTTCTTTATCCCAGAAGCTTAGAGGAGTCTCAGTTTGAAACATGCTGATCTCTGGGAATTCCAACAGGAATTGGTATCTTCCACATAAATGTGTAAACTCAAAACTTGTCCTCTTTCAGATTTCATTTTCTCCCAAAGTTGGAATGTTCTCGTTGGCTGAAGGAGAAAATCAAAGTGTGCTGATGCATGTCTGAAGGCATGTTTTGAGCTAAGTTTAGAAATGCGTGCATGAAAAGAAGTATATGCACATGTATTTAAATTTGCAACAAAATTCAAACGTTCAGACAGGACAGAGATTCAAAGACTGCCACAAATATAATACAAAAAGAGGTTTTGCAAATGAAGAGACCACAGGAAATAGTTTCATTCTTTCTGTTCACAGGACGATTGTGATTAACATATCCAGAGGAGAGACCTGTGATACAAACATAGTAAGATACCTGATAGCAGTCAGTAACACATACACTGTTTGTGCATACTTTTAAGGCTGTACAAAAGAACATTCTAGTTTTGTACATGCAAAGAACTACACTGCTCTCCTTCCATCTGGGAGAAATATTCAAATTATATCATGTAAAGGGTTATCTAGAAATAGTCTAAGGACCTCAGCTATTGTTTATGCAAAACACATGGATGTGATTATTGTAACTAAGTGGAGATTTGACGCCAAACTTTTCACCCAAAATTGACAGGAATGGTGCAGTTTTATACACATCAATAAAAAGTGATGTGTGTTTATGTGTGTTTGTCTTTGGGTCAGTCTTAACTCCTGGCAACTGCATGAAAAGTTTCTGCAGTTTTCTTGGCAAGTTTTTCAGAAACAGTTCATCATTGACTTCTTCCTAGGGTTGAGAGAGAATGATTGGCCTAAAAGTAATCTAGCTGGCTTCTGTGCCAAACAGAGGACTAGAACTTATGATCTAGTTTCTAGTCCGGTGCCTTAACCATTAGATTAAACTTATTCTCAGTAAGATTTTAATACCACTGGATTCCATGGGTCTTTTCCATTCCCATAAGTAAAGGAGCAAAGGACTTCAGGCAAAATATCTCTGAAACATAGATATCATGAAGTCATCCCTTTGTTGTCTTTACCAAAGTAACTGGTTTAGAAAAAGGCAGTTGAATTGTAATTGTAGAGGAACAGAACAGACCATTTGCAATTTGCAATAAACACTTTTTATTGATGTGTATAAAACTGTATCATTCCTGTCAACTTTGGGTGAGAAGTTTGGAGTCTCAGTATAAGGAAAGTTCTTATCTTAGCAACTGCACTTGTTTAAGAAGGATCTACATTATGTAAGATATGGAACTCTGTATAATATAAAACTTTGTTGCATTGCATCCCAGGGTGTCATCTATGATAACTCTTGGATTGTGTAATCTCATAAATTCCAATTCCTTTACATTTTTTTCTTTCGTAAACATGCCGAGGGTGTTTTCACAAAATAATGGCCACAGGAGAATGTATCCATGGGCTTCGTTATTCCATCACTCCCTACTTTACCTTACTTAATTTACTTGCCATAGCTTTTCTATCTCATTCTCTCACATACACTCTGGGAATTCTATGTGAAGACCAAAGGTCCATAAAGGTATTAGTGAAGATTGGTGTGCTTTGCCATGCAAGCTTCTGAGTTACTTTTTTAAAATAAAAGTCAGAGGAGACAAAGGGCATGGTGGATGCCAAGGAAAGTTCCTGGAGTTCTATGGTGATCTTGAGCACCATGCTGGAGATTCCACTATTATCAGTCAAATCATACTCATGTATGTCTATTTCACAATTTTGGCCATGAAGAGAAAACTGAAAGAGAAGGAAAAGTAAATGAGATGAAACAACTAGTTTTTGAGGCTTAATCTTTAGCATGGGAGATGAAGGCCCAGATAAAATATGTGTCAACCCTTAAGCAAACCTGGCTGAGGCAATCTTTGAGGCTTCAGGGTTGCCACAAGGAAGAAGTGGGGAAATAGCTGGGGATTTGTAGTCAAAACAAAATGTTTTCCTGTGGGAACCAAGGACATTCCAACAGATGGCTGGGGAAAGAAGGAGTGGAGTAACCAAGTAACCGGCCAACACCTCTATTGGACAATGTGACTGATGACTTGGGGGAAGGGGGAGCTTTTACTTTTTAATCTGGTGAAAACCGCAGGAACTTTCAGAGTCGGTTTTCACCAGTTGTGCCAATGTGATGTATCCAATAAATTGTCCTTTGAGGAATCTACCTGCTTCGGAGTTCTATGGGTACATTGCTTGGAACGGTGGCAATATGAGTTTAATTTGATTTGTTTTTGTTTTCTTTAAATGCAGTTAATCAACTCTTTCCTGTTTCTGTAAATTGGGTATAAGGATTAGGTTTCATTAGCCACATTCTGTTTTTCCCCTGTTCATATTACTGGTTTTGGTGGGCTCTTATGAATAGTTGGAAAGTTACATGCTGGTAACTAAGTTATTATCTCCTCCAACTGAGGGGACAGGAGGAAAAAAATCAGCAAATCTCATCAGAATATGAAGCTCAGCAGGTAAGCAGCTTGCTATCTTTCAGCCTAATGCTCAACTTCTTTACATGAAAGAAAGTCCCACTGGTTTCAATTTCCTAACTGTTGTGGAAATTATACTTAGGACCATGTGCAGGTATAATTTTCTTTTCAGGACAATCTCAGCTTCTGAACACCAGCTACAAAAGCTATTGTTCAAATTATTCTCCCTTTTCTTTCCAATGTCACTCAAGAGGACAATCTCAGTTTCTCCAAATGATGGAACTTTTGCTGTTTTAACCATTATCTGCAAGCAATGACAAAAAAATCACCCACAAACATTAATTATTTTTAAAATAATAATTAAAGCTGCAAGATTTGACAAGATGTTATGGTTGGAAAGGCAATTAACCTGCTCTTGAATGTGGCAGCTCTTTTGCTGAGAACAGTTTTAGTCTGAGGTCCCCTAGGAGACAGGAGAGGTATAGTGGTAGGAGTGGAAGTGTATGACAAATTTTAGGAATGTTCTTCTTAATTAAGACCCTTTTCCTAACTCTTGGAATATCTTCCCAAAGAACACAGAGTTGGCAATCTAGATAAAACCACCATTTCAGTAGTAAAACTAGGACCATGCCAAAAAGAAAAAAAAAAATAGATCTGGAGTTTCTAGAAGTCATTCTTTGATTTGATTAAAATTATTTTCAAAATGTATTTTTTAAAGATTGCTGATGCCCATATATATTTAGTTAGAAAGTGGCTAAGAAATGGGAATCAATGGGCTGCCTGATTTTTCTTGTGTCGCCTACCTGAATTCCTACAATTTTTGTCAAATCTACAGAAATTCCATCAATGGAGCTTTTGATCAAAAATTTTGGGATTCTTTTTTTGTTTTTAAGAAAACAGAAAACACAACCACCTCTAGAACTATAAATACCCCCAAGAAGAAATTGAGTTCAAAACCATGATGCTTTAAACTAAAATATTTTCAAACAACATGAGAATATGATATTTAAAAAAGTTTATTTCAGAAACTAAAAGCAAATTTTGGTGCTACGTTGACTAGAACACATGTGCAGGTATAGGATAATGAATGCTGTACAATAGAATAATAGAAGTACGATATTTACAGAATAGGTGGTGCCTGAGGACTTTTCAAAAGGTTGTATCAATGGGAGACTGAAACAGGCTTATTTCAGTTTTTGCACTATTCTTCTGGAAATCACTGTGAAGACAGAACTACAGTATCTGTGCACCTTCTCCTGTTCTTTTATTTAGTGGCCAAGATAGAAGGAAGCAAGACAAAGAAATTCAAAATAACCTTGGCTTGATTTTGTTTAAAGTAAGATAGGAGAGGGTATCTGAAATATAGTCTATGATAATATTCAGTGGTTTAGGAATTCTTGCTGAGTGCAGTTATATAAATGAAAGGTGTCATGCCTTCATTTTGCCCCATCCATCCCATCACTGAGAAGAGAAAAAGGAGATGATGCCTTCACATCAAGACAATGGATTCTGAAAAACATGGCATTAAAGTGTCTATCAATTAATTCAATCGAATAAATATTTAGCCTCGCTTACAAACTGTTATCAATGTCAAGGTAAACTGAGATGGAAACAGATGATGTCCCAAAGGTGCTTTTTCAAGGGGCAACTGGACTTTCTGGTTTTTCTTTTGAAGACATTTTATTTCTCATTCAAGAAGCTTTCTTTAAAAGAAAAACTAGAAAGTCCAGTTGTTTCTTGAAAAAGCACCTTTGGGACAATCATGACCTGGATGACTGAGAATCTTCAGAGACAGAACAGATGATGATTGCCAAATTAATACACAGGGCTTCTAGTGACATGTTGTGCAACTATCTTAATCCATGCAATAATGTATAGCTAAATTAATTATTTAACATTTAAGTGGATGAAAAGAAAGAGTTCTCTTATGACTTCTTTCCCTTTTTTCTTCAGATTCAAGAGTAATACATAAGCCAGATTCCAAGGCTACATATGAACTAGGCGCAATGCAGAAGTTGAGAGGTTGATTACAACTAAGGAGATTAAAGTTGTCATCTACCTTTACCAAGGTAGCTTACTGGAATTTTTTTTTTACCAATCATTTTATTACTTTCTGGAGGAAAGATGGGACTCTGTCTAATGAACATATTTATTTCTGTATAAATGAACAAGTAATATATTGTAATATTATAGCATCAGATGAACAAATGAAATATATGATTACAGCTTATACATTAACATTAGTTTCATGCCAGGATGTTTTTTTAAAAAAAAATTCCAAACCATACTTTAATTTGGGTATGAAAATTCAACATGCTAACATTTTTTGAACATCAAACTTCAGTTCTTACAGACTGAGGTCAACCTTCATGTAGATAATAATGTTTGATTTCGGCTTAGCACATTGTTTAGATTTAACTGATGTGGTTTGTTAAACTATATTTAAGACTTATTTTAAGTGTGACTTATTTAACAAATTTAGTTTAATATGATAAATGAAGCTATTGTTAGGTTTTTGCTGATTAGTATCCTGGAGTTTCTGAGGGATAAACTACACAATATAATATTATCGTTCAATTATTAGAATTGGAAGGACTCATTTCACGGATTGAATCCAGCCCTTTGCTCATGGTCAAATCTCTAAAAGGCTATCAATTGCCCTTTGGAATACTTCTACTAAAAAGGAGCCCATTACTTTTTTAGTTGTCCTAGCTACTGGGAATCCCGCCCCCAAGAATTAACTGGAAGCTTCTTTCCTGTATTATGTCCTGTCCCTGAGATCATAAAAGAAAAGGACAACATTTTAACCTATGTGATACCTCTTGAAGATACTTAAAGTGTACTATCAGCTGCTTTTTTCTCAAGATTAAATAGTGTTAGTTTCCTCCTGTACAATTAGTTGATGGTCTTCTGACCATCATCATTGTCTCCTTTGTGCTTGTTCAACATATGTTTGCAGCATCACTTTTTTATTTTTTATTTTTTATTTTTTATTTATCTGCATAAATAACTCTCTTTTTACAGCTGCGGATCTATCAAAAAATGGAAGATTTCTGTCATGCCCCTGTCAGAGTCTGAATCCAAGGAGGAAGACGAACAGCTGACAGGGAGTAGGAATGTGGCTGTGGAGGAAACTGGGGAAGGACAAAGTCCAGCTGGGCAGGGCAGGGGAGAGGTAGAACAAGAGAGAGGGAATTCAGAGGAAGACCCTGGCCCACACCCTCTTCATCCTAGGGCATGCAGGGAGGAACGGAGAAGAGAGCAACATGAGTTTATGTTGTGTATCACTTGAGACTTTCAAGAAGAGATTGGACTGCCATTTGTCAGAAATGGTGTAGGGTTTCCCGCTTGGGTGGGGGGTTGGACTAGATGACCTACAAGATCCCTTCCAACTCTGATTATCTGTTATCTGTGTTGACTTTAGTTTATCTGTGTTCTGGCATCTTCCCAGCTGTGTGGAGTTATTGCCATGCCTTCACATCTGGAATTCTTGCTCCTGCCCTGCCGAACTAATTACCTCATTTTTGCCTTGTTTGAACTTATAGTTACAGTTTTCATTGACCATGTTTTGGACTTGATTCTCTGCAGCCAAACGCTGCTCCTGGGAGAGCTTTTCTCCAGCCAGAAGGTAACCAGGACATTGGGGGCAAAGTTGGAACTAATAAAGGGACTCCTACTGATTATCTGACTGTATTGCCTTTGTGCCATGCCCTGGGTCATCACAATTTCTTTCTAGTACAGGAGTGTCAAACTGATGGCTGGATGTGTCACGCACTGGCCCTACCCCAGTTTAGCAAAGGGGAAAAAAATCATGATACATCACATTACGACATGATGATGTGAGTTTGATACCCCTGTCCTAGTACTAAATGTAGAGTACTAAATATAAAGAATTCCATCCAGGAAAAAAAATCTATTTATATTCCAGTACCCCTCTTCCCAAAAGAGGGGGGATATTTGCTGACAAACAATTACATTTACCTCATATGCTAGTAAGATAACACTCATCATTTTGCAATCCAAACTTTAACAATATAAGGAAGGAAAACTGCCAGATGTACAAGCTGTATTCAAAATGAGTAGAAACACCTGATATCATACTGCTAACATCTGGTGGATAATGGAAAAGGCAGGCTATAGACAAACCATACATTATTATTTTTTATTTATTATACAGAGGCATTTGACAATGAACAAATTGTAGATAATCCTTAGAAATATGACTAAACCTGAGTATCTCCTCTCCTATTGAATTATTTGCAAAATAACCAGGAAGCACCAGTTAACTAGTATATAGAATAAAAATGAAGAAGGGGTTTGTATGTTATCAACTTATTTATTTAATTTACATGCAAAATATATCATGAAAAATGACCGACTAAAGGGCATAAACAAGAAATGGATATATGACATTTACAAATAAAGGATACATAAAGAATCTGTTGCTGAAGGTGAAAGAAGAGATTATGTTAAGAGACAAAAAAAATTCAGAGAAAATATGAAGAGAAGAAACTGATGTGCAATCGACTTGATCATCTGAGTTTCAAAATTTCACAATGGCATCTAGCCTTGGCATAAATTAATGGCTGCTACATGGGAGAAAAATTATGTCAGATCTAGAAAAAAATATTAATATGCCAATATTATATATCATCCTGTGTGAATGTGTATGTGCATGTACACACATACACACAATGGAAAGCAAGAGTCATTAAAGAAGCCTTGATCTTTGGAAAAACTGGAAGCAATTGAAAAGAGAGAGAAGACATGTAGAATGTATATTTCAATATGGCTTTAGGCAGATATTTATTTTCATGTTCCAGTGGGATGAAATGGACTTATAAATGAACACAGAGTAACTGAAATGGTCCAGTGATGGACTAACAGTCAATACTAATTGCAAGAATATTCCTAGTACCAACACAAGGCTCCTTTCCAAATGATATATAACTCTGATTTCTTTTAAAAGGGACTTTAACTTCATTTGTGCCTCCATATTTTGCTTCTTCCACTTAGCTATGAGATGTATTACAAATAAAGTAGCTTGAACAGTCTCTCATAATTGCCATTTGCTTCTTTCGATAAAGCAGAAATAGATCAATAGCTTGTGAAAGGAAGAATAAGAATTTTCAATGCCCCTCTTTTTTATTTTTTATTGCTTTTCTCAAAGGATTTATTTATTTCTTTGAGGCTTATGTCAATGGACTAATTCAAAATTTCAACTGAGCAATTTTTGGAAGTAGGAAATGAAAATTAACAAAGGGAGATGCTTGTAACTTGTGTGTTTCACAACAGTATGTATGAACAAGTGTGTAGAAATCCCCTTTCAAATACTTAGACATCTTAATAAAGAATCAATATTACAATATGGCCTCCAAGTAATTTACATGTTTTTCATGTAAAGGTGTGTGTGTGTGTGTGTGTGTGTGTGTGTGTGTGGTCCTCAACTTATAATCATTCATTTGGCAACTATTTCAAGTACAACTGCACTGAAAAAGTGGCTTACAACCAGTGGTGATATTCAGCCGGTTCGCACTGGTTCAAGTGAACCGGTAGCAAGGATTTGGCATGGGTTGCGGAACCGGTAGTAACTTCTTGCTGGCCACGCCCCCAACTTAGTTGCCCGGTTGCTGCTGGCTCACTTGCCCTGCCCACCTGATGCTCGCCCCTTAAGGTATTTCTTTTTTTCCCTCCCGACAATCAGCTGTCCATATGATCAGCTGTGCCAGGATTCCCCTAGCTTGTCTTACGGCTTCGCCCAGGATGATTCCCTGAGGCCCAGGAAGGCAAAAACAGCCCCCTCCATTTTTTCTCCCTGAGCGTCAGGGGAACTTCCTGGGAGCAAAAATGCCCCCCCCCCAGGAGGCTTGCCTGAGGCCCAGAAAGCCCAAAAAATGGGTGGGGGAATGGCTGCCAAAAAGCAAAAAAAAAAAAAAAAAAAAAGCCATGCCCGCCCAGCCACAAGGCTATGCCCACATAGCCATGCCCACCAAGCCATGCCCACAGAACTGGTAGTAAAAAGTTTTGAATCCCACCACTGCTTACAACTGACTCTCGCACATATAACTTTTCCAGCATGTCTACAGTTCTGTAATCAATATTTGTGTGCTTGGCAATCAGCATATATTTATGATGGCGGCAGCATACTGGTATCACATGATTGACATTTGCAACCTTCCCAGCCAGCTTCCAACAAGTAAGGTTATTGAGGGAAACTTAATTTGCTTAACGATCTCACTATTCCCATAACAACTGCTGTAATTTGCTTAATAACCATGGTTAAAAAATGTGAAAAAAATAAGATGCAACTCACTTATAAATCTCCTTGCTTAGCAACAGAATTTCTGGTTCCAACCATGGTTGTAAGTCAAGGACTTACAGTTTTAGTCAACTGATCAGTGTTTCTTAATTAGCTTTAATGAAATTTGACAAAGAAGGTGTGAGCTAATCACCTGATTCCAGCCTATTGGGTCATCCTTTCTAAAAATTGGTCTCCCTACACTCAGCCATTTATAGGACAATATTACCCTTGGAAAAAAAAATGCTGATTCTCACTACATTATTCTGATTCATTAGTATATGGAAGTACATTGTAAATGTACCTATGGATAAAATAGATACAAATCAATCAAAGTTATCAGAAAGTAGTGCAGCTACATTGACTTCATTGCTTTCATTTGTTTTAGTGAAAAATGGATGGAAAGCTAAAACCATTTTCTATTCTTTTGTGCTCATGATACTTCTTTTGAATTGAGTGTATGATACAAATCACTGCAAATTACATCTATGAAATGGCCAAGCAAAATGTTGAAATTGACAGTTAAGGAGCCTAGTTTTGAACATAGAAAATTCACTGAAAGTGAGAAAAGAGAGAAAAAGAATGAAAGAAGATGATTACAGGAGGAGGGAGAAAACTGAAATAATTGACAAACCCTGTTTTATAAAAGTATCTGGGGTGGGCAAAATATCAAGGTAACTGTCCCAAAGATGTTTGTCCAAAAGGCAACTGGACTTTCTTTGTTTTTGCCTTGAAGATGTTCTGGTTGAAGAACTGAACTGAACTGAAGAAGCTTACTGGATCAGAAATGAAACATCTTCAAGGAAAAAAGAAAGGAAGTCTAGCTGCCTTTTGAAAAAGCACTTCAGGACAACATTGACTGAATGATTGAGAATCTCTATAGACATCAAATAGCTGCTACCACAACATGACTGAACCTCCATTTAAATGTGACACACACATAACACACAAAAAAGAGGTATGTATTGCTTTTCAAGGCCGCCATCTTGATTTCTTTGTCCCTCTGCTTAGATGCCCATGCCAATTTGAAGTCTCATGGTAATAGCATGATTACATTTCCCTGGATTCTCAGCTAATACATCAAAGCTTTCAGGAATTCTAGTTTCATAGAAAAACATAAGTAAAGATCAGAAACTACTTCAGGGGTGTCAAGCTCACATTTTCACAGCGGCATCATGTGACAAATTGGGACTTTTTCCCCCTTCGCTAAACTGGGTGTGGGTGTGGGCATCGTGTGACACATCTGGCCAATGGGCCAGGAGTTTGACAGCCCTGGACTAGTTAATCATTTAAATTTTCATTGCAACTGGATGGGAAATATTGATGTTATGCACCACAGAAAATATTGATGTTATTTATTTATTTATTTGATTTGATTTGCCAATTGTTTACAAGATAATAAGTATAAGCGTATACATAGTTGTGAATACATGAAATGGGTACATATAAGAAAAATAAAAGAATAAGAGAAACAATAGGACAGGGACGGTAGGCACGTTGGTGCGCTTATGCACGCCCCCTACAGACCTCTTAGGAAGGGGGTGAGGTCAATAGTAGACAGTCTAAGGTTAAAGTTTTTGGGGTTTGGGGAAGAGACTACAGAGTCGGGTAGAGTATTCCAGACGTTGACCACTCTGTTGCTGAAGTCGTATTTCCTGCTATCAAGTTTGGTGCGGTTTACTTTGAGTTTGTATCTATTGTGTGCTCTTGTGTTGTTATGGTTGAAGCTGAAGTATTCATTGACAGGTAGGACATTGCAATGTATGATTTTATATACCATGCTTAAGTCAGACCGAAGACGGCGTAATTCAAGGTTTTCTAGTTCTAGAATTTCAAGTCTGGTGGCATAAGGTATTCTACAACGAGTAGAAGAGTGGAGAACTCTCCTTGTGAAATATTTCTGGACTTTCTCAAATGTGATAATATCAGATACGTAATGAGGGTTCCAGACTGATGAACTGTATTCGAGTATTGGTCTAGCAAATGCTCTGGTTAGTAGTGTGATATTACCAGAGAAAAAGCTACGTAGGATTAGGTTAACAACTCTTAATGCCTTTTTGGCTATGTAGTTGCAGTGGGCTCTAGCACTTAGATCATTAGAGATGAGTATTCCAAGGTCCTTTACAGAGCTTGGGTCATCAACAAGTTCTTGACTATTCAGCTTGTATTTTATTTTCTGATTTTTTTTGCCAATATGTAAGACAGAGCATTTATTTGTTGAGATTTGAAGTTGCCATTTGTTTGACCATTCAGATACATAGTCGAGATCTTTTTGAAGGGTAGCAGTATTGTCTGTGGTATTGAACAGCTTTACATCATCAGCGAAAAGAACGCAATTGCTCTTAATATGATCACAGAGGTCGTTTATGTAGAGTATGAAGAGAGTTGGTCCTAGAACACTGCCCTATTGACAGGTACAGAATTTGATAGGACGCTCCCGATTTTGACCATTTGTTGTCTGTTTGACAGGAATGCTTCTATCCAGTTATTCAGTTGTCCAGAGATACCATAGGATTTTATTTTTAGGAGTAGTTTGTCGTGTACCACTGAATCAAAGGCTTTACAGAAGTCTATGTAGATTGCGTCTATTGCTTTGCCCTGGTCGAGTTGTGTTATGCACCAGTACAATTAAAATGAATGAACCAATCGTGTGAGGAAAAAACTTGAACAGTGGAACATCACCTGAATGAAAAAGTAAACTTGTAAAAATAAATAGAAGCGAGATTTATTCTCATATATGCTAATTATGTCAGCCTCTGAAAAGCACAAAACACTTCCTGTGTTCTTAAAATGTTTCCCCTGTTTATTTGCTGTGTGTATGAAATAGGGCTGGGCCAACAGTCAAAAGGCACACTTTGCAAAACAGGCTTATGTGAGTAAAACCCCTCTCTTTGAAGTGTTAAGGCAGTGGCATCTTTTACTAGCCTCCAGCAGCTGCTTCCAAAGTTGTCCTCAGCTGTCTCTCTGTGCATGTATGTGCAGCCGCTTGGCTGATGATCTAGCAGATGTGTTCTTTGTTCATGCAGCTGGGGATAACTTTCAGACCAGATGTTATTTTCAAAATGGGCTTCAGGTTCAGGATGTTTGTGTACTGGCAAGAGCGCCTTTTGGCCTGTACAGAATGTGAGAAGAAATTCCATGTCCATCGAATAGAACAACTGTTCCATTACTGAGTTACCACAAGTCTTGTCTGTTGTTCTCTGTTCACTCAAGAGGCTATGCCTGTAATTTGAATACAGAAAACACTATTGCATATAGAAATTAGTGTATAATACAATATACATGCATTGGTGTTCTTTTAAAAAATAGGAATAGTCTTATAATTTAGATACCGGCAATCTCTCACCTATTTTATAGCTTTTAAAGATAGCATATTATCTTGAGATTTGGAATTGGGATACAAGTGGGTACAATGACTAAACAACAATATTAACTCCCAAACACCACACCACACCACACCCTGACAAGTATGATATAGTCCAATTTCTACCTACTTTATGGCCTTCAGTCATACCCAAAATGTTTCATTTGGTCATCAAAGAATTGCCCATAACACAGTGGAAAAAGTAACATTCATATGATACAGGCCACTGCCAGAGACAACTTTATTCTGTCTGTCTGTCTGTCTGTCTGTCTGTCTGTCTGTCTGTCTGTCTGTCTGTCTGTCTGTCCAGGGCAACTCTGGACAGCTTACCACATTAAAATGGAACTATACATGATCACTGGACATATTACGGTCATCATGTTGTTGTTCTTGCCCTCACTACTCTTTAAATGTCATTTCTTGAGTTCCGACTCCATTTTTCTTACCTCTACAACATTTCGGCTTGACTACCTTTACTCTGTCCTGAATTAAGGGATTATAGGGTCATAAAAAGGAAGGTAAAAAAGGGAGGATACGGGGGTGGGGAGAATGCATAATTAGACCCACTGAATAATAACCAGAAAAAGGAAGGAAGGAAGAAGGAAGGTAGGTAGGTAGGTAGGTAGGTAATGATTGTTTTGGGTTAAACAAAATGTTTTGTTTTGTTTTTTGCTAAGGGTTGTACTAGGAAATACCTGTACCAATTTTGAATATTAGGAGATGACAAAATGCTATTGATTAAATGACGAGCATACATTTCATGTGTATATAATCAGCCTGAATCAGCCCAATACAGAATAAAAGTGTCTTCATTGAAAATTATAATCCATAATAGTTATAAACTCTGATCCAATGTGGGTTGGTAGACAAAAAAAACTTTTTTTGCTTCCCAGTTTAGGGCTGGGGAAGAGTGACCCAACCAACTTCTGTGCCCAAAGGACAGAGTGCAAATTTTGTCTTTTGCTGCAAATATGGCACCGAGATTTGTGTCTGAGTGTCTACATGTGTGTGTGTGTGTGTGTGTGTGTGTGTATGTGTATTTATGTGTGTGCATGTGTGTATTGCATTTTTCCACAGAAGAAAGCAAGAATTTACCCACTGATTCTCTTCTACATTTTTGAACCATGTCTGCTAGATTTTAGTTGCTTCTTCAGCATTTAAAACATTTCTCCATACTTTCCTGTGCAAACAGAATCTTCATTATTTGTTTTCCAAATTGACACATTCTCTAATCATAGCACAACTATCATTTTGTATCATGCCTATAGATTACAATAATTTCTTCCTTTTCATATAGACGAAATGAGTGAAATAGCTATGATTTCCATTTCAATTAATGAAATTCAATTTCAATTATTTCAATTAAGATTTGCCTCTCATATGTAAATATTAGATCAACATATTCAAGTTATTCTTTGGCTGATCTATATCCTGTAAATCAAATACTAAGTTATGGCTGGTACTAAGAAGACTGATTCAGATTTCAATCTCACCAAATTTTTCTCTTCTTTCTGGCTGGTGCTGATTTCCTCACCAGATATGAAAGAATTAGCCAGAAAACTTTTTTTAAAAAAATCCTATTCTGAATGTTTCTTGATAATATTTAACTTAAATTTGACAAAAGGGAAAAAAGTTAGAAACTTGACAAAAGAAATGCCCTAGGTATTTATTCCACTGATATGTGCTAGAAAATAATAAAATATTGAAAAATAGTATAATTATTTCATCAGTAGCATTTACATTTAAACAGAAATGTTGGTATCTGTGTATATCAGTGTTTGGATGCCTTCAAAGCAATCTTTTGATTTAATTAATTCCATTTCAGAGCAATTTATTTCCTGTTAAATTTTGTCCGTTTTATTTTCTGACAGCAAATTATTTTCTTCTAATGTAGCTTAAACAGTTTGATGCAAGGTTTTTTTTTTTTTTTTTTTTGGTAAATTTTATTTGAGTTTTCACAAAGAGAAAAAAAAATACAAATAAAACATTTTTTGAAAGTAGCGTAATCCCGGGTTACATTTCTTCGTACAGACACAAATTCAGGTTCATGCTCATTTTTATATTCTATTCCATATCTTATTACTATTTTACATTTTCTGCATAGCTTTTCCCCTCTTTTAATTTTCTCAATTTTATTTTAATTATCTCATCTCAATTCAAATCATTGTATTTATATTTTTTGTCTGTCCTGTTTCAATTATCTATTATCTTTTCTCATTAAACAAAATTTGTCCTGTAGTTACTGATTGGAGTATGACGCCTTTATATCTTTTCCCTAAAGTTGTAACATTCAATATAACACATAACTTCCATTCAGATTCTGCTTGGTACATTCTTAAAATACACACTGTATTCTTAAAAAAAGAAAAAAATATAAATGTATATAATTAAGACAACATTCCATTCCATTCCAATTCAATTCTATCAATATTAATATTAATATTCATTAAAGTCTTAACATCTTTAACATTACTTTTCAATTAAATATCATACTTCTATAGGAACAATTATTAGCTTTCCATAGTTAATTCCCCCCCCTTCACTTATATTTTATAAAACCTTAACTAATTAAAATGTTCCCATTCCTTCCTAATTCAATTTTCTCATTTATTTTATTTCACTTATTTTATTCACAAACATTTCACTAAATTACACTAACTATTTTATCCCTCATTTTAATCATACGTTGTTTCCAATTTTTTAAAGTTATTTCTATTACTAATATAACAATACAATCTTATGTACCTTTACAGAATCCCTTTTTCGGTTAAATTTTCACTCATTATCTCTAAATAGGTCCTGTTTCTCTATATCTTGCTCCGGTCCTTTGTAACTTCTTTTCCTTTCCTTCTTCCCTCTCTTCTTCTCTCTCCCCTTTTTACCCCCTTGTCTCTCTACCTCTATTTCTCTCTTCTGTATTCCCCTTTTCTGTTGCTTTCCAATATTATACTTATTTTTCAAATTATTTTTCTTTTCTTTGGTTGTTTTTTAAGTCTTAAATTCTCCATTCTCTTTCCCCCCTTTCCTTTTTCTTCCCCACATAAAATTGCTTGTTCATTAAAGATGGTTTATTCTTTGTCCCAGTCTTCTTGTTTTGCAGTCGTTTCGTGTTGTTTCTCATAGTTCCAAATCTCCATTTCTAAGAATTGAAAAACAAAGCCAAAAGAACCTTCCCTTCTTGTGCATCTTTTTTTTACTTTTTAAGTTCCATTTTCAATTCATCCAGAAGTGGTGCCATTGTATAATTTTTTAAACAACCACCCGATTGATTTTAGTCATTCAAATATAATAACCAAGAATCCAAAGATCACCAAATAATCCAAATACACGCAAGCTGTTTCTTTTTTTCTCTTTTTTTTCACTTTCTCTTCCTGGGGTTACTATTTAGTTGCAAAGTTTCAGTTAAAATGTATCTTTTAGAAGTCTTGTTGAAGTTTTACTGTAGATTCTTTTTAATTCCTGGCGGTCTCCTCCCTCTTCCAGATCCCACCCTTATTCTTTTTCTCTCCCTTCCTACTTATGAAAAAGAAAATTTTTAATGTCCAGAAATCTTTATTATCCCCTTGGCATTTTGATTTATTTTCAGCTTAATTGCCTATTGATGTCAAAGCGGATTTTTCTAATTTCTTATTTAAGTCTCTTATTTGTCAGTATAGGGAAGAAGAGAGGAGAAAAAAAAAAGCCAAACCTTTCCCTTTTCATTTTCCTTCGCTGCTTCCAACTCTTCTTTGGGAGCGATGTTATTTTTTGTAAGTTTAAATTCCAGGGTACCTTAGTTGTTGCTTTTACAATTTAACCCAGTCAGCCAAAACTTTCACTTCTTATCTTCCTCCTGCACATTCTTTTCCGGTCGAGTTCTTCTTTGTGGTGGCCATTTCTGACCACCGCTGCAACCGCTTTCGGGAAAGGGAGTAATGGCCAGCTGAGGAGGAGAGATGCGGCTCTCCTCGACCCTGCTGGCAATCTCCCCCCTCTTCACCACCTCTACGGGGTGGCTTAGCCCCCAAACCAGCCGGCTCGGGGCGCTCTAGCAGTGAGCCCAGACCGAAACCGCGCATGATCGTGGATTTCTGTCTGTCGCCGAAGCCCTTCAAACTGGAAGTCTCTTGATGAAAGTTTTAATGGGCGGTGATAGTGACATATTGCAGGCAAAGAAAATTCTTGCCATTTATCAGGTCAGAATTCTGCAAATCATGTATTTTTTTCCACACCACTATTTTTTTTCTCTAATGGAAGGGAGTTATTGATGCCATCTCTTGGCGTTACACTGTTTCCTCTTCTGTGGAAGGAAGGACATTAAGACTAAGGAGAAAGCCATCCTGATTTGCCCATAATCTACACCACATTTAGTTCCACAATTAGCAATAAACCAAAGGATCAAAAGAGTATGAGTAGAGATGTGAACCATCTATCTGCTGAATAAGGATAGAAATTCATTCTGAGGCAGGGTTTGGGAAGAGGACAAAGAAAAGGGAGAGGGAAAGCAAAGAAAGAAGTGATACAAATGATCAAGTTTTACAAGTGATACAAGTTTTATCATTAATGAATAATCTGCAATGAAGTTTGAAACCATGCACAGCAGGGTTGGGGAAGTCTAGCACAAGGGTCTTCAAACCTGAAAAGGTTAAGACTTGTGGACTTCAACTCCCAGTATCCCTGAGCTAAGATGACTGGAGGAGGATTTCTGAGAGTTGAAGTCCACAAGCCTTAAAGCTGTCAAGTTTGAAGACCCCTGGTCTAGCACATGAATCAGTCTCAAAAATGTTTTCTACCCCCCCCCCCCCGCCACACACACACTGAAATGCAGCTGGGAACATTGATGTTGTGATCCCCCTTTATTTCAAGCAGAAAAGACACTGTAAAGCAGGGCTGTCAAACTTGCAGCCCACAGGCCAGATGGGTCAGCGCTGGCCATGCCTCCATCCGGTTTAAAAGGGGAAATTAGTCCCGATACTTCATGTGACACCACAGTGATGCTGTGAGGTTGACACCCCTACTGTAAAGCAACAGCAATTGGTGTGCTGCAAAAGACCCACAGTTGTGCCACATCAGCCGAAACCCATCTTCCATGACATCATTGACAGGATGGACTGCCCGCACTACTTCTTTGAAAGCCCAGCAGCTGTGATAATACAATACTTCTTAGACACCTGGTTTTGCAGCCCAGAAGTCTTGCCTGCAGAACATGTGCTATGAGCAGAAAAAAGATGGAAACCTCAGCAACACTGTAAAATATGGCCAGACCCAGACTTAATACCATACAAGAAATTTAGGGGAAATGGCGACCTGCCTGAAAATTCTGGCCTGCTCTATGTATGTAACAGGTGCCTATATGTATTATACCTCCACCAAGCCCTCCTCCTGCCCCAATGATGATATACACAAACCCTGTTTCTCAGTGGTTGTATTCAATTTTTTTTACTACCAGTTCTGTGGGCATGGCTTGGTGGGTGTGGCATGGTGTGGTGGGCATGTCGTGGTGGGCATGGCAGGGGAAGGATACTGTAAAATCTGAATTTCCACCCCACTCCAGGGGAAGGATACTGTAAAATCCCCATTCCCTCCCCACCCCACTAACCTGCTTTCCAGCTCTGTTCCCCTGCACAGGGCAACAAAAGCCGATCAGCTGGGACTCTGATCAGCTGGGACTCGGGAGACAGTGAATAGATGGGGGCGGAGCCAGTCAGAGGTGGTATTTACCAGTTCGCCAAACTACTCAAAATTTCCACTTCTCCAGAACCTGCCAGAACTGGCTGAATACCACTTCTGCTGTTTCTATAATTTTGCTTTCTTTGAAACAGGCATTGCAAATATCTTTTTCTCGAGAATGCTTCCTTTCATCCAGAGAAGTGAGTTCTTTAGTATTCCAAGCATTGTTCTGGGGTTGCTAAAATATTTATTTTGAATTTAATGCATAGAAGAAGTCTTGCTATTTCATTTTTCTTTGCTCTTTGGAATTACCATGAAATTGTAAACATATTTTAAATGTATTTTTAAGGTAGTTTCTCCACTTAAGGCAAGGCAAGGTAAGGCAACAGCTATTTTCTGCTGTGTTCCCATGGCATTGCTTTCCTTTTGTCCCCATCTTGTGGGGTGGGCAGAGGCAGGTTTAATTAAGAGGGGCTTTTTTTAGCTTTGCCAGGGCTAAAATAGCATTTTCCAGCATATTCCAATATAGTTCAAAGGGACCCTCAAAATGTGTACAGTCTGTTAGGCTCAGCCACCCATTCTTATGAAGGGAAATCAAGTGACTGGAAACAAAGACAATAGATGCAGATTAGAGGCTTGTAGATAGCAGTTTTCTGTTGTCTAACTCAAATGTAACAGTAAGGAGCCAGAGTGATGTAGCGGTTAAGACATTGCACCAGAATAGGAAAATCCAGGTTTAGACCTGCCTTAGACTACAGAAGCTAGTGTGCAGTCTTTCTCTCTCTTGTTCCCTCCCACCCTCCCTCCCCCTCTCTCCCCCTCTCTTTCTCTTTCTCTCTCTCTCTCTCACACACATACCTGTGGTTTAGTGCATGGGTATCAAACTCGATTGTGTTATGTGATGTATTGCAATGTATCATGACATTTTTTGCCTATGAGGACTCAGGGTGGGTGTGGCCTATGTGTGACACATCCGGCCTGTGAACTGCTAGTTTGCCACCCCTGGTTTAGTGGGTTTATTGATATTCCCCAGCAACTCTCTTCACCAAAACCCCAGAACTGTCCCAATTAAGTCCAGTCACAAGCAGACCAACATTAGTCCATAGAGCAATGGCCAATGAGTCCATGAAGCACTTGAAAGTTTCCCTATCAATAATTTTTCTTGAAATGGAAAAGGCAGCCTTCTACTTGAGATTTCAGAATGCTTTTGAAGAGAAAGAGGAAGACTTGGCTACAGTGATGACAGACCTGCTGGAGGGTAAGCATGACATACAAGGAGACATAGATGAAAATTTTAGAATCCACACAAACTACGCAAAAAGGCACAGATTATCAAAAGAGGTGCACATGAGGTTCACCATACAAAAGAACGAGAGATGAACCTATGATGTACAAGGGGAGAGAAATCCAAATTTTAAAACTGATACCAGGAGAGCCAGAGAACTGAGAAGACAATATCAATTTTGACCATACAATTGGTTAAGTACAATATGATGTTCAGATGGTTGATACCTGAAGGAATTCTGATCTCTTGGCAAGACAAGAAATTCAGGATAGATACAATAGATGAAGCACATGAATTATTTGAACATCACTTTACAATGGATGAAGGTCAGGAAAGTAGAGAGGAGATAGAAAGTAAAAGCCAAGAGGAGCAGCAACCAGATGAAAAAGCTGTAGAACAAGAAGAAAGAGTGAGGATGGATAATGGCTGGGTGGAATGAGAAGGCACAAGAACAAAAATGAAGAGAGAGAAAAGAACAACCAGAACAGCGAGACCCATATATAATTAAAAAGATAGATGAGGAAGTTAAGATGCTATTTGTTAATATAAATGGATTGAACTCCCCCGCAAAAAGAAAACAAACTTTTACAAAATTACAAAGATTGAACTTGGATATAGTCTGCCTCCAAGAAGTCCACATCAAAAAACAACATGGCAATCTACTAGAATACTCTAAAATTGGGAAGCTATACTTGTCTCTAGCACGTCAAAAGAAAAGACGAATAGCACTGTACATTGGAGAATCGTTAAAATCCAAACAAATATATGTGGATGAAGAAGGAAGAATATTAATGATGGAGATATCAATGAACCAAAAACAAACCCTTCTGATTGCAATATATACCCCAAATAATAAGCAGGAAGAGCATAAGCATAAAAGACTACATAAAAAGATAATAGAAATGGACTATGAAAATATATGTTTATTAGAAGACTTCAACATGATTGTGGATATTAAAAAAGACTACAGAAGCTGTAAAAGAAACAAAAAAGAACACTTCCAAAAAAGATTCTTTGAGATGACACAGGAACTAGATTTAAAAACAAACCAATATACATTCTACTCAAATACACATCAATTGTGGTCAAGAATAAATATGGTGTGGATGACATCTGGAATGAGAACAAACATCCAGGAAGTAGACATAACAACAAACATATGAGCAGACCACAACCCCATAAAAGTTACATGGAGGGGACAAAAGAAGAAACTGAGATGGACAATGAACCAAAATATTTTAAAAGACAAGGAGTTCATACAGAAATGAAACTCTTTTTAAAAGAAAATAGAAAAGAAGAAACATCATTGCAAAACGTGTGGGATACGGCAAAAGCATACATCTGAGAACTAGCAGTAACATACACAGCAAGAACAAATAAGAAAAAGAAACAACAGCAAAATATACTACAAGACGAGCTCAAAAGATTAGAATTAGACCTACAGAAAGACCTGCAAAAACCATAATAAAAGAGAAAAGGGATTTAATAAAACACAGATTGAACTTAATAGTGCAAGAGGAAATGGCACAAAAAGTCAAAATGGTGAAAGAAAACTTCTTTGAATGTGCACATAAGCCAGGTATAAATTAAAAAAGGAAAAAGAGAAGAAATTGATACATCAACTACAGGATGAAAAGAAAACTCTTTATCATCAGAATGAGGATAAAAAGAAAATAATCCACAAATTTTTCAGGAAATTTTATAGTCGGGAAAATATACCAGAAGATATTATGAAACAATATTTGGAAAAAGCTGGTCTAACTAAAATAACCAACACAATGAAAATAAAGTTAAACGAAAGAATAATGACAATGAAAATAACAGAGGCAAATTAAAAAACAAAAAAATAATAAAACTTCAAAGGTGATTAAAAAATTGTATGGATATTTATTAGAAATTAAGCTAGAAGAAAAACAAGTCAAAGAAACAATGATTGTTTGGTGGGAAAATTTTGGATATGGGATTGATTTAGAGAAATGGCAAAAATTGTGGTCTCAAAATTATAAAATGACAATGTCAACAGCTTATAAAGAGAATTTGTATAAGATGTTTTACAGGTGGCATCTTCCCCCAACAAGAATAGCAAGAATGTTCAAGAACAAATCCGAAAAATGTTGGAAATGTCATCAGATACCTGGCTCATATTACCATATGTGGTGAACATGTGCGGATGCTAAAAGATATTGGACTAAAATCCACACATGGTTGGAAAAAATGACAAAAAAACATGTAGACTTGAAACCAGAGATATTTTTATTGGGAATTTTACCTGAAATATACAGTAAGGAATTGAAATATTTAATTGTAAATGTATTAACAGCGGCTAGGATTGTATTTGCTAAAAACTGTGTTAGGTATAACATTGATACCAAATATGGTTTGGGTGAATAAATATATAAAACTTAGATATCATGGTTTAAGTGCTTATCACTTTAAGCACAATGCAGCAGGCAATTAGCCGATTAAGGGTGCGGTTAGAAGTTACAATATAAGGAAGCATTAGAAGCTGGAAAGCTAACTGTGTGCTGCTGCGACTAACTGTGTGCTGCTGCGACTAACTGTGATTACTGACTGTGAGTGCCTGTGACTGAACTGTTATTGTTTGCTACTGTTTGCTGATTTACTGCGTAATTCTACTGAATATCCAGCGTTTGTTTCTCTGGAGAGTGAAACCGGAGGAGGAGAAGATATCTTTATCGGCTGATAAAGATATAGCAAGGACTCTTAACTTGGACTATACTAGTGAGTCTTACTGGATGGAAATACTGTGAATGACTTAATGGACTGAATGACAATGCTTAAACTCTAACTGGATTAAAAACTATTTAAACTACAAACAGTGTTTGTGTTCAGTGTGTGTATACTCTGGGGCCCTTCCTGGTTTGACTACTGCTGCAATACTCTTCTAGGGGTTAATCCCCAAACCCTAACATTGGTTATGGGCCCAGCAGCATAGTCTAACTAACCAGGATATAGCAGAGAGAGTTGGTGTGAGTTGCACATTACTGTAAAAACAAACTGTTTTAATTAGTTTAAAATAGTCAAAATATCTGAAGAGTAATGGCACAAGTAAATTTGTCACAACTGTCCATGATATCCAGGCTGGATGGAACAAACTATGTTTCATGGTCAATGAAATGTAGTTTACTTCTACGCAGAGAAGGTTTGTGGGACATTATAGCAAACCCACCAGATGTGAGTAGATGGGATCCTGCTGATGATGATGATAAAGAAAAGTTACAAGACTTTAAACTGAAGAATGAGCAGGCTTTATGCATCATAGGACTGACTCTCTGTGATCAGCAGCTTGTCCATATTCGTGGAGAAGAAAATGCTGCAAACTGCTGGGAGAACCTCGGGAAGATTTATGTTCGGGACAGTGTAGGAGCACATATAAATCTTACACGGAAGCTTTTTCGATCGCATCTTCAGAGGAATGGAGATATGTTAGTTCATTTAAACTGTATGAAGAGCATTTTTCAAGATTTGCAAGAAAAAGAGCTTATATTTAATGAACTGCAACAAGTCTACATAATATTATCTTCATTAGATCAAAGCTATGATGACTATGTGACTTCGTTAGAGGTATTGCCAAAAGAAAGCCTCTCATTAACCGAGATTACAGGCAGGCTACTAGAAGAAGCCAGAAGAAGGCGTGAGCGTGACGAGCTGAGAGAAGATAAGAAAGAAGAGAAATTATCTTCAAAGCTTGAAAGAAACCAGCAAAGCAAAGTAAAGCACCCGGAAGAAGAGAATTTATCTTCAACGGCATACACAATTAAAAAGTGTTTTAATTGTGGAGGCAGAGGACATTTGGCAAGATTCTGCAAAAAGAGAAAAAGCCAGAATATAAAAAAGCCAAAGAAAGCATTTGAACTAGCCACGTTTAGCAACTCTGATGTGAAGAATAATTTATGGGTGGTTGACAGTGGCGCATCCCACTGCATCACAAGAGATAAGACAAAATTTATAAAAATGTCTAAAAGCTCTCAACATATATCTCTTGCTAACGGCTGGAACCTGAAAGCGAAAGGTCAAGGTTTTGCACGTTGTCCGTACATAAACCAGGATATAAAAATGTTGTATGTACCGCAACTAAAGTTTAATTTGCTTTCAGTAAGGGTATTAGATAAATTAGGTTATGTAATTACTTTTAAAGATAATAATTGCATAATTGAAAAAGATAACAAAAGGGTAACTGCAGCTTTAAATGGAACATTATATGTCTTAGATAATAGTAAGAAAGGGGAGGCTCAAACTGTATTTAATAATATAAAGCCTCATGAAGAATGTATCCATTTATTGCATAGGCGTTTGGGGCATGTAAATTTTAAAATGCTAAAACGTACAGTTGAGTTATCTGAAGGAATAAGGTTAAAACCTTGTGATAAATATTTGCGTTGTAATGTTTGCTGTGAAGATAAGAGCAAGGTATTGCCTGCAAATAGGCTAAATGGTTTCAAAACAAAAGAACCTTTAGAAGTAGTATTTGCAGACATAATAGGTCCAAAGAAACCCAGTATGGGGGGGTGCTAGATATATACTGAGCATTATGGACCATTATTCTAGATATGGGTTTTGCTATTTAATGAAAAGCAAAACTGAAACATATCAACATTTTTTCAATTGGATTAGGTTTGCTGAAAGAAAGTCTAAACGACAACTGATAACCCTGGTGACAGATAATGGTACGGAATTTATTAATAACAAATTCCAGAACAGACTTAAGGTAGCTGGAATAGAGCATAAGAAGTCTGCTCCATACAGGCCAGAACATAACGCTTTTATTGAAAGAAGAGGCCAAACACTACAGGCAATGGTTAGAACAATGTTAAATGATTCTGAGTTACCTGATTCTTTGTGGGGGGAGGCTACAATGTGTGCTAATAACATATTGAACAACGTTGTTAATACAACAACAGGTGAAATACCATTTACCAGGTGGCATGGCAGGAAACCTGATCTAAGTTACCTGCACACATTTGGTGCACCAGCATGGGTGCATATTCCTGCACAACTCAGAAAAAAAGGGCAACATAGAGCTAAAAGATTTTTCTTCGTTGGTTATCAGGCAAACCATAGGGCATATAGATTTTGGGAGAAAGGCACATCTAAAGTGTTATGTAGTGCTAGTGCCCAATTTCTAGAACATGAAGGATGGGAGAAATTAGAACAGGATGCCAATAAAGATGTAATTATTGAATCCTATAGAAATCCCATTAGTTATCCCTGTAACTTTAAAAATAAAGTAAAGAGACAAATACAGGATGAAATAGTGCCCATAAAGGAAGAAACAGATTCAATAGCTGAACAGGATGAGGAAGATGAACAGGTAGTAGTTCAACAAAGTCCTCCTGTAAGCCCTGTAATTCCCAGAAGAACTACACGTGTATCTAGACCGCCTGATAGGTACCAGGCTAACACAGTGTGCCAGATTAATCAAGTTCCTAATTCTGTTGAAGAAATTAAAAAGTATCCTACTAAGGAAAAAGAAAGATGGTATGCAGCAATGAATAAGGAACTGAATTCATTAAGTGATATGAAGGTGTATGAAAATGCCAAATTACCTGTAGGAAAGAAATCCATTGGCTGCAAATGGATTTTTAAGGTAAAAACAGATAAAGATGGTAATTTAATCCATAAGGCAAGGTTAGTAGCCCAAGGTTTTAGGCAGAATGCTAATGACTATGATGAGGTGTTTGCACCTAGTCTTAAGGCAGCAACCTTGAGAGCAGCTTTAGTGTGGGCAGCTAGTAAAAACTATATAGTTAACCATCTAGATGTGGAAACTGCTTACTTGCACGCCCCATTAAAACATACTATTTATATGAAAAAACCTGTTGGTATTAAAAGTGAAAATAAGGATAATAATGATTGTTGGTTGTTAAAGAAAAGCCTCTATGGTCTTAAACAATCAGGCTATGAATGGAACCAGTATATTGTAAAGGAACTAGACAATATAGGATTTAAAGCTGGTTTAGCCGATCCATGTTTGTTTAAGAGGGAGACAAATGGGAAAGTATCATTATTATTACTATTCACAGATGACATTGCATTGATAACTGAAACTAATGATGAAGCAAATAAAATAATAGCATCATTAGGAAAGAGAATAAAGATCAAGCAATTAGGGGAGATAAAGAAGTATCTCGGTTTGAATATAAAGAAAACACGGAAAGGTTTTAAGATATCTCAGGAAGATAAGATAAGCAAATTGCTAAAAGATTGCAAGATGGAGCTTTGTAAGCCAGCTAAGACTCCAATGAGTCAGGAGTTTAGCAATACTGATGAACAAAGCCCTGAGTTTGATAAGGTGATTTATCAATCTTTAATTGGTAGTTTGAGTTATATTAGTAATTGGTCTAGACCAGATATTTCGTACTGCGTGAATCAGTTGGCTAGATTCAATTCTGCACCATGTGAAAGACACTGGAATGCAGCTAAGAGGATATTAAGATATCTTAAAAAGACAATGAATTATTCATTGTATTTAGAACCAAAGGGTGATTTAATTCTGTGTGCTTATGCAGATGCTAGCTTTGCATCAGAAAGAGACACTAGAAAGTCGACTTCAGGAACAGCCATAATGCTGGGTAAGACATTAATAGGCTGGAAGTCAATAAGACAACAGCATATAAGTTTGTCTACTATGGAGGCAGAATTCTCCTGTTTATCACTGTTATGTACAGAATTAATAATGTATAAACAAATGTTAATTGATATAGGTATAACTGTAGATTATCCTATAATTATACATGAAGATAATCAGGCAGCAATTCAAATGGCCACAAATATTGGAGTAAAAACAAGGAGCAAGCATACAGATCTAAGATACCTAAACGTGAGACAATCTGTAAGAAGTAAGATGATTCAGCTAGAGTACTGTATGTCGGAGGACAATTTAGCTGATAATTTTACTAAAGCCCAAGGTGCCAGTAAGCACCAGGAGAGTTGTGAAAAATATGGGGTTAGATTGTAAAGGTATTATATATTTATTTCACCCAAAAGGGGAGTATGTTAGGTATAACATTGATACCAAATATGGTTTGGGTGAATAAATATATAAAACTTAGATATCATGGTTTAAGTGCTTATCACTTTAAGCACAATGCAGCAGGCAATTAGCCGATTAAGGGTGCGGTTAGAAGTTACAATATAAGGAAGCATTAGAAGCTGGAAAGCTAACTGTGTGCTGCTGCGACTAACTGTGTGCTGCTGCGACTAACTGTGATTACTGACTGTGAGTGCCTGTGACTGAACTGTTATTGTTTGCTACTGTTTGCTGATTTACTGTGTAATTCTACTGAATATCCAGCGTTTGTTTCTCTGGAGAGTGAAACCGGAGGAGGAGAAGATATCTTTATCGGCTGATAAAGATATAGCAAGGACTCTTAACTTGGACTATACTAGTGAGTCTTACTGGATGGAAATACTGTGAATGACTTAATGGACTGAATGACAATGCTTAAACTCTAACTGGATTAAAAACTATTTAAACTACAAACAGTGTTTGTGTTCAGTGTGTGTATACTCTGGGGCCCTTCCTGGTTTGACTACTGCTGCAATACTCTTCTAGGGGTTAATCCCCAAACCCTAACAAACTGGAAAAATGAGGAAATACCAACGCAGGAGGAAGTTATTAAGAAAATAATTGAATGTGCTGAAATGAGTTGATTGACATTTGAAATCAGAGAACAAGAAGATAAACAATTTCATAAGATTTGGGATTTATTTTATCAATGGTTAGACAATAAATCATGGTAATGAAATATGTAGATTTTTAGAATATCAAGACTATATAAAGATGTATTATTTTCATCATAATCATAATATAATTATTGGATAGATTTGGGATGATAATATTAATTGTTATAAAATAAATCAAGTAAAATATGGATTATCTTGCAAAATATGAATGAATAATAATATAGTTAAATGATTGATTAATAATGATATTAATGTATTTAGGAATATTTGATTGACAATATGAGAATATATACAAGGTAATTGTAAGTGATGACTATGAAGTGGATGCACAAAAAAAATTTGTAAACCACCCGACACACTGAATGTACATATGTGGAAGATGGCTTGATGTTTTTATGTTCTGTTTGTCTATGTTTGTCTGAAAAAAAACCACAATAAAACTTTTAAAAATAATAATAATAAAACTTTTGGTCCAGATGGGCTTCCTGCAGAACTGTACAAACCTTACAAGAATCACTAGGACCTTCACTGCTGGAGGTCTATAATGATGCATTATTAAGGGCCAAACTACCCAAAACCTGGACAGAAGCATACATTACACTAATACCAAAAGAAGACACAAATCACCAACAGATAAAACATTATAGACCAATATCACTATTAAAAGTTGATTACAAAATATTTGCCTCCATAATCTCAGAAAGACTAAAAAGATTCCCAAATGAATTAATATACCCTGACCAGAATGGTTTCCTACCCAAAAGACAACTGAAAAACAACATGAGGATTATTTTGAATGTATTGGAATACTATGAAGCCCACCCTGAAAAGCAACTAGTATTAATTTTTTTAGATGCACAAACAGCCTTTGAATTGGCAGTTTATGATATTACAACTGAAAAACATGAATTTTGGAGAAAACATTGTAAAGATGATTCAAACAATATACTCCAACCAAATGGTGAATGTGATAATAAATGGAGAAACAACAGAAAAATTTAACATAAATAAGAGTGTAAGACAAGGGTGTCCATTATCACATCTACTATTCATATTAATGCTAGAAGTCCTACTCAGACAGGCCAGACAAGAGTAGGAAATAAAAGGTCTGAAGATTTAAAAAAAAGAACAATATAAAGTACAAGCACTTGCAGATGATTTGGCATTTATTTTGGAAGAACCATTCAAAACAGGACCCAAATTAGTGGCAGGACTTAAAATAAACAAAGAAAAGATCAAGATATTGACAAAGAATCTTAAAAATAAACAGAAAAATGAATTGATGGAAAAGATGGGCATGCAAATAACTAAAAAAGTCAAATATTTGGGAATTTGGCTAACAGCAAGATGTATAACTATACTAAATTAATGCAGCAAATAAAGATAGATTTGGACAAATGGAAAAATTTATAACTCTCGCTGATTGGAAGAATAGCCACAATCAAAATGAATATTTTACTGAAAATTCTATTTTTATTCTAAGTAAATTCTGATAAAACTAGGAAAAAAAATTTTTTTGAAGAGTTAAATAGAATGACAACAAAATTTATCTGTCAAGGAAAGAAACCAAGAATCAAATTTAAAATGCTAAACAGGTCACTAAAAATAAGAGAGGACTTGGGTTACCAGACTGGGAGCTATATTATCAAGCTTTAGTGCTTACATAGCTAAAAGAGTGGATAAACCTAAAGAATAAAAGGATGTTGGCAATAGTGGGATATGATTTACAATTGGGATGGCATGCATTTATATGGGATGGGAAACATAAAGCACACAGCTACTTCCAAAAACACCAGGTTAGAAACACTCTGTTGTTAGTATGGGAAAAAATTAAACAGAATCACTCTATGAAAATACCGGTCAGGTTATCTACAATGGAAGCACTAATATATCCTAACGTGTTAGATCTGGATAAAATAGTAAGATATAAAGATATATTAAATGAACAAGGGAAATTAAAAATGAAACAGGAACTAATCTGGCTGACCTTCTCTGCTCCCACCTTTTCCCTCCCTAACATGTTCTTGGATTAAGGGTAGAAGGCAGTTCCTCTTCCTCATCACTGACTGGCTGCAGCTGCATGCTTTATGTGCCTGAAGCCTCAGCAATGTCCTGCTGTAGCTGTGCTTCAGCCAAATCCCTCTCAGATGGCTGCTTGGAGCCATTGAACAACTCCGCTCCAGATGTTTATTTATTTTTATTTATTTATTTGATTTGTCAATTGTTTACAAGATAATAAGTACAAGTGTATACATAGTTGTGAATATATGAAATGGGTACATATAAGAAAAATAAAAGAATAAGAGAAACAATAGGACAGGGACGGTAGGCACGTTGGTGCGCTTATGCACACCCCCTACAGACCTCTTAGGAAAGGGGTGAGGTCAATAGTAGACAGTCTAAGGTTAAAGTTTTTGGGGTTTGGGGAAGAGACTACAGAGTCGGGTAGAGTATTCCAGACATTGACCACTCTATTGCTGAAGTCGTATTTCCTGCAATCAAGTTTGGTGCGGTTTACTTTGAGTTTGTATCTGTTGTGTGCTCTTGTGTTGTTATGGTTAAAGCTGAAATATTCATTGACAGGTAGGACATTGCAATGTATGATTTTATATACCATGCTTAAGTCGGACCGAAGACGGCGTAATTCGAGGTTTTCTAGTTTTAGAATTTCGAGTCTGGTGGCATAAGGTATTCTACAACGGGTAGAAGAGTGGAGAACTCTTCTTGTGAAATACTTCTGGACTTTCTCAATTGTGTTAATATCACATACGTGGTAAGGATTCCAGACTGATGAACTGTATTCGAGTATTGGTCTAGCAAATGTTTTGTATGCTCTGGTTAGTAGTGAGATATTACCAGAGAAAAAGCAACGTAGGATTAGGTTAACAACTCTTAATGCCTTTTTGGCTATGTAGTTGCAGTGGGCTCTAGCACTTAGATCATTAGAGATGAGTATTCCCAGGTCCTTTACAGAGCTTGGGTCATCAACAAGATCTTGACTATTCAGCTTGTATTTTATTTTCTGATTTTTTTACCAATATGTAAGACAGAGCATTTATTTGTTGAGATTTGAAGTTGCCATATGTTAGACCATTCAGATACATAGTCTAGATCTTTTTGTAGGGTAGTAGTATTGTCTGTGGTATTGAACAGCTTTACATCATCAGCGAAGAGAACGCAATTGCTCTTGATATGATCACAAAGGTCGTTTATGTAGATTATGAAGAGAGTTGGTCCTAGAACACTGCCTTGGGGAACACCACTATTGACAGGTACTGGATTTGATAGGGAGTTCCCAATTTTGACCATTGTTGTCTGTTTGACAGGAATGCTTCTATCCAGTTATTCAGTTGTCCAGAGATACCATAAGATTTTATTTTTAGGAGTAGTTTGTCGTGTACCACTGAATCAAAGGCTTTGCAGAAGTCTATGTAGATTGCGTCTATTGCTTTGCCCTGGTCGAGTTGTGTAGTCCATATGTTTTTGCAGTGTAAGAGTTGCAGATTACAGGATAGTTTTTTCTGAAACCAAATTGTTTATTGGAGAGTAGGTTGTTTGTCTCTAAATGGAGGATGATGGATTGGTTAATAATTGATTCCATGACTTTACAGGTGACGCAGCATAAGGAGATTGGTCTGTAATTTTCAACT
Organism: Notechis scutatus; assembly: GCF_049901735.1. Taxonomy (NCBI): domain Eukaryota; kingdom Metazoa; phylum Chordata; class Lepidosauria; order Squamata; family Elapidae; genus Notechis; species Notechis scutatus. The sequence goes on along the minus strand of NC_142010.1, from coordinate 243,758,908 downwards.
AGGCTTGGGTCTCCCTTTTTGAAGATGGGGATGACTGTGGCTTGTAACCATAGGTTGGGCAAGGAGCTGGTTCTGAAAGATTTTTCAAAGATTATGCTTAGAGGTTTGGCTATGGCAGTGGATAGCTTTCTTAAGAAGTAGGCACATATTCCATCCGGTCCAATAGATAGAGATGGTTTTAGGTTGCGTAGTGCTTTTTCAACGTTGTCTACTGTAAAATCGATATGTATTAGATCATTATTGATATCTGTGGTACGGCTAGGAAACATTGGGCATGATCCATTACTGTTTACAAACACTGAGCCGAAGAATGTGTTAAAGATGTTGGCTTTAATGGTGTCGTCGCTGCAGTCTTTACCATCAGGTCCTATCAAGGGAGGGATGGACCTTGAGTCTTTTAGTTTGTTGTTTACAAAATTGTAAAAAGCATGGGTGGAATTGGTGCTTAGAAGGTTTTCCTCTTGTTTAATGTGGTAATTGGTGCATTCGGTCTTTATCTGGTGGCATAAATTTTTGTATCGGTTTTTGAAATTAGCAACGTGACCAGATTTGTTTTTCCGCCAGAGTGATCTCTTTTTGGATTGAAGTTTCCTTATTGATATGGGTAATCTGCTTTTTGTTTTGTTTTTGGAGTTGTTGTTGGAACATATAGTTTGATGACTCTTTTGACTTCAAGTAAAAATATGTTGTAATGGTCTTCAACAGTATTGCATCCAGTGAATAGAGATTGCCAATCGAGGATGAGAGATCGTTATCTATAAGATCATAGTTGCCTTTTTTGAAGTTACAATTAGGGATGACATCATTGTGGTGATTTTTGTGTGGACGTATGTTGAGGCAAAAGTCAATCATATTGTGGTCACTACTGGAAAAGGGTTCTTTGGTTTGTATTCGGTAAATTAAATTCAAACTATTGCAGAAGATGAGATCGAGGCAGTTGTTCAGTCTAGTGTTGTTGGTTACTAGTTGTTCAAGACCTAGATTTGTAATAGCATTGTAGAAGGTTGTGTGTATGATTTCAGTTGTACAATTATTTAGGGTCCAGTCAATATGAGGTAGATTGAAATCTCCAAGAAAGATAAAGGGTATGGGCAGGATGTAGCCCATGTTAGTAGTGTATTTAGCTTGTTTACATGTTCGATGTCATAATCAGGTGCTCTGTAACATAGTAAGAATCGAATTGTGATATTTAAGGATAGTTCACAGATGATGGTTTCAGGAAGGGCAAGCTCCTGGGTAACTTGGATATTTTTAGATGTAAGGATTTTTATAGAATATAGCAACACCACCTCCTCGACGATTTTCACGATCTGATCGGTAAACATGATAGTCTCTTACTGTGGTAATGGAGTCGGGGAGAGATGCATTGAGCCATGTTTCACAGACAAATATAATGTCGAAGTTAGCCATATTTAAGAGGATGAGAAATTCAGGTATTTTATTCACGAGGCTTCTTGCATTGAGTAGTTTGCATTTAAGTCCGGCAGCAGTTGGGATTGAGGTAGTTGGGGGCGTGCGTGCCTAGTCTTGGGTGATGGTGGGTGGTGGGTAGTTTTGGGTGATGGTGGGTGGTGGTAAGTGGTTGAGGTAGGGTGGTGGTTGAGGGTAAAAGTTGGGTATTGGGTTACGTGTCTTACTTTTGATACAGTCAGCATGGTAGTCAATGTACAGGTCCTTCTCTCCATTGTCTAGATGGTTTTTGAGTTCGATGCGGAGTGCACGGGAGCGGGCACGTTGCTGTATGGTTAAGTCAGGGCGGCAACGGAGGTTTTTGTGGTTGGTGTTGGTTTTGGCGAGTGAGTTTATAGTGTAAATGAGTTTACGTTTGCTTGATTCATTTTTGCAAATGATCCTGCACAAGCGTGGGGCCACAGAGCCGTCTCTATTTTTGAGCTCTCGGTCAATGCGGGAAATGTCAAGTATTTCATCACCGGAGATGGTTGATGCTTGGTAATCTCTGATGATGTTTCGGACAGTTGTGATGTCATCATTGACAATGCTGTCTTCTAGTCCAATGTGCCTGGAATTGCTTCGTCCTCCTCTGAGGTGACATCTAGAATGGTATCTGAAGAAGAATTGGGGGGAGTCATTACAGCTAGCTGGATGACCTTAGCCCAGTCATTTTCTTTCAATCCTACGAAGAATGCTAAGTCAGTTCTGAAAATGCTGCCCAGAAAACTGCAGGGACCTGTCCATGTAGGTAGTTGTCAGAATGCAACAAATAAGGCCCAATAAAGGCAATCAGAACAGAACATCAAGTATCCTAAAAATGAGGTCAATTCTATAGATTCATGTAGCATACTGCAACAATTATCCCAAGCTAACCTGTCTATCTCCTATTAGTAAACAACTATGGTTTATGTGGCATTCCTTCCTCACTGCAGTGATAAAAAGGAAAGACCTTAGTTACTGGAGTACCTTTAGGAAGAAGATACTGAGGGACTACCGGTAGTAAGAATTATTATAAGGATTACCCCAAGTAAGGACTTGGAAGGATTTAATTGCAGAGTGAGCTTCTGATAATATTAGAGAATATCGCTGGTGCATCAAAGAAAATTCCTAAATACTCTTGCTCTTAAATTCATCCACTAGGAAAAAAATATGTGAATGCTGGACTTATAAAAAAGTGCTGCCTCTTCCCAAGAAATCTGCAGTACTACTCTTAACGTTCCCCCCTCCCACTTCTTCAGCTACACTTTCTATCACATAATCTGAAAAAGCCTTTCCTAAACTACTGAAATAAATATCCGAAATAATATTAACAAATAAAGTTCGATACCTCCATTGTCTATTAATGTGGAAGAGTGTGAGATGTAAAGCAAGATGAGCTTCAGCAATAATTGATTAGGTCCTAACATTGTTAAATCTAATTGTCTCTATGATATCTATTCATGTGCTGATATTTCAGGTCTTCCAATAGTACAGTATATCCTTGCCACTGTAACTGACTCCATGTTGCTACTGGTCATCCTCTTCTCTTTTTTCTTATCTTTCTTCTAGTCAGGAAAATGGCACTGAGGGAAAGGTAAAACTAATGCTATGCCATAATCTGTAACATGATTTCTCAAAAGTTGTCTTCCCTACTGAAGGAAATTTGATTTAAAAAATTATCTTGGTAATGTTTTTGGATTTCCTTTACTTTTAACTTTGCAGAAATGCTATTTTTTCTGTTGCAAACCGCTTCATCACTTTGAAGCCTCCTTAGCTACTCATGTTTCCTCATCTGAAAATTATTGTATCTTGGAAGCCTTTATTGAAAGTGTGGGAAGCCAGAGAGGTTCTAGAGAGAAAAATGGACTGTATATTGAAATATCAGACATTCATACAAACCTTGTAATAATATAAGTACAAGAACCCCATATCTCAGCCATAAAAAACATCACTTAGATTCTCTTTTCATTTGAAATAAATTTGGAAAGCAAATTCTTTTATTAAATTGAATTAGAATCATCAGAAAAATGTTTAGGAAAAAAGTTTTAGATGGTGCTAATCAAAGTTTCCTTCTCCACTTTTTTGTGCAGAAATTACATTGATCTTCCACATCATGTCTAGCATTCATCAAGATTTAGATGGTCATCTTTATCTAATCTACCACTGATTCACCAATATGTGCTATTCAGATACCTCTGGAAAACCTATCAAAAGACATTAATGGCAATATTTTTCCTACCATGTTTTTCTTGACATAGATATTTCTTGTGTGATTAAGACTAATCTAGCCTGATAAGAAAATGTCCACAAGAAAATAACCAGGAGTTGATTAATAAACTAAGACCCCTTTTCCTCCCTGTGTGCATCTTGCTCCCTTCCTTCCCATCCTGTCAATTTTAAATACGTTTTAATATTAATTGTTTTAATGTTTCATCTTGTTCTTATTATTGTGAGCTGCCTACAGTTGCCTTTAGGCAAGATGGGTGACATACAAGTAAAACAAATAAATAAATAAATCAACCATGCTCGGAGAGCACCAAGACTCCAATGGCATTTAAAAACATGTGTTTTCATTCTGTTCTTCTCATTAACAATGACAAAAAAATCCATCCTGATTTTTCTTCTTTTGTTGCCCTGCACAGGAGAACAGAGCTGGAAAGCACGTTAGTGGGATGGGGAGGGAATGGAGATTTTACAGAATCCTTCTCTGCCATGCCCACCAAGCCATGTCCAGAGAACCAGTAGTAAAAATTTTGAATCCCACCATTGGTCCAGTTGCCTTTGAAAAAGAATCCTTTGGATGACCATGACCTGGATGACTAAGAATCTCCACAGATATCCATCCTGAAATATTTCTTCTCTTATAAATGAATCTTCCATTTTTCTACCACACTTTCAATGTTTTTTAGAATTTCTTTCAGGTGTATTTCATTTAATTATTGAATGTATATGGTCGACTATCTTGCAAATACAGGTTTGGACAGTCACAACATGCTAAAACAAATTTTAAAATACTCCATATTAGTAAAGAATAAAAAACCAACAAAACTTATCATCTTTAAAGTTATGAAGTAGTGACAAAGGACATGGCACGTGTCTGTGTTTGTATTGGCACATGGGGGGGGCATGTTTATTTTTCTCTCTAAAAGTCTGCATCCTAAATGCCACCTCTTCCTAATTAAAAAAAAGTCCTTGAAGGTTAACTGAAGCGTAGGGTCCAGACCAGTGGAGGGATTCAAATTTTTTTACTACCAGTTCTGTGGGCATGGCTTGGTGGGCATGGCAGGGGAAGGATACTGTAAAATCTCCAGTCAGAGGTGGTATTTTCTGGTTCTCCAAACTGCTCAAAATTTCCACTACTGGTTCTCCAGAACTGGTCAGAACCTGCTGAATACCACCTCTGCAGCTTACGTCTTGTAGACTTGTTGTTCTGAAATGTATCTAGTCTTCCAGTGGTGGGATTCAAAAATTTTTACTACCAGTTCTGTGGGCGTGGCATGGCTTGATGAGTGTGTCTTGGTGGGCGTGGCAGGGGAAGGATACTGTAAAATCTCCATTCCCACCCTACTCCTGTGGGAAGATTACCACCTGTTCTCCGAACTACTCAAAATTTCTGCTACCGGTTCTCCAGAACTGGTCAGAACCTGCTGAATACCACCTCTGGTCCAGACTATGAACTATATGATGCACACATCCCTTGGTAGTTTATAGATGAGTAAAATGAACAAACCTTATGACTGAGGAATTGACCACAATGTCTTTCCTTTTATAAAACAAAAAGCAAGGCATTTCTCCCCTCTTAGACTGAAGACAAATAGTTCCCCAAATAAAGCTAGAGAGAATTTTAGCACAGCATTGCTCCAAACTTAAATGCAGTTATATCACTCTTTTAGCTATAACCATATTCAGAATAGCTATCATTCATTTCCTTTCTTTATGTGAGAAAAATAAAGGGGGGGGGAGAAATCACAAAGCTGTCTTTCTTTAGATGTGGCACCCTCCAGCTCATAGGAGTTCTGGATGAATTCCCTTCCCTTTACATTTTTGTGATACCCTGAAAATAAATGAGGTTGCAATAGACATCATCATCATCATCATCATCGTTGTCCTTGTCATCATCATCATCATCATCTTCTTCTTCTTCTTCTTCTTCCCCTCTCTTTTCTGCTGCATGCTGCAGTGAATATCACACTCAGCAGGGTACAGTAGCACCTGGCTATCCAGACACAGCGTAGCACAAAGCCATTCTGGGGGTAATTACGACAAGGTATTCTTTAAGACCAGATGGGTCCAAGGAACAGAAGCCCCCAGTCCACCCTGTCATTTACAACATAATTCCTTTCAATGATATACTTAATCCTCCCACCAGCTAAGCTTTTCAGCTCCCCGTTGTCACTGTTCCTTTATGTTAATTCAGCAGAGAGACAGGAAGGGGGAGTGGAAGGGCAGGCCACCAGTAACTCAAGAGACTCAAAGAAATTATTCATGTTTAATTTCTTCCCAATGCATCAAGTACAGTAACTTTTTTTTTTTTAAAAAAAAGAGAGAGATGAAATTATCATCAAGAAGGTCATTGCTAACGCTCTGAGAAACGCCAGCTGAGGTTTATTCAGCCACCTGTTAGCTGGAAGGGTCCTGCACATGCTTGCCAGGCATTTACCCCATTTAAAGGAGCTTTTTTTTCTATTGATTGGAGGGCCCCCAACATTCAGAGTACGCCGGTCGGTCGTGTCGCTGCTTTGTGATCGTATGTGACACACGCGACTTAATTCAATTATGCTCTAAGCCTACCCAGTTTGCTTTGACGCCCTTTTGTATAATTTGTTAAGTGTTTGGCTTTTTTGTCTTTTTGCTTTTTAATTAAGAGTGAAAGATGTTTCAGAGACAATTGTCATCATTTATTTTATTTATTTATTTTTGTCATGCCCACTCATTTGGTTTACACGGCAGACAGATCTGGTACACCTTATCTGAATAAGAAGGTTTTTATTATATTAAATAACATGCATTGGGTCCCTTTTAAAATAATAATAACAATAACAAGCAGAAAAATCTAATGAACTTTCCAATCTGAATACAGATGCAATACTCAGCGATAGTCAAAAACAAAGCTTGATTATCATTGTTGATTTATATAGGGCTTTTTAACGTATGAACTCTTATTTTGGGGTTGTTTATTTTCCTCATTAAAATGTTGTCAATAATAATTATGCTAGAACAGTCATTTTGAGGTTTATAAATTGCAGCATGGATACAAAAAAATAGGTCCACTGCTGAGTAATTTTTATACAATAACAATAATAGATTATTATTGTCTTTTTTTACAAGCTATCAGTTGCAAGAATTGGCTTTGTCTAGTCTAGTGAAAAGAAGGACTAGGTGCAACATGATAGCAGTGTTCCAATATTTGAGGGGTTGCCACATAGAAGGGGGAGCCAAGCTATTCTCCAAAGCACCAGAAGGCAGGACAAGAAACAGTGGATGGAAACTAATCAAGGAGAGAAGCAACCTAGAACTAAGGAGAAATTTCCTGACAGTGAGAAAAAAAATAATCAGTGAAATGACTTGCCTTCTGAAGTTGTGGATGCTCCATTACTGGAAGCTTTTAAAATGAGACTTGACAGCCACTTGTCTCGAATGGTATAGGATCTCCTGCTTGAGCAGGGGGGTGGACTAGAAGACCTCCAAGGTCCCTTACATCTCTGTTATTCTGAACCATTCTAAAACTTTCACCCTGCTTCTCTAAAATTAATTTATATTTCTATCTTTTAATATCCAGCAATCTGAAGAAGTTGCACAAACAATGCAATCTCTGTAACAAATAAAGCACAGCTTACAGAAGCAAGGCAACATACATAATCTGTGTACCATTCATGCCAGTTTGGGATGCTTTCTGTTCCATGTTTGTTCCACCAATGTGCCATTTTTCAACTCTTATTTACCCATGCAAATTCAGAGAAGCAAACAACCCAGTTTAATCAGTTCAATTTAAAAGGCGGACAAAATGTTGTTTTCCTTATCATTAAAAATATTAAATCTCTACTCTGCTTTTTTAAAAGAAGGTGGAGGCAAGAGAAGAGGCCATCCATCTCAGGATAGAAGAAATTAAAGCTCTTGTTATTTGCTCTTGTTATTTTTATCCCGGGATTTGATCGTACCATTTGTACCAAGTTCAGAGAAGATAAAGGTAGCATCATTACATCCAGTAAGCTAATTTGGAACACAGAGAAAATTGCACTGAACCAAAAGTACAGACAATTAGGTTGGTTGGATAGAACAGGGACAGCTGCGATAGAAGAAAAGCCAACAATCTGCCCTTATGAAGGCCTTTGCACTTTGAATGGTTCTGTACACCACGCTGCATCTTGATGTACTTTGCAAAGAGGTTGTATTATACTACAATACAATAATTTCACCATGCACGAAACCACTGAGGTTGTGTGAAAATTCACTTTTTAAAAATGTTCATCAACCCTGCTCTTTTTGTTAGGAGCAGTCGCTGCTTCTATCCTGGATTAGTTACAATGTTCAGTCATGATAAAGTTGGGATAATATGCCTTTTCTGCAGGAAAATGTATACAGATTTGGTCTAAATTATAACAGATTGAGGACAAGGAAATGATTTGTCAATTGTATGATGACGTACAAATACTTTGGGCAGCTCCTAGATTAATGTTCTATAGCAGGGGTTTAATGAACGAAAATTAGCTAAAACTGTAGCATTATGTAACATTGCTGTGTTACAATCTGCACCTTGCACCAGAAGTATGAATGGCTTGCAGAAACTTAAGAACAATTATAACCACCACAATTATAACCATAAGGTCAAAAAGAAGTTTGCAAAAGAAGTTTGCAAATGCAAGTACATTTACATTGATGAAAATATATTTAGGATTACGTAATATGTTATTTATAAGGCTACCTCTCCTGAGTTGACAGTACGCTAGGAATGGTTTCCAAAGACTTTCCATCTGATGTTGTTCAAATCCAGACCGTCCTATCCTCAGCAATCAACTTATGTATATTAGTGAACTTTTCACTATGTGATTGCAATGTTTCACCTAAATAACAGCTAAGTTCACTCAAGATGGTAAACCAACAGCAAACAAATCATACTACGGCTTACTGTGATACATGGCTCGAATTGTTGATAGTCATGTTGTTGTATCACAGTTAAGTGGTTTCATTAGGACATAATGATTAGGCTCATGCATTTCCCTAACCATACTGTGGCTTATTTGGTTTTGGCAAGTAAACATTGTATGAACCCAATCATTATCTCATCTAACTGGAAGCAGCACTCTGATTCTGAGTCAAAGGTCCTTCCAAACACTGACTATCATTAGCAGAACTGAAATGTGTTCTTACTAATTCTTCACTGTACAAAAGGAACATGTGACCCTTTAGTGACAAAAGATTTCTTTTCAATAACTGAGAATTATGTTGAGCAGGGCCATGGTTCAAAGTTAACCTGGCAACTTTTATACAAAATTTAAGGTGTCCTAGACAACCCTAGGGCTTGTTAGGTCATTCTTTGAGAAGAAGGTAGAAGAATTTGCTGTGACCAGAATGAACATAAATTTAAGGCTGACCATATTTTTTTACCCCAATTCTGGATGGTCCTATGATCAACTAAGACAGGGGTGTCAAACTTGATTTCTTGGGGGGGCCGCATCAGTATTGTGTTTGATATTGGGGCTGGGGTGGGCATGGCCAGAGTGGGTGTGGCCAGCTTGACATCACTCATGTCGGGGTGCCTGTGGTGGCCCATGTGCTCTGTCAGTGAAAACAGGCTGCCAATCTCCATTTTTGGCTGCAGTGGCCTCCTTAATCCCTCTGGCAGTGAAAATGGAGCTTGGGTGGGCAGCGCATGCTCCCCTAGGCCCTATTTTTGGCCATGATAGCCTCCTGCAGCCCTCTGTTTTTGCTGGCAGGAGTCCGTAACAACTGAAAATGGGGCCTGGGAGGGCTTTGCCCAGCCTCCCGAGCTCCATTTTTACTGGCAGAGGCACTGCAGGCTGGTCCTTCGCTGTTTCCAGGACAGTCCCATGGGCCAGATCTAAGCACCCTGTGCGCTGAATCCAGCCCCCAGGCCTTGAGTTTGACACCCCTGATCTAAGGAAATACAAAAGAAAAAAATTGTAGCAGTAAATGAATATCAATGTAAGTCAACATTTACTTACCTAATCAGATAAACAGAATGACCATGGATAGCAAAAAAAAAAAAAAAAAAAGCAGTGAGGGTGGGGGTGACTTCTAACTTCCTGCTGGCTTCCCCATTGACTTTGTTTGAGGGAAGCTGGCAGGGACTTTTGGAAATCACAATCATGTGACCACAGAAAATAAATCTGATCCAAACATCGTGGAAATTTCAATTCTACCGGAATAATGGATCCCAGACAGTAGTGGGATTTTAATTTTTTTACTATTGGTTCTGTGGGTGTGGTTTGGTAGGCGTAGCATGACTTGGTGGGCATGGCTTGGTGGGCATGGCAGGGGAAGGATACTGTAAAATCTCCATTCCCACCCCACTCCAGGGGAAGGTTATTGCAAAATCCCATTCTCTCCCCACCCCACTAACCTGTTTTCCAGCTCCATTCTTCTGTGCAGGTCAATAAAAGAAGACCCAGCCAATCAGCTGGGAGGCAGAGAATAGATGCGGGTGGGGCCAGTCAGAAGTGGTTTTTGCTGGTTCTCTGAACTACTCAGAATTTCCTCTACTGTTCTGATCCAAGCCTTGTTCAAATTAAACAAACACAAACTGTATACAAGCAAACCTTTTTTAATGTGGTGCTGGGAATTCAGTACATTCCCAGCCAAGAGACATTTAAACCTAATTGTCCGATATCAAAAGCAAGCCCTTTTAAGGTTGCAAAAGGCTGCCAAGAACAGAAGACTAATTACTGATTAAATATCCACCAACAGAAGTTTCAAAAACAAACGGGAGTAAGCAGGGCTTCAACAAGACCTCTGAGTCTAAAGAACTTCTTTGCTTCCTGCAAAGAACACATCCCTGAGGGCTGGGTTTTATCCCTTATGGGAGGGACCATCACCTTCCAGCTTTACTCCCGAGTTGCCCTTGCTGCTTCAGCTGCTTTTTCCTTCAAGCAACCCTACGTACACATGCATTGGGAACAGGCTCTCCGGGGTCCTCTGCATCACTGCTGCCAGACTCCACAAGCTCCGAAGGCAGCACCACACTCTCTGATAGTCCTGACCCCATCCCTACATCACACACAGGGCCCTCGACTGAGTCCTTGTTATCAGAGACCTCTGCCGTCTACACCTGCTGCCGGCGAACCACAACAGCTACCAGTTCTCCAGAACTGGCCAGAACCTGCTGAATACCACCTCTGATCCCAGATCTGATATGCTTTTTTTTTTAATTTAGTAGATTTTAGTTACCTTGATTCAAAAATTAATATAATGCACAGTTGGGCTAACTTAAGGATACAAACAGGTAAACAAAATTAGAGTTGTAGTAGTAAATAGATAATAAATGATTCATATACATCCCTGTCACAAAACTTTCTTATAACAAAATAAACTTTAAAATGAGAAGCGACACTGTTTCATTGGTTGTCATTTATGCATCACTAAAGCAAGAGAAACACTCAAGAATAAGTGCAAAAGCCTATAAGAGAAGGTCAGCTTAACCTGCCAATGAATGGAATTCCACAATCCTGACAGTGTCTTACTAGAATCCTTGCCCTGATGCCAACCAACCTCACTACTAAATGTTAGCTACTATAGGTTTATTCCAGGAAAAGTAAGGAAGAGAAAACTCTTTGCAAAAAGGAAAGCCCATGCAATCCTTTAAGAGCAGCTCTTCAACCAAGCTTTAACTTGGTTATTTTAAAAACTGGATCTCCTACTGAGGATTTTTCCTTCAAGAAAAAATGAATGGACTTCATTTCTGTTAGTTCTCCTAACACTGACATTCCCTTCCAAGAGGATGCGTCCTGCAGTCCCTTTTGCTACTATCTTTATTTTCACTAAAACTCCAATGTGGAAATAGCTGCAGACCATCCTGTGAGCTCATGCGTTTTGAATATGTAGAAATCTGTCAGAGTTGGAAACTGTAAGTTCTCTGTCATCGTGAAGATATTGCATAGCTGTGTGTCTATACATCAGCAACTGATACCTACTTGCAGTAGAGGTTCGTGAGTAATTTGGCACGTGTGTCCTCTATTTGACTTTTGCTGTGTCTGGGAGGAAAGAAGGATAGAAAAAGAGCACAAGGTGATATCAAGGAGATTGAAGCCATGATCCTCATGTGTGAGCACTAAAGATGTTTAGAATTTCTCCATAGTCCAAGAATGTCAGTTCTTCCCATTCATGCTTTAAAAAAAAAAATTAATGGTTAGCAGAACACAGGCTAAGAAGTCACAGAACTAATGGGATGATGATTGTCCCCATTGAGATGAAAAATCTTACATGTAATATAAATTGTAATAAATATTGCTATATTACTACTGAGTCATATCTATTAAGATAGTACACTTTTCACATCTTTTTATCCTCTTTTATTTATTTCATTTGGGACGTGTACAAATAGTCACCCTAAGCATGGGGCAATTAAACCGGTAGCAGAGGACCTAAAAATGAAGAAGGAATGGAGCTTTAAAAGCCTTCTTAGTATTTTCTTTCATCTAGACAACAACCACAGCTGATTGAAAGAATTTATAAATCACCACATAAACCAGAACGGAATCCAGATTGGCAATATGTTTGGCAATATGAACGGATTGGCAATATGTTTCAGTGAATGTATTCTTTTTAAAAAGTGATTGAAATCTTGTGAAATTATCAAATGTGGTGATTCTTGTCTAAAATCTCCAGAGTTCTTGAAGGCCATAGGATTGTCTTGGCTTGGTGTAAAATATATGTACTAGGTGCAAAAATTTATATATGAATAAAAATTAAGCAATATAGTTTTTCTATAATAATATCAATTGTTTTTGTAATCCCTTTGGGATACACTAAAGAAATTTTTTTCTTCCAACTATAAAAAAATTAAATTGAAATTTCGACTCATAAAATGTCTTGTTTTCACATTATAAAGTAACATTAAATTCAGTCACAAATTTACATGTACAGTAACTGTAATCTCAAGAGATTAAATTGGGATATTTTAACAACTTGGATCCAAATTTCCTAGGGGAATATAAACAAATATTTTTCTATTTAGATATAGCTATTCCTAGAGGTAAGCAAGAAAGTTGTTGCCTTGAAAATACTAAATGCATTGTATTACATAATTTGTTGAACCTTTTCTCTTTTTTTATTTTCTTTTCTTCTTTTTCCTTAGTTAAATCAGCTCATAAATATGAAAGAGCCTTCCTTCTAAAGAAGAGTAGTAAAAAAAAAATGTAATCTGTATACTGGGGCAGCTACAAAGGAGCAATAAATTATTACAGTAATGACATGCTAATTAAAATTTGGCTTGTAAGTCATGTAAAGCGTTTGAAGCACAGCAAATTTCTTCTTTTCATTTGCTGAGTATCGAGGTAAATTGCCTGGTGACAGTGGGACATTGCTAACAAGTACAAATTGAATAACATGTGAACTTCTATTCTATTAGGCCTGCCTGAATTAGAGATGCAGCACCCTTTGCCATTGTAGGCTTGATTGATAAATGCTAAGGAAAATTTGTCAAAACATCATGGGCTCCACCCTGTGGGACATCAATATGCTCCATTTAGTCAACCACCCGACACTTCCTTCATAGGATTGTCACATAAAATTAAGACTAGCCGCTAACCAGCCATCAAGCTTGCATCCCTCTTGACATTAGTCAGCCCATATTCTGTATGCATATTAGTCATATGCTTAACAATTTGGCTTGTCAGGTCTAAAGCATGTCAGTGACCTCTGGAGCAGAGGCTGGCCTTTCTGAATATACGGAGACATCGTGCTCAGCTGTTCAAGATTTTTATGCCATTTCCTGCCAGATTCGTGCACAGATGCACTGCCCTAAGCTATAATCTGCAGCCGGGAACCAAAATGACAAATGGCAGAGCACGGATTATTACATTATATATTAAGTAACTACAAGTCTGTAAATTATAAGTGAAGTACTATTCAGTCCAAATGTCTCTCTCAGCTGGCAGCATGTTTTCCTTTCTCCCCTATGAGGCCTAATAAATATCAGGTGCACCAAGAGATCAAGAGCGCCTTTAGGCAAAAATAAATTGTGTCTATTGCTCATTAGCTGCTTGAATATGAAACAGTTTGGTGCCAACTGCATAACTGAACAGGTTCCTGTAAGGTTAGTTCAACTCTACCAGCATTGCTGGGTGAAAAAAGAATTGCTGACCAAATATGCATTTAATGTGACAACTCTTTCTATTTGCCTCCAAAAAATGTACAAACCAACATTTGATTGGATTGGCATTGGCCCTTTGAAAATAAATTTTTGACTACAATTTGACTATAATTCTAATAAGCTTTGTGAGTCAATCATTTCAATGAATTATTTTTTTCCAGAGATGGTGGTGGTTAGTCAATCAGTATTCAATCAGTTTTGACTAGTTGTGATCCACAGCTGTCAGTAAATGTTGCCTTGAGGTCTTGAAAGCTCATGCTTGTACCCTCAGTGATAGTAACTAAACACCTTGTCTTCTGATAGTCTTTTTTTAAAAATTGCATTCATTTTTTTCAAGTATCAGATCTTCTCTAATGCTTGCTTTCTGTTATATATCTAGAAGAGAACCTAATATAGATTTGAGCAATTTGTTGTTATTGTTGCTGTTTTTTCACAACAAACTATTCACTACAATTTTCTCCAGCACCATTCAAAGGCATCAATATTTTTTTGTTCAGTCCTTCTCTTGGTCCAGCTTTGATAGACACATGTTATGGCATTATATGGCATTGACAATGCACACCTTTGTTGTCAGTGTGATGTGTAAATAGTGTAAAACATTATTTTCATATTGTTGTATGCAAAACTTTAAGCACTCGTAGTCAAACTGCATCTTGTTTTCTTCTCTGCTTTGCTTCATTTGAGACAGTGACGAAAGCAAATAGTGGCAGTGCATTTTGTTCACACCCATTTATTTACCATGACAAAACTATATACATGTATACCCTTCTAAAAAAAACCAATGTATTTTCCTAACCTGCTAAAAGATACACTTGCCTCTGGCTATTCAAGGAGTTTGTCCAAATCATCTACCAAATAATAAATTGTTAGTAGTCAGGGTACCAGGTTATCCCTGTTCAGTATTAATAAAACATAAATTGTAAATTGATCCTTGTTTGTAATGCATACATTGGTGTTTTGTTTTTTGATAAAAATGCTTCAGTATGCTGAAAAGGAAGAGGGTTTTTTTGTTTTTTGTTTTGCTATCCAGCTTCATCTTTGGTTCAACATGGCAGACTCTGTCAAAATAGCAAAAAGTTATTGTAACACAAATGTAAGTAATAATCTATATGCTGATATGGTTTAGATTTCTTGTTTTCTTTTTCTCCCACCCTAGAATGAAGGAAACTCACCCAATGTTTTTAAGAAGCTACCATCAAAAACTGGGGACTTTAGAGCTGAAAACTGATAATTTGGGGAACCATATGGCTGTGCATTGTCTATAGCTGATCTACATGGTAGTTACTGATTGGCCATCAATCCAATGCTAGGAATTGAAAATGCAGTTTGCACTATTTATCTCTACCATTTCATTCTTTTTTTTCTTTTGGCTTTTATGATTGTGTCAAAAATTGTTGTGTTGTAAGAGACAAATTAAGATAAGGAATGCATTTCTCTTTCAATCCACCAGTTCAAGAACCCATTTTAAAAAAATCTTTAAGAGATTGTTATCTAGCTTTCAGCTATAACACATCTTGTGAAGAGAAACCCACAGTCTGTCTGGGGAATTGGTTATACTATTGAATTGTTCTTATTGTAAGGAATTATCCCCCCCCCCCCCCAACCTTGAACTGAAACCTTCTTCCTTGTTGAAGTTAAATCCAGTGTTTCATTTGCTGCAGTCTGGAACAATAGAAATCAAGTCTCAAACTCATGTGTGACATCATTTCAAGTGTATGGAGAATGGTAGTTTCAATCCATTTTAACAGAACTTAGTTTCTAGTCATGTGATCATCCATATAGCCTTTCTCTGCCTGTTCCAGTTTGTCTGAAATCAATAAAATATTGATGTTTCTGAACATGGAGAATAAAATCAAACCATTATTTTCTAAGATTGAATGAGGTAGCCTAAAACTACATTAGTTTTTTTTCTCCGGGTTACATCACAAAGCAGACTTCTATTCAATTTACAATCAACTGCTATTCCAAAGTTTTTCTCAAAAATATTGTTGCTTTTGATTTGTGTTTCCTAACTAAAAAACTTTCCATGCGTCTCTGTTACATATCATCCTGACAATTTCATCCCATTTCTCCAAACTTCCATGATGATCTTGAACTTTGAAGAGCCATAGGTTTCCCCATACTGTATGTGTGTAGATATAGGACCCAGACATGGAGATAATTGATACAGATGATACAGAAGTATAGAGTATAGAGTATAGAGAAGTATGATATGAACCATTACCAGTTTGCTAATGACATTTTAAAATTTATTTATTTATTTTTGTCAATTGCTTACAAGATAATAGGTATAAGTAAAAACATAGTTATGATACATGGATACATATAAGAAAAATAAAAAAAATAAAAGAAACAATAGGACAGGGACAGTAGGCACGTTGGTGCACTTATGCACGCCCCCTACAGACCCCTTAGGAAAGGGGTGAGGTCAATAGTAGACAGTCTAAGGTTAAAGTTTTTGGGGTTTGGGGAAGAAACTACAGAGTCAGGCAGAGTATTCCAGACATTGACCACTCTGTTGCTGAAGTCATATTTCCTGCAATCAAGTTTGGTGCGGTTAACCATGAGTTTGTATCTTTTGTATGCTCTTGTATTGTTATGGTTGAAGCTGAGGTATTCATTGACAGGTAGGACATTGCAATGTATGATTTTATATACTACACTTAGATCGGACCGAAGGTGGTGTAGTTCTAGGTTTTCTAGGTCTAGAATTTTGTGTCTGGTGGCATAAGGTATTCTGCAACGAGTAGAGGAGTGGAGAACTCTTCTTGTGAAATATTTCTGGACTTTCTCAACTGTGTTAATATCAGATACGTAATGTGGGTTCCAGACTGATGAGCTGTATTCGAATATTGGTCTAGCAAATGTTTTGTATGCTCTAGTTATTAGTGTAATATTACCAGAGAAAAAGCTACATAAGGTTAGGTTAACAACTCTTAATGCCTTTTTAGCTATGTAGTTACAGTGGGCTCTAGCACTTAGGTCATTAGAGATGAGTACACCAAGATCCTTGACAGAGTTTGGATCATCAACAAGGTCTTGACCATTCAGCCTGTATTTTATTTTCTGACTTTTTTTGCCAATATGTAGGACAGAGCATTTATTTGTTGAGATTTGAAGTTGCCATTTGTTTGACCATTCTGATACATAGTCAAGGTCTTTTTGAAGGGTAGCAGTATTGTCTGTGGAATTGAATAGCTTTACATAATCAGCGAAGAGAACACAGTTGCTCTTAATATGATCACAGAGGTCATTTATGTAGGTATGAAAAGAGTTGGTCCTAGAACATTGCCTTGGGGGACACCACTGTTGACAGGTACAGAATTTGATAGGACGTTCCCAATTTTGACCATTTGTTGTCTGTTTGACAGGAATGCTTCTATTCAGTTATGCAGGTGTCCAGAGATATTGTAAGATTGTAGTTTTAGGAGTAGTTTGTCGTGTACCACTGAATCAAAGGCTTTACATATAATTTATTTATTGCTATTTTAATATTTCTAATTTGTCTGGTGTCCATGAGGATTGAGATGGTCAATCAATTGCACAAAAAGTGCACTTGTTTCAAAAGGGTTTGAGGATAAAAAGAAAATACAAGAAAGAACAAAATACATACAATCCCTTTTGTTTTACTTTATGACAACGTTGGTTACCAATTCACTTCCACTTCCAAGGCAATTCAATCTTAACTTATTTAGGAGTGAAGTAGCTGAGAAACCCTCTGCTCTCATATGAGACTGGCCAGTCCCTAATACAGTTAGAGATTGTGAAATCATTCTGAGGTTTCCCCACATCAAACCCAAATAGATTATTAGTTTCACCTAATAATCATTCGGAGTTTTTCTGGCCATTACTATACCATTGGATCCAGTTTTGCCTGAAAGTCTTTCAGTGTAGGAGAAGGTATGGCAGAGCCTGCAGTTGGAGTTAAAAGAAGAATCAGCCTAGAGTTTCTACATAGCTCTTCATCCCCTCTTGAATGTTGTTTATCATTATCTAGTGCCAAAAATAGCACTAACTGTTAGTTTAGTAGATTCTTATACATAGGCATGAGTAATGATAAATCAGTTTCATTGGAACTTCATATATGGTCCTGATTTTATGGGTTTGATATTCAGTTTTCAAGAGTCAGACAAATGTTAGCTTTTCTGCTGTCAAATTCAAGTTTATATAAACTGATTGTTGACGTTCACAATCATGGCCTATCTATCATCTATCATCTTTTTAATCTTTTATCTGTTTCTGTTACCTGCTCCAAACATTTTCCATCAGAAAACTGGTATAGCCATATTTCATATAATAAATAAAAGAAAGTTCTATGGCTCTGAACAAAGATGAAGGAAATAAAAACTGAGGTCTTCAGTGCTATAACTCTGACTTTAGAAGGGGAAAAGTGAATATGGATGGATGGACTTACTAAAGCCATATATTATTCCAAAATGTTTCCAGGTTACATTACCAAATGAAATAAGAATTTGGTTTATTGGTTTCTTTATTGACCCCATCAGAAGTAAAAAGTTGTCTCAGTTTTATGGAGATAGCAAGTTTATAAAAGAAACAATAGCCTGCTTTTGTTGGCAAAAGTTAGAGAATTATTTTTTTCTTTTCCCTTCATACATACCTGCATGCCCTTTTTTGGATTAATTTAACTTTGGTTTTGTTACAGTATTTCTTGTCTAAACATCTTAGCAATTTGCTTCCTTCGTTTGATTTTGTCACTGGTAAAAACAAATGTGGAAAACAAATATTTAGTGAATTCATGTTTGTGTAGATCAGAAAAACAAAAACTATGGAATCAGTCTGATCCACACTGAACAATTGAGTTTCACTGCACAATCAATGTTATTTGAACCACCAATTTGACTTGAAAAATTGTATAGATTTCATGACTGTAACCAAATTAAATTGCTAAATCAAATCTAATATGATTAGAATCAATTCAGATTCTAAAAGAACATGCCCATGTGTGCAAAAGTATTCCAAATCAATCTAAATTTACTGGAAGTTGACCAATTCAATGCAATTCAATTCAATGCATTGAATCAATTCTGTTATTTTATTTGGCAAATCAGCTTGATTTATAAATGTGAAAGAATGACCTTCCAACTGACTCTCTCAATCACAGCTTTGTAGTCCCCCTAATAATGATATGCAGTCTGTATAAAAAGTCTACATAGCCACGTTAAAATGTCAAGTTTTTGAGATGTAAAATAAATCAGACCAAGATAAATCACTTCAGAATTGTTTCTGCCTTTAATGTAACATACGTCCTGTACAAAGCAATTGAAAAACAAACTGTAATCTTTTAGGGGGAAAATATAAATAAAATTTTAACAGGGGAGTGTAGATGTTTTTATGTCTGCTGTACTTGCAAAAGCAAAACAAACAAATAAACAAACAAACCCACAAAGAAATTGCTTATCTTGCTAAGGGTGTTGCAGCATGCAACAATGCAGCATCTA
This sequence comes from Notechis scutatus, assembly GCF_049901735.1. NCBI lineage: Eukaryota > Metazoa > Chordata > Lepidosauria > Squamata > Elapidae > Notechis > Notechis scutatus. The sequence goes on along the minus strand of NC_142010.1, from coordinate 243,739,690 downwards.
TTCAACTCGTAGCAAAAGGCGACACTGTGCTTCCCTTGCCTAAGGCCATATGCAGATAATGGATAACATAACAGATGGGCCTTTCCCTTCACTTTGCTCCCAAACTCTCTTCTCTAATTGTCATCAATATCATCAGTGATACCAGATGAAGCCAGGAGTGCAAATGGAGAAAACTTCACATCCCACATCTTGAATTGCTGCTGCTTCTCTGGGGGGTTGTCCCTTTTGCTGAGGCAATATGTGGCACTACTTAGCACTGGAACCCTTGCTGTGTTGAAGCAGAGAGCAGCTGACTGATATGGATTCCCAGTCAGGGGGGCTGGGCACTAATGCAGGTCTCTCCAGTTTTGTATTTGGAATATTACAGCTGGTGGTGGCCAAACCTGATGCCATGTCTCTAGGCAAAGAAGGTGGGGGAAGTAAATGACAGCACATTAATTCACCTTGCAATATTGATTTTGCCCATGTACCATTATGCTTGGGTATGTACTGTACGTACAAGTGTGTAATACCATTTCTGTCTCAACTCTGTTATTCATGAAAGTTGCACATTCTGAATCTTCTTTTCTTAACTTTGTCTTTTCTTCTTAGATTGAGGTAATGCTGCACTCATGTCTGCTTAATCATTTACTTTAAGTTGAACGAGGGAGAGGAAGAGTGTTGGGGAGAAAATCACCACTGCTTTATTTTTAAAAAAAGAGAAACCCTGATATCTTCACTATACTTTAAAATGAACTGTTTTGCTGTACTTTTATTCCTATTTTATTATTGCAGGTTAGCATTGAGTGCCTGTTGGTTTGTTTGGGGTGAGGATTGTTGGTTTTTATCCATGTTACTTCTCATTCTGCAGCCCCTTTTTTCCTGATCTGAAAAAGTCCCAAAGAAGGAATGCCCTCACTATGCTTTTATTTACTTGATTTTGGGAACATAAACAAGCTATAGTGGAGAATATAGTGACAGAGAGTACAATTCACACAACTCTTCATCCAGTGGTGGGATTCAATTTTTTTTACTACCGGTTGTGTGGGCGTGGCTTGGTGGGCATGACAGAGGAAGAATACCGTAAAATCTCCAGTCAGAGGTGATATTTTCTGGTTCTCCAAACTACTCAAAATTTACGCTACTGGTTCTCCAGAACTGGTCAGAACCTGCTGAATAGCACCTCTGCCTTCATCTTTCTTATAATCAGTACAAGAAAGCCCCTCTTATTCTCTCCTTTGATAGAAATGCTGAAAGCAGCTGTTCTTCCTTCCAACTAAATGAGAACGATTGGAAAAAGGAGCCCAGTACTAATTTAGAGATATTGAAATTAACTAAATGTGTACTGGTCAGTCCTGAATGGGACACCACTTATACCCCACTTTCAGATCCTTAGGAGACATCAGGCAGGAGAGAGAAAGAGAGAAAAGGATGCCGTAAGGATAAATGTTTGTTGATCCTTGTCATGTATGAATATCAACATGGTTTAAAATTTGTGCTGTGCTAAAATGTCTTCTGTGTTTGTATTGTTTTTCACCACTTTTGTGGCACCTTTTCAATTCAGGAAGTTCATGAAGTCAGCATGAAGTCAGAAAGACGGTGGAGTGTTGGAGAGATGTATAACAGGAGAGACCCATAGCAGCCCCCTCTATCCTCTATATTGTTATATATTATTATATATAATGTTCCAAGAGGATAGAGGATAGAGGGGGCTGCTATGGGTCTCTCCTGTCACCCCTCTTACAGAGGTATTCAGTAGGTTCTGACCAGTTCTGGAGAACCGGTAGCGGAAATTTTGAGTAGTTCGGACAACCAGCAAATACCACCTCTGACTGAAGATTTTACAGTATCCTTCCCCTGCCACACCCACCAAGCCACAGCCACAGAACTGCTGGTAAAAAATTTTGAATCCCACCACTGCCCTCTTAAAGTTGCCAAGGCTGGACAATCCTGGCCTAAACAACATGAGGATGAGGTAAAAACAAACAACCCGGAACCTTCTTTTATGGGAGAAGAGAGATTTCAATAACATATTGCTTAAAGTAAATATCAAGAAAGTAATGTGAAGATTCTTTCTTAAACACTACACACTGTATATTTTGCTGTATAAATTAAGCATTTCTTTATATCAGCCAATTTACGAACTTCTCTCTCTCTAGTAATGGTTACAGACCAGCTCTGGAAGGTGACCTGTGCCTAATCCTACCCTGAAAACCACCATACACCTTCATCCAAATCACACAAAAAAGTAGAAGAAAAAAAAGAGCAGAATACAAATGTAATTCAGTCCTGGAAGAAGAAATGTTGTCAGCGTGATTTTTTTTTTCTTTTTTTAGCAAAGATAGAAATAGAATTGCTTCCTCTGGGAAATTGACCGTGTTCATTTCTATCTTTAACTCTCCCAAGTTCTAAATAAACCAGAAAAAAGCCACTTTTTGGAGTGCATCTCAAATCAAATCATTATTACAGTCATAGATCAGCATAAAGGAGTCCATCTTTTCTTCTCAGACTGGTAGTAACTTAATTACCATCACTGAAAATAAGTTTATCATACCGTTGCTCTATACAAATGTTATTCAATGAGTCTGCAACTTATCCTCATTCCAAAGAGATGTTTTGAAATATATATACAGGACATAAATGTTACACTTGTCTGCAAGCAGTTGCATCTTTTTCTTCTCTGAAATTATATGGTTGCCCTCTACAGCTGCCAAAGAATTACTGGGGCAAAAATATATCCCTGTTTTAAAGACTTGCAAACTGGTAATACGTTCACTGCATGAACTGAAGATCTTTTTGGAATTAAACTGTACAGTCTTATATTTATGCTAATGATTGAAATCAGTAGGCAGGATCCTAGACAAGGATCTGTTTCTTAACAGAAATTCTAGTGTTGTAAATCAGAGGTGGTGTTTAGCAGATTCTGACCGGTTCTGGAGAACCCGTAGCTGAAATTTTGAGTACCGACAAATACCACCTCTGACTGGAGATTTTACAGTATCCTTCCCCTGCCACGCCCACCAAGTCACGCCCACAGAACCGGTAGTAAAAAAAAAAAAATGAATTCCACCACTGCTGTAAATGTAATCTTGGACTTTTGTACATGTCAATATGTCATAACCCTAGAGAATCTTGTGGAATCAGGAGTGCAGGAACTTCTTGTATACATAGCCTATTTTGCATCTGTGAGGATCAGAAAGGATATGGTGTACATTATATGCTTTTTGAAGATAGAAAAATAGAGTTGGAAGGAACCTTGGAGATCTTCTAGTCCAACCCTCTACTCAAACAGGAGAGCCTATTCTATTCCAGACAAATGGTTGTCCAATCTCTTTTTGAAAGCCTCCAGTGATGAGCAAAGCTGTTCCATTGTTTGATTGCTCTCACTGTTAATAAACTTCTCCTTAGTTCTAGGTTGCTTCTCTCCTTGGTTAGTTTCCATCCATTGTTTCTTGTCTTGCCTTCTGATGCTCTGGAAAATAGTTTCTTTGTAGGAACCTCTCAAATATTTGAATACTAGTATCATGTCTCCCCTAGTCCTTCTTTTCATTAGTCTAGACATACCTAATTCCTGTTACCATTCTTGGTATGTTTTAGCTGCCATCCCCTAATATTTTTTGTTGCTTTTCTTTGCACTCTTTCCAGAGTCTCAACATCTTTTTATATTGTGGGGGACCAGAACTGGATGCAGTATTCCAGACTCTGTAGTCACAGAAAAATGTTGCATATGTACTGAAATAATGCATTTTTAGATAAAATACATTTGGACATCTGTCTAGATAGTTTTTTTTCACAATCTATATTAAAAGTCATTTGCTTTCTATTATTTACATGTTTATACTGTATTTCCTCTGAGAAGTTAAGGTGACTTATAGGGAATCTCTGATTTAATTTCCTATAACAACTATTTTTCCTGATTTAATTTCCTATGACAACTATTTTATGAGGAAGTTTTGCCTGAGAAAATTGATTGATTGATCCCATAATAACCAATATGATCTAGACTAAAGAGATGACATGAACGTGGCTGTTCTCTTTCAAATCTAACACCTAGCCATGACAATACATTCATATATTTTTTTGCCTTACTAAATGCAAAACTAGTTCGTTTTTGTTGTGATAAGCAAATTAATGCAAAACAGAGAGGCCTGGAATTAAAAAGGAATGCATGGAAAAATGGCACATCAGAAATAGACAAATTTATCCCTCTTCCTAAACTGAGCTATGAACTTTCTTGTAAGATCCCATGATTGGCAGGTCAGCAAATATTCCACACTGGAAGTCATACGTATAAAATCAACGTGAATGTAACCAAAATAAAATTATGAAGTAATTGAAGTTTTTCCAACTGAATTACAGAAACCTTTTGAGGCTGCAATTATACCTGATTACTGAAGAACAAATCTAATAAAATTCATCAGTGTTTGCTTTAGAACAGGTGCACATTGGATTTAGGAAATACTGTATTTATCTGGCTGCAAAAGCGTGTTACTTTCAAAAGAGTCTCCGAATAATGCACACAACCATTTAAACATCTTTAATCTTTAATGTTTTTGAATCAAACTTCCATGGTGCAGAAACCATAAATCAGCAAGAACAGAGGCATGAAAACAGTCTTTTTCAAAATGGCAGATTATGAAGCAGTTCGGTCCTAAAGTAACTGTTGCCTTCAAGGGAACAAGTGGGGCTTCAGTATAAACAAGGCAGTTCACTATCTTTTCATATCCTTCCACTAACCTACCTCACTGAGGAGACAGAATTATTTTATTTTTTTAATTTTTACAGACCCAAAGTATGATTTGACCCTCTTTCCACAGCGTATGACAGATTCAGTGATGAGGAAAAATAGAAGAAAAATCAGCAAAAAAACATGCTTGCAGTTTTGTTCATTTCTTCTAACATGTGCAAGGATTTTTTTTTTTAATGGACACATTCTTTTTAAGGTTTTTCCTAATACAAAGATTATTTTATGTGTACCTATATCCATATTTTTGTATATTGCTAGAAGTAGTCCTCAACTTACAATAATTTTTAATGACAATTCAAAGTTGCAGCACTAAAAAAAATGGCTTACGATCGGTCCTCGCACTTATGACCATTGCAGCATCCACACAGTTACATAATTAAAATTTGGATGTTTGGATACTGGTATGTATTTATAATGGTTGCAGCATCCCAAAGATCACATGGCCACCTAGCTGGTTTCCGATAAGCAAAGTCAATGGGAAAAAAATGGTTTATTCAATAACCATGTACTTCATTTAATAACCACAGTGATTTGCTTAACAATTGAGGCAAAAAGGTCATAAAATTGCCCCTGACTCATTTAATGACCATCTTGCTTTGCAATGGAAATTCTGATCCCTGCTGAGGTTGTAAGTTGAGGACTACCTATATTATTAAGATCCACGGTTTGTATGTTTTAAGCTGCAAACCATGTCATAACATTCTGGGAAAGGCAAGTTTTGGTATGCACAACCGCTGACTCACAATAGATTTGGGTGGGGTAAATTCAATCCATTTGCAAAACAACAAATGATTAAAGATGGGTGAACACAACTCCCATCCATCCTTAATAGCACTGAGCTGTAAGTATATTTTAGAGAGCAGGCTTTGGTAGCATTGTTTTCATTGATACCACCTGGGACAACTCCTAGCCACTTAAATGAAGTTAAAAGAACAAGAACAACGATGTAATTGTTAGTGAAGGTTTTTTTATCTTTCTTTACCACCCACTTCTCAAAAAAGAGACAAAAATATGTGAGCCAGTTTCCCTCAAGGGTTAAATATATGAATATATTGGATAGATAGATAGATAGATAGATAGATAGATAGATAGATAGATAGATAGATAGATAGATAGATAGACAGACAGATAGATTCAGACAGACAGACAGACAGATAGATAGATTATAGATTGATAGATTTTGATAGATAGATTAGATAGATAGATCTGCCATCAGGCTTCTGTTCGTCAGACGAACACAATAAAGAAGCCTGATGATGGCAGATGAGATTCTGCTGAAACGTTGCTACAACTTTAAAAGCACAACTATAATGACGTGGGAAAATACCCGAACAAAGCTGAATACCATACATGTCAGTACCCACAAAAAATACATATACACACACACCTGTGGATGACTGAGAATCTCTACAGACTTTCCCTCAAGGGTTAAACTTTACTTCATAAGTGAAGATCAGTTTAAGGGTGCATGCAAGTTAAATACACGGATTCCTCAACCTATACACAGTAGGACAGCAACAAGTCAAACATCATGACCATGCTGATTAATTAGGTATTCCTTCTCCCTGCCCTTGAGAGTGATTTATTCAGACACATCTCCTACCTGATCCATTGTGCTGACTGGATTAAGGAAGTGCGCCAAAGAAAATTCACTGGCAATGTTAGATGAAGTGCAGGGAAACATTTCTTAGTAGTAGTTTCTTATCTAGCTTATTGACAGAATATTAATTAGGACAACATATACATGTCTTGACTCATTATCTCTTGATAGCACTATGCACATGTGGGTGGGTTTGTTGAGTGTGTGCGAATGCATTTGTGTGTTCACACAGCATATAAATCCATTCCAGGGGAGAGGAAATGTGATTGCACACAATTAGCCAACAGTTTGAAAGCCCAGGTACAGTTTAGTTTACTTTATTGTCATTGCACATCGTACAATGAAATAAAATACCATCTTCAGAGTACTATACAGTAGAATTCAATGGAGTTACTGCCCTGGGATAGAAGCTGTTTTTCACCCTATTTGTCCTTGCTTTTATTACCCTGTACCGTCTGCCAGGTGGTAATAGTTCAAAAAAAGGGTTCCCAGGAGGAAATGGATCTTTGAGAATGTTTTGAACTTTCTTGAGGCAGTGGGAGCTATAAAGCTCTTCCAAAGAGGGGAGAGGGCAACCAATGATCTTCTGGGCAATGACGTTAACCCTCTGGAGTGCTTTCCTATCTTCCACTGTGCAATTGGCAAACCATACAGAGGTACAGTAAGTTAAGACAGGGGTCGCCAAACTTTTGGACCTCAGGGACCAACAAACTCATAATTTTAAATCCCAAGGACCACTAACCGATTCTGTGGGCATGGCTTAATTTTGGGGGGGTGACTTGGTGGTCATGTGACTGTCTGGGCATGGCTTGTATGTAAATATTATAAATATTTATATAAATATTGATTTTTTTATAAAAAAGATTAACTTTTACCCAAAATCAGGCAAAGGAGGCAGGCAGATTGAGTTTCTCACAGAATCACAGATTCATTCAGAGATTGATCTATCCGCCATCAGCTAGCTCAGTCTGTCACATAAAATTTGTTAGCAAGCAAACTCACAAAATTAACTCACAACACACCATGTATGTAAATATTGAATTTTTATTTAAAAAAGAGCAACTTTTACCCAAAGTCAGGCAAAGCAGACAGGCAGATTGAGTTGGTCACAGAATCACAGAATCACTTAAAGATCTGTGTTTCTGCCATTGGCTATTTGAGTCTGCACTGAATAATAGAACCTTTAGTCCTAAGGGAGGTTTGGCTGTGCTTAAAAGCAGAGCCGAAGATCTAAAGACTAGCTAGAAAGCAAGAAATCCAACCATTTCCTGCTTCCTAGCTAATCTAAATCTTCCGGCACAGCAGAACAGATGCTGGTCGGAAAAAGGGAAAATAGCAATTTAGCAGGCAAGTTTGCTGGGTAAGGAGTGAATGAGTGGGGAGGGTTCCCACAGGCTATATAGGCAGCACAGCCTTGTGTTTCTGCACAGTCTGGATTAATTGCTTTGGGGGGGGGGTGCTCTGGGGGTGAGCTTTCTCTGCGGCACACCAAACTTGTTTTGCGGCCCATCAGTGGGCAACCGCTGAGTTAAGATGCTCTCTATGGTGCAGCGGTTGAAGGTCACCAGCAGTTTTTCATTCAGTTGTTATTTTCTGAGAAGTCTCAGGTAGTATAATCTCTGCTGGGCCCTTTTGACCAGGGCTGCTATGTGAGCACCCCAGGTCAGGTCCTCTTTTATGGTAATACCCAGAAACTTAAAACTGGCCACAAGTTATTTCTGTGACAAATACAGATAGTCCCTGACTTACAACAGTTCTTTTAGTGACCATTCAAAGTTACAACAGCACTGAAAAAAGTGAGTTATGATCATTTCTTCACACTTCTGACTGTTGCAGCAACTCCATGGTCATGTGATCAAAATTTGGATGCCTGGTAATTGACTCATATTTATGATGTTTGCAGTGTCCGGGGGTCTTGTGAACACCTTCTGCGAACTTCTGACAAGCAAAGTCAATGTGGAAGCCAGATTCCCTTAACACCCGTGTTACTAACTTAAGAACTGCAGTGATTCACTTAACAACAGTGGCAAGAAAGGCCTTAAAATGGGGGCAAAACTTACTTAACAACTATCTTGCTTAGAAACAGAAATTTTGGGTTCCATTGTGATTGTAAGTCAATGACTACCTGTATTTATATATAGGCTTGCTTCAGGGGATTTCCCCCCACCCCTGCATTCATCTCTTCTGTCAAGGAGTTTAATGCATTGAGAATATTCTGATGATTCTCAGTAAATTCAGCCTGGGCAAAGTTTGTGGGTCACATTATTGCTGTGCGCAAGGTAATATGGATCTTGGAACACACTTAGCATTTCTCAGGGAAGCTCAGCAGTGGCTGGCAAGCCATTCTTCATCTCCCTTCCATTACTGCCTTCTGACTGGGGGCGGGGGGGGGGGGGAGAGGGAAGGGTCACCAAAACAGCATGTAGAAAGCACTGAAATGTAGGATTGCCTAAATTCCATTTCCTTTCTTGACCTATAATTCTAAACTCAGCTTACTCAAGTAGTGTCCTATTGCACTCTTTTTAAAAAACGAGCCACCTAATCTGAGATAATAAGGAGCTGAAAGAATGCAAGCATAAACAGTGGCTATAGATTGGCATACATTAGCACTTTAAGGTTTCTGCATATCAGCTCATTACAAAAACAATAATTTCTGAAAGTTAAATGAGATCAACCAATTCCGCCATCTCTTCCTCTTCAGCCACCACCATCGTCACTCCCGAACCAACTTAGTATTCTGAGCAATGCACACCATAGATGCAAAGCTAATTATCCTTTTCATGTGTAGAAGGCTTCCCAGTCATTTTAAGGGGGGATATTCCATCAAAACAAGTCCATGATAAGAAACTTCTTCCTGTGTTTCAATTTGCCCTCAGTCATTCCATTATTGAGCATCTGTTTAATGTTACCAGAGTATCTGAATAAGGAGATGGAAACTAGTGGCTTAAAAACTTGCTAAACTTGACTCAGTTTTAGAAATAAAGCAGGAGTTAAAGGATTTTACAAATATGTTCAAGTAGCAATCCAAATAAGAATGTAGAATAACAACAACTACAATGCACAGTTTTAACACACTATTCCAAACAAAAGTGCAGATCAAAAGACAAACTTCTTTTACATGTATATATAACATACTTACAAAGCTGGTAATAAAAATGGCCTCAAAGTAATCCTTACTATTTTGTTCACAATACTTTACAGTAGAAAAGTACTCTTTGCTCACTGTCAATATAAGCACCTGCCTTCTCTTTTCTGAAATTGAAAATATCCATTGCCCTAAGTTCTTTTAATATTGGAAGAAGAAATTAGAATTAGATGAAGAGGAACACAAATTGCATGACTATAAGATCCAAAACTTTTAATGCCCAAAATTTAGAAACCTGCTCTGGTCTGGTCAGAATAGAAGGTTCTGTATCTCATATGCAATGAAATAGCTTATCATCACACAGGTTACAGAAATTAATAACTTGGACTATTTTATCATGTTACCATTTCTCCTGCTTCACAAGAGCTTTTTCATTATATTTTCCAGAAAGATTATACCATTAAGAACTTGTTTTCCATTCTTATGCATCTCTAACCCACCCTTGATCTGAATAGTCCTTCAAGTCAGGAAGATTTCCATATAGGATTCATATCAATGAAACTAGGCAGAAAAAAAAAAACTTCCTAAATTGTTCACCAGTAGGCCTCACTACCTTCCTCTGGAGAATTTATCTCACCAATTTGGTGAGATTTTTGAGAAAACAAATGTATTCAATCGTGCTTAGAATAAATTGGAGGTGCCTTAAACATAGATGTTATTAATCTTATAGAAGTCCTATAAAGTAGGACTCATGGTCAAATTCAGAGATTGTGATGTGTTTTATTTTATGTTTGTGTGTGTGTTTACCTGCTACTGTTTGACTCAGAATTTAGAAACTTCAGACACAACTTGTTTCAAAGGCAACTTTTACCAGAAAAGCAGCCCAGAAGACGGGAAAGCTATTAGTGAATTCCTAGTTGTGTAACAGACTTCATTAGCAATTGGAGGGTGGGGTGAGGAGGATTGTAAGTGCTACTAAAAATGTTGGCTCTAGAAATTAGAGATAGGAAAGCATCTGTCAAGGTTATTGTGGGTTTCCTAAAAGGAATCTGTGCATATCCCATTGCCTAAGTAGTTATCAAGTAATTTGGCACACCACTGCAAAGTAATTGCTCATATTTGAGAGGGGCAGAGGTTGCTGTTCAACATTGGAAAAAAATATTTCCTGTGAAAACATAATTTTTGCCTCTCATTTTGCTCACTGCTTAAAAGAAATCAGATGTGCCTACAATTGAATGTACTTCTACAGAATGCAGAAGGGGGAAAAAAGATGTTCATCAGCTTTTGCTGAAATTTTCTTATCAAGAAAACAATGTAAGTGCTACCCTCTTTTCCAAAAGAAGGGATTCACCCAATATTATAGAAAAGATTCTTGACAGTTCATTTTCCTTGGGGATGTCAAGATGTTATATTTCAGCTTGCCTGAATAGCATACTGTACTTTGAAAATAAATAAATAAGAAACATATATATTTATATACACAATCTGAAGATATCATTTTGGGGCCCATTTAATATTTCATGTCAATATGACTTCCTGTTTATTCCAATAGGTAGCCATTCCAGGGGTAAGAAATAAGGTGTTACTTGGGAATGCTACTGAAGGCTCTACAATCTCACAAGCTCTTTACAATTTTTTGGAGCATGAATAAATGCCATGAAAATTGTGTAACTGAATGAAAAAGCCAACCTTATATATATATATACTGATACACTTATTTAGATAGATAAATAGATAGATAGTCCAAAGCTATGTCTAAATAGATAGACATTCCAAAGCTTTCAGTAATCGAACATTGCACAATGAAAGCAATACAAGCATGTTTTTGAATCAAGTTAGGTGATATTTGAAATCAAGCATAACTATTACACAGAAATACAAAATATTACCAGCAGGAAGAATCTTAGGCTTTGGGATTCAACTTTCAACCACATGTTTCTTTTCTTTTCTTTTTTTTGCTATCCCTTTACTTAGTGTAATTACCAATTTTCTACTGCTGGAAAGACAAATAATAATAATAATAATAGACTGACTTTTTATCATCTTAAATAAGGTGAATTTAAACAATAAAAATGCATAGGTGCACTCTAAGAATATGGAGAGTCAATGCTGGTATTCTTCATATTAAAATCTAAAAGGTTGCCACAAAGAAGAGGGAGTCAACTTATTCTCTAAAGCACCTGAAGGCAGAACAAGAAGCAATGGATGGAAACTAATCAAGAAGAAAACCAATCCAGAATTAATTTTCTGACTATTAGAACAATTGATCAGGGGAACAACTTGCTTCCAGAAGATGTGACTGCTCCAACACTGGAAGTTTTTAAAGAAGAGATTGGACAACCGTTTATCTGAAGTGGTATAGGGTTTCTTGCCCAAGCAGGGGATTGGACAAGAAGACCCCCAAGGTCCCTTCCAATTCTGTTATTTTGTTATTTTTTTTCATTGCACTATTATTGCAGGACCCTAACTTGAAGCTGTAACTCTTAGCTTACTAATTAGCAATATTTTTTCTGTGCATCCCAGTGAGCCAGTGAAACATTGAACTGATCATTATTTAAAAACAAAATCTATGCACAAAACCAGATATTTGGTTTGAATCAGCTGGATTGATTTAGACTATGTTTTTGGCTCACTTTCAATGAAGTATTGTAACTGGTGACTTGCAGTACATTTTAAAGAATTAAAACCTTGCAAGTTTCATTTCACTTTAGTTCTTTAGGATTAACACATTCTCTCTCTCTTGTCCCTTCTCAAAGGACTATAAGAATGGGCAGATGATTACTCTTGTTTGAAATCTGAACAAAAGAAAAAGGTTGTTTCTGAATTTAAAATCAGCTTGCTTATTATAATGGTTAATACACTTCCCTTTTCAGATAATACTATCTTGCCAATGTTAGCAGTCCTGGATTTGTAACTCATACAGACATGGACCAAACATGAAGCAGAAGCAAATTCAGTGGTTTTCTTCAATCTATTTCTTGAAACTGATTGTGTTTCCCCCCTCTATTTATAACCCTTTACATGAATTGATGCCCAACATGCATGCCTACTTCTTCCCATCATACAAGACATTAATACTCATATATACCTCTTAAGGCCATGGGCAAGAATCTAACATAATGCTTTCAAGCATTTCCAAGATGTGCAGTATGTTCCTTAGGGAAACATGAAGAAACACCAAGACAGGAGGATCTGAACTTCTGAGAAACGTTATTAAGTTTAAAATATAATCATTTTCAAATGAGGATCAAATGGACTAGGTAGATTGGTGGGTATTTGTGGGCTCATGGGATGAATAGAAGTAAGTAAAGTAAGTAAACTAAGAAGTAGAAATCACTGATCATACAGTGGAAATATTGGAGTATGTCTACTGATGGAAAAAGGGAGATAAGATATTGTGAAGTAGATGGGTGATAAGAAGATTGTGAGTAGACAGACTAAAGGAGAGACTGGTGGCAGATCTCTAGGAAGATGATCATATGCAAAATGGCAGATGGGTTTACCAGATAGTTGGGTAAGGAGATGTGAAAATTTCTGAAAATGTCAGAGAAAAGGTATGGTGCTACAAAGTTTTTGAGTTCTTGCGCTAAGAATTTAAACTACTTCCAAAATTTAACCAATTGAACATTTGAGAATTCAAACTTTCAGCAAACTTTAGGGGATTTCTCTCTTCCCATCTTCCCAAAAAGATAGGGTCATGACTTGATGTTTTGAATGGCTTTGAAATATGGAAATCCTGATGAAACAAATCAAGTATTTGTATTTGTTAGCTTTAATTGTCTTTCATAATATGACTTGCTCATTTAGTCTGGCAATGTATGGTCACAAAGTATTAATTTCTCAGAAGGTAACTTGATATGGCTCAGAAATAAACAATGTGGCCAAGAAATTGGCTACAAAGAGGAGATGGGTGAATCCCAAATCACATATTTTCCTTCAAAGCCCATTTAAAAATATGTTTTAAGCAATTAAACTAGTTTTGTTGAGACAAAATATATATGTGCATATAGTAAACACACATTCAAACTGCAAAACAAAAAGAAATATAGGCAAGTCTCAGCACTATATGTAAGCTAGCTAAAATTTATATACACACATATCTTACAAATTAGCAAACAACTAAGAAATACACAAACGTACATACACAAATATAAACTATCGTTTTTCAAACTTGACAACTTTGAGATGTGGGAACTCAGCTCCCAGAATTCCCCAGATAGTATGTATGTGTATGTAATCAAGGAAATCTGATCACCTATCCTAGCCTTACAAAATATTCCTCTTTAATATTTTGGAAGTTTTCCACCATTCCTGGTTTACCTTTTCTTCTTTTCCTTTGGCTAGTTCAGCATTCTTCAAGATAAACTCTTGGCTGCAAAGGCTCACTACTTTTTTTTCCACAAATATTTCTGGAGGTTTCATTAACAAATCAAGATGGTGCTGGAGCCAGGTCTTCTTTTACAGCATACTAATCTCCAATTCAATACATTTTTACTGTTTAACTATACACAGCAAATATATATTTTAAAATCAGTAGTGGTGGAGCACTTTTAGACCATGGATTGAGGTTCAGGTCAAGTTTAGTCTGTGAGTTTTTGTTATCAGCAGATTCCTGAATATGGAGGTTAAGTGCCTGGATAGTGAAGGTTAACTATCCTGTCTGGAAGACTTAAAATACATGCTCAAGCCACTGGAGAACTAGTGTAGCATAGTAGTTAAAGTGTTGAAGTAGGATTGAGGAGATACATGTCCTAGTCCACTCTTAGCCATGAATGTTTACCAAATGACTTTGGGCCAATTACTGTCTCTCAGACCAATCTACTTCATAAGTTTGTGGGGAAAATATTTTTGATTAGGCATCATTCCAAGGCATATCAACAAAAAATATCACAGTTTAATGAGGTACATGTTCATGGCTACAAGGATGAATAAAGCACAACACTAGAAAAGGTATATATGTGACTGACTATATTAGGGAACTTAAACCTGGAGAATATTCAATACTGGTTAGGATTAACAGAATATATTCACAATGCATAGACATTTAACCAAATTTAAGCAAGAATGTCTTCCATATATATTACATACTAGATTATGGAGCAAGAGAATACCAGTTTGCTGTAGTGGTTAAGACAAGGGTGTCAAACTGGCGGCCAATGGGCCAGATATGTCATGTACAAGCCATGCCCACCCCAGCTCCATAAAGGGGAAAACTGTCATGATGTGTGACATGATGGCAATGTGACGTGGTGAGTTTGACACCCGTGGGTTAAGGTATTGGCTTAGAATGTAAGAGACTCTGAGTTCTAGTACCTCCTTAGGCACAAAGCCAGCAGGGTAATCTTTGCCAGTCAATTTGTCTCAGCCCTAGGAAGGAGGCAATGGCAAGCCATTCTGAAATCTTGCCAAAAAGTTGTCCAGGCAGTTGACCTAAAGCAGAGGTCTCCAAACTTGGCAACTTTAAGACTTGTGGACTTCCACTCCCAGAATTCCTCAGCCAGCTGGCTGAGGAATTCTGGGAGTGGAAGTCCACAAGTCTTAAAGTTGCAAGTCTGGGACCTGACCTAAATCAGGATCCCAACCTTCGAATTTCTGGGGCGCCGCCATTTGACAAAATCACTTCCGGACGCACGAAGTGATTCGTCAAAATGAGCGCGCGTGAGCTTTCGGAGAAATGGCTTACCGAAAGCCACTGAGCGTGCGCCGCCATCTTTTGATGAAAATTGCTTTTTACCAAAAGATGGCGCGCCAGCAACCAGCGGCCGGAGTTGTTCGCGCCGTACAATCTGACCGGGGTTGGGGACCCCTGACCTAAATGGACAAAATAATAATAATAAACAACAAGAAAAATTAAACTTCTGGAGTACAGCTTTTAAAGGGAAAAAGGAAATTAACTAAAGAACTGAAATCAGAAAGACTTAAATATTTTAAATTTTTATCAGTATTGTGTATTATAATGCAACAAATATGAGATTAAGAAATAAACTTTTTCCTGTAATATTTTAATTGTTTTTCTACCACTTTGTTGTTGTTTTTTGTAACCTTACATTGAAAAAAAAAATAGTGAAGAATTTGGCACTTAGTTCAGAAATTTAAAAATTCTAAAATCCTTTTTTTATTGTAAAAATAATCTAATTCTGTTTTTAATGGTTAATTTTCCATAGTTGATATATTGAGCATTAATTGTATAACCTTGATAATGTCTTTGTCCACTTACTAACACAATTATCTTTGCATCATTTATTTTACTTTCTTTGTTTATTTTTTAAAGATTAATATAAATGTATTTTTTTAAAAAAATATTGAGGTCACTGTGTATCCTTTTTTGAGTACATGGATAGAGGTAAAATAAATAAATAAATTGTCCCCAATTATAAAATGCTTAAGCTAAAGAGAAAGTCACTCTGAACACTGCAATCCTATTGGTTGTGGCAGAGTTTTAATTTCATCATCCAGCAATGAATGTTCCAAAGTTGTCAGCAGGCATTATGTAGACTGCACCTGAGGTAGCAAAAATATTTTAGAGATAGTTTACATAAAAAGAAGAAATAATTGCTACTCTTCAAGCATGCCTCCAAAACCGTTTAAATAATAATTTCCCAACATTAGCATTAAGCTCACAAGGGTAATTTTTTTTGTCCAACCCAACTGTTACCACAAACATTTTGTGCTTTTTTAGAAGCCAGATAATATATCGTCCACAATTCTAGCAAAATGAAATTGAAACAATTTTTCTCTGCAAATATTTTAGAATATCAATTCATTTGTATTAATTTTAATTAATACAATTAATTTAATTAATTTCTTTATGGCTTTTAAACTACATTATCCATAGTCTTTTTTAAAGTTTAATCTGCTAATTAGTTTTCTATAAACCATAGACTGTATGTCATTTTAGTGGTGCTAAACAGAACACAGTTCAATCCATCAGGTTTGTTTGAAATCTCCCTTTCTTTACTATATTATTCACAAATGCATAACATTTGAATTAAAAATCATGTGCATCCAGCTTTCATTTTTAAGGGCTTTCCAATATCTCCTTGAGCATTGCCATAAAATGTTTGAGCAAACCAGCATGATTTGCACTACCTCACACACAAGAGTTTGAACTTTACAAATTTTAAGATAACAAAGATGAAACCTATCCCTGAGGTCAATAATATTTGCTTATAAGATGACAGAAGCTGGCTGATTAGCAACCTTTCACAGAAGCAAGTGAGCATGTCATATATTTTTTTAAAAAGAGTTTATTAAGCAAATTGTCTGTTGTAATGACTTAAAGAGCCATACAAAATGGTCGTCTTGTCCTCATTATTCTTTTAACCAATAATTATAGAGCGTGTCAAGTGTATGGTGAAATGACAGGTGTGTGGTAAAGCAGAACTGTTTATAATGGCTGGCGCAGATCCCAGAACTCAACCCATTTTGACTTGTCCTGATCTCCCCTGAGCCAAGTTTGCTTGTATTTTGTTTTTTTCCCCTGACGGCAGCTCAAAACAGGGTGTGGAAGAGGAAGGAGAGAGCCTGAAGAATGAAGCCAGGGCTGTCATCTGTTTCTAGAGAATATCTCCTCACCTTAAATGCTCCTGGATATCCGATTTCCATCCTGGCTGTCATGCTCGGGAGGTTTCAATGAGCTGTGCGTATCCTTCATAGGAAAGCAATAAGGCATTGCAAGGCTAACTTCACACTTTGCTCGTCTATCAAGGAGGTCAGCCCTTCTCAACAATGCTCCGATGTTTTGGTAGGCCAGCTCTAGTCCATTTAGCATGTGAGTAGGCATGGATGGAATGTCAGGTATGTCTGCGCAATGAAGCAGCACAGGCAAGCTGACGCCAAGAGAGAATAGCCAGGTACCTATTGAATTACAGGATTTCTACAAATCTAATCCATATGTAACATGAGACTTATTACACAGCCAGCCTTTGCCAGGGCTATGAAAATGTGAGCCGAGAGCAGCCCAAGAAACAATGATCCCTCTTAACTCATTCTAACCCTGTCTCAGCCGTGTAAAATCAATGCCCTTTTCTTGTCTTTTCTGTTCTGAAAAAAAAAATATCCTGGTAATTCCCCTTATAAACAGTAAGCGATTATCAGCAACATCTTAACTTTCTTAATAACGGTCTGACGCTTAGCAGGAGATAAGACCTTACACAAAAGTTTTACCTCCTTGGTAGCACGGAAAACTTTATGAAGGAGGCCACAGAAGAGAGAGAGAAAGAAAAAGATGATACAAAATATTATACCAGGAGCTCTTAGCCTCTATTTGTTTGTCCTAACCTGTGGTTTGCAAGAAGGATCTGCTTTTACATGTTTCTTGGTATTGTCTGCAAAACATTGGCCATAAAATGAGTCATGGGGTTTTTTTTTCCCCAAAAAAAATCTTTTTAAATTATTAGTTTTCTTTTGTAAGGGTTGCAATTCAATGAACATTAATTGACAGTCTATTATGATTTATTTAAAGAAGTTATATCACTTTCTGTGTTTTTTAAAAAGTCCAAATGTTTTGCAACAATTATAACATGTGGATAAAATGTCCTATAAAATACTAAAATGATAAAAGAAATGTTATAAATAAACAATAAGAACAATGCTTAGAGTAGCTGGCCAGATTAGAGTTTTAAAAAATATTCCATTTTGCTGAAAGGCCTTCATAGTGCGGTCTGTTTAATTGCTATCAGAAGTTTCCTCAACAGAGTCACTGCTACAGCAGAGAATAATTGAGTAGCTTCACAGTTTTGCTGCTTTTGCTCATCCCTGTTGTGGGTTTGTTGCAAAACAAGTAAAAGAATAGCAGGGCACCACAGCAACACAATGATGCTTCTTTACTCTTCTCCAGCTTGCCTCTTCCTTAGCTTTTGGGAGGGTTGCTTCCAAGTCACTTGTTTTACTCCTGGATCTAACTACATGAGTACCAATAAAGGAAAATATTTGTATTCTAGTGCAGAGTTGAAGTGAGGGGTCCTTAGTGCTCTCTGACCTTGGTTGTTTTCTTGCAGATGTTTCATTACCCAAACTAGGTAACATCTTCAGCACTGCAAGAAACATCTACAAGAAAACAATCAAGGTCAGAGAAGACCAAAGAGCCTGAAGCTTTCTTGGCAAGATTTCAGAAGTGTTTTGCCATTGCCCTTTTCCTAGGGTAGAGAGGCCGCGACTGACCCAAGGTCACTCAACTGGCTTTGTGCATGAGCAGACTAGAATGTCCCAGTTTGTAGCCTAATGCTTTAACCACTACATCAAACTGGCTCTCAGTAGGTTGCCATTAAAATGTATTAATTATGGAAATCTTCTAGTTGTTCTGTCCCTTTTGGCAACCTGTACTGTGTATTGTGCAACTTTGTGTGTACAGTTGAGTTGAATGAGAAAAACCATCATTTATTTTATAGAATAGTTATTCTATCCTGTAACAGGAATGGGATATAGGACATTCTATATAACAAGAATGGGAATAGACACTTGGTTATAGATTTAATAAATATAACATTTGGTTTAAATGCCTTATAATTATCTCTTTTTTTTTTTCTTTTGTTCCTTTTTTGCCTGGACTAATTCCTACAGTTTTCTTAGCGGTATTTTGGAAGCAGTTTGCCATTGCTTCCTTCTTAAGGCTAAGGTAAAGTGTCTGGCCCAAGATCATCCAGCTGGTTTTTTGCCTAAGGAGGTTTATAGTTTATAGTTTATGGTTTATAGCCTAGTGACTTAACCATCACACCAAATGGGCTCTTCAGAAGCTTGAGACATCATAATTTAACCAATTTATCTTGTTTAAAATGTTAAGTTTAAACATTTCAGTGTTTTCAAATTGTGTACTTCATCCCACTTTTCCTAAAAGCAAAATACAGTATATTTGTAGAACATACCCAAAGTTTGAGAAGATCCATCAATACACATTAAGCTTTTCCCACAAATATTAGTAAATAAATATTGTTACCATGGTAAAATTTTAATAAAATGAATTTACATGGCCTTTTTACACTTTTCAATGTGCTTATTAGTAATCAGTTAACAACAATTATCATTGTTTTGCTGCTATTCAGCTATAGGAAATTGCTTGTGTGATCTTTGCATGCTACTTCTTTAGCCATCGATCCTTGATCCATTATACTGCTTATCAAAGAGCATTATCACAGAACATCATATATGAAGTACCAGGAAGGTACCAAGTATCTTCAAGTAGGAAAAGAAAGATCTCCCTGATAGGGATTCTTAACATTTTTAGGCCAGTATCCCCTTGGGACTTTAACATATCAGAAAAATGTATTTAAATGCATAAAATAATAAAATTTTAAACTGTATTTTTCCCCCATCAAAGTAAATGGATCCTTCTAAAGGGTCCCAGGTTAAGAAGCTCTGTGTGTGCTATAACTCCTTGATATAGTCTGAGCCAAATGAACTGTTGTCTGACGCTGCAGGAGAAAAGCAGGCAGAGCTAGGAGGGGTGGAGTTAAGTGCATCATCAGTTGGGAATCCTTATGTTCCCACAAGCGCTCCAAGTCTAACCCTTTCTGAATTCCATTGAACCTCATCTGGCGCCAATTTAATGTTGAACTGTAATTGACCAGATTCTTTGGTATAGGCTTGAATAATCTCCTAGGCTGCAAATGGTCCTTATTCTTTGTGCCTGACAGACACAACATAAGGCAACACCCTAAATTCCTAAAGAGATTAAGAACTAGGCTTCCCTTGTCCTATCTCAATAATCTAATATAATGATGTTAAATACATAGTTCAATCATTCAGTTTGTGCATTGATATGTCCCCACATATCAATGCACAAATTGAATGATAGAGTGATATGACTGAATAGAGATACAATCTAACTATAAATGTGCTATCTTGAGTGTTTCATTCTGTTCATCTCTGCTTTCATCGTCACATGACATGAGTGATTACATTTTTTTGTATGTCTGATGTAAATCTGATCATTCCAAGCTTATTAGAAAGTCTACATGGGAGTATTTAGTAAACAATTTTGTGAAAGGTAAATTAATTTCAACTTTATGCTATGTATGGATGCACAAACTGAATGATTTTCTTCAAATTATTATTATTTAAATCTTCCTTTCTATAGTTTAGAGAACATTGCCTAGTGGATCTCCAAGAGGGAAACTCAGCATGCCCCATGTAATATGGAGTTGTGATGGATAAATCCATATACATTCATAGTGGCTATTGAAAGACTATTTGTTGGATGATTTGCATAAGGTGATTTAGTGTGTTTTAATCTGCTACAAATCACAGCAGTAGCTTTCCCTTGCCTCTCCTTTCTTCACTGTCAACCCCCACCCCACCCTTGGCTAGCTTTATCCCTGCTTAACCTCTGTTGTAGGTAAGAAGACACTGTTAATCAGCGCTTGCAGTTGTGTAGACCTCTTAGAAACAGCATTCAAAACCTGCCAAAGCAAAAATGCAGAGGGTAATCTACTGTAATCTTCTCAGTGCTGAAATCACTTTTGATTAAAATGATAAGGCATTTGGAAAAGAAAAAAAAACATCTTCTATTATGGTGTTATTTTAAAAATAAATATACTAAACTGGAAAGACTAGGAAGATTTATTTTTTAAAAAAGAAAGGAAAATACTTTCTAAAACCCTCTATATTCATTTCATAAAGGTACTAAATAAGCCACTGATTTTTGTTCAGTTTATTAGTTCTTTCCCCCCCCCTCTAGACTGCATTACATTTGTGTGTCCATATAATGTTTCAGATATTGAATATTACAAAGTAGTTTTATTAATTTATTAATAGTTACATGTTGAATATAATATTTAAAATGTCCAAAGTGCTCAGTGGAATGAAAAAAATCAATAGCCACAGGAAAGTGAGATATCTTATAAAAATCCCTCATGAAATGAATTTGCATGAAAAATGTGGTGCCAGGGAAGGACTCTGCGGGGATATCAATGAACAGATTTCACAGGTCAATGTTAATAACAGTGAAAGGACCTAATTCAGAATTGCAGAAACAAGGATATCTAAAGTTGGCCTCCAGGTCAATTCTATTTCAGAAGATCTCAGAGAACAGGTTGTATGAAAGACATGATATCAGAGGTGTCAAGGCAAGAATTGTTTCTCAAGATAATTTATCCTGCCATACAGCTCTATCATATGTACATGATTCATTGTTCGCCCACAATCAAAACAAAACCAAGACAACTCCCCAAATCTTCGGAGGTTAAAAAAAAAAGTGTAATTAAGTTCAAAATGACATGCAGATAATCCTCAACTTACAACCTTCATTTAACAACTGTTCAAAGTTATAATGGCACTGAAAAAAGTAATGTACAACCGTTCCTCACATTTATGACTGTTGCAGCATCCCATGGTCACATGGCGTCAATCAGTATGCATTTATAATGCTTGCACATCCTGGAGTCATGTGATCACCATTTGTGAGCTTCCCAACCTGTTTCCAACAAGCCAAACCAATGGAGATTTATGGATTCATAACAATTGCAATGATTTGCTTAACAACCATGGGAAAAAAAAGGTTGTACAATCAGGCTTATCCTGCTTAGCAATGGAAATTCTGATCTTAATTTTGTTTGTAAGTCAAGGACTATCTAAAACCTATCAAATGGAGGAAACCATCTTTGAAGAGCCAAAGTGAGACAACTGGAGAGCAAATTTATTCAAGCCCTATCCTATTGGGATTGGGCACTGCCAATGCCACTTGCCAATGCTAGTGTCCATGTCATTTGCCAACTGTTCAGCAGACTAGAACCAGGCTATGCTTGTTTTCCTCCATACTCTTCTTTCTTTGAAGAAGCACAACATTTAGCCTAAGCATTTGTATAGGAAGGAAGCTATTGCAAGAAGGAACAGAAGGGGAACAGAAGTTAACCAGACAATTGCATCCTGCAACATCATTGGGATCGATAAAATTTTAATAATATTTGGGGGTTTTTTATACATCTTGTTTTTATTCTTCTTGTGTACCCCGCAGTGTTTGTGAGATGGGCAGTGATATAAATTTGATGAATAAATAAATGAATCAATTCCTTTTCCTCCTGCTTTTTATTTTCTTCTGACACATAATACAAAAAATGGTCCAATGTTTAGAAAGAATAGAGGTTAAATCTGTGTCTAATGCCATGATAGATCAGTGAGACTTATTTCTTGAAGACATGGCAGGTAATTCCTGAAATTACCTACCACATCATGGCACACTCATTCCCTTTCAACCTTCAGTAGTTCAAAGTGTCAGTTGGGACACAGAAGCCAGCAGAGTGTTATTGGACCAACCAATCCTTTTCCAGGCAAAGATTTCACTTGTGCAGTGTGCATTCAGGGCTGTATTCAAAACTGATGGCAAGCAAGTAGTTCACATGTTTCAATGCACAATCACTCTTAAATTGTAAATTATCCATAATTTAATACGTTTGCAGAGGTAGGAAATTAATTCTCCAACTTAAGAGACAATAGATTGCAACCTACATGATTTTAGATTTAATTAGGTCCTTGAATCATAAGTGAATATATTCCTACTTACCTATACATCAAGAAAAATTAAAGATTTTGGTTGGTTCAGAGTGTGATATCTCATACTCACTTACAAAATTAGAATAAGTGGAAATGACTAGAATTGCCTAAATCATTGTGATCTGAAACTGAATTGAAAACACTGCATCCAAATAAACAATCCATTCACTGCAATACTTCAAGTTTTATTATTATTGCTGTACCCTTTATAGATTGCAATGGTTTGAAATTTATGGTAACTTTGCTTGCAGTCCTGAACTAACAAATTTGGCAGCAAGTCCCATTCCATCATAGTGCACTCTTAAGGAACAGTCAGTTTTCTAACTACTCCTGATTCCTGGTTCTTTATTCTGGAGAGAACATTTAGGTGCAATCCTTTACTTTTTGGATTTACTGTTAAGGAAACATAGCTTTGTGGTATTGATTGTGTATTGGTTGTATTGCACTCCTAGACTCAATGTACTCTCTCTTAAAATCAGTTGAAATAACTTTTGAGTAGTAATTGATTGATTGATTGATTGATTATAACTGCCCATCTCAGAGATGTGACTTTAGGTGTCTTTCAGTAACATAGGTAAAGTAAATAGAATATATAAAGAAAATAAAAACAAATAGCACCCAAGCATAATAAAATAACCATAAAATAAAGCAAGGGTTGTGCTCTATCAAGCATCAGTACCAGGCAAATGTACTTAGAACCTTGTGAAAGGATTAGGGCTAACTAATCTCAGGTTGAATGATATTCCACCATCTAGATGCCACGACATTGTACATTTGGTAACAAAATATTTGTAAATTTGTGATGGTGAGGGGATCCTACTATTTTAAAGACTTGAAGGATTTTTCTTCAGATAGTTTATTCTCATTTTTCCATGTTCATTCTAAATTAAGGTTCATTTATGTGATTCCCATAGCATATACGAAGATCATGTGAAGAGAAAAAAAAGGATTATTCTTTGAAAAAAAGTTTTTTCAAAAATATAACATTGCATTAAATTCACTGGGATAAATTAGCACAACATTTTAATGCCAGATCAGATTTAGATTTTCCTTGATTTAGTCAAGAATGGTTTTAAACATCTTAATTCTGTGAGAGGCTGAGTTTTTCAAGAGGCCAAATTAAAGGGGGAAAATGCTGATCCTTTACAAGACAATTGGCAAGTTGATAGTTAGAAATAACCAAATATATGCTTAAACATTTTCGATAAATCATCATTTAGGGATTTTATGTTTTCAGAAGGTGACCTTTTTTATTTCTTTGGCTTTCTCTTGTCTGTGACTTAATGAATGGATTATGATGGTCAGTTTGTAATACTATGAATGAAAGATTTAGGGCTTGTAATCTTAAGAACACTGCTTGGCGCCAGTAGGCAAACAATGCTATACAACATATTGTCTTAACCAGCTAAGCTTTCACTTCTTACCTTCTCTCAAACAATACCAGTTCACTCACAACAAGACTCAGTTGGTTCAGAAGGTAGCATGTGTTTCCTATAGTTATTAGAACATTTTTAAACAGGAATATATATTTTTAAATGAAAACAGATTTGTTTTATCAGAAAAGAGCCATCAGAAAAGAAGCATGTCTAAAAAAATATGTTTTGAGGGAAAGGGCCAAACCTGGTGGCATATTCAAACAACTATAAAGGTTTGATCTACTTTGTAAATTTAAAATTATACAGAGTACAAATATATCTTTGAAAATTATCTAAAACATTTTTAAAACAGAATTGTCACATCAGTTTAGCAAAACAATCCTATGCAGATAGTTAATACTTGTGAGTTCAGCATATCGAATCCAAAACTTATTATAAGTCATGGGATTTGTAATGAATACTCATGTTTTAAAATATGTGTGTACATGTATGTATATGTATATAAATGTGTGTGTTTGTGTGTGTGTGTATGTGTGTATGTTTCTGTGTGTCTGTGCTTCTGTGTGTCTCTCTGTGTATAATATAATAATGTAAATATGTGTATAATATTAATATGAAAGTACACTCTGTACTATTCTGCATGGTGCTGATCAGCTTTGAATTATATAACAATTATTTATTGAGATAAACTGTTTCAACCATGTTCAGACAATTGTGTGATAAAGTTCTATGCATATCTGTATGGAGAACCAGCCACGGCCTCTAAGCAACATAAAATCTTTATGTCAGAACTCAAATCTAATTGTGCCACAATTCGTTTTTTCCCCCCACCTAATTTCTAATTTGGAACATGCCTTCCAAAAAAGAATTGTATAGGATTACTTAATACTAGCATTTAAAATAGAAAACATTGGATACAATCCTTTGAGACCTCAAAATATCGATATCATATTGCAATTTTAAAGGTTGACAAAAGAAGATTAACTACGTTGTTCATTATTGGAGAATAATTTATGTTTTACTTAATTTGAATTAAATATAAATAAATATATGAATCACACTTTTTAAAAAAATCTTAACTTTATCTACTCCTTTTAGAAATAAAGTCTCTGGCAGGTGGAGCGGTCCTCTCAGCTAGACAAAACTTGCACGTTCTTTATTTAAAATATTGAAAAGACAAAGAAGAATGGTAATTATACATGGTTGCAAATGGGTTGAGACCTGTTTTAGTTATTCCTGCAATTAGTGGTTTTTTTATCATTGCAAAAGCTATTGGATACATATCAGATACAGTCAGAGATTATGTTGTAAGGTTATGCTTTAATTGCACTCTCAGCAATATGACCCACTTTTTATTATACTGCTAAATGACAGACTTTGTGCTAAATAATAAGGATTTGATATTCATGGCACAGCAGAATTGTGTATTAGGCTCTTAGACAACAGTCTGAGGACCAAATAATACATTTCAAAATCATGAGCCCTTTGTCATCTCATATTCAGGATCAAGATAAACAGGGGGCTAAACTGATCTTTATCCCTGTTTCAGAAAAAAAGCCCATCTAAAATTTAAATTACTGTGGATCCAGAATTCAGATAAAGTTATAATGATAAATAATGCTAAATAAATAAGGCGGTGTTTCTTTTCACTCTAGCATTGTTTTCTCCCAACAAACTGAAGTCTTATTCAATCCTTACAGTATACTTTGATCCCAGCTATAAAACACTAAAGCCATTTCACTCTAGCGATGGCAGTGAAGATTATTAAATTAAAAATCTCAATTTTGAAAGCTAACTATACATCAAAGTCAGAATGTAGAAGGGATTGACAGATAAATGAATTTTCTATGGCTTTATTGTTACTTCATAATATAAAAATGGCGCCCTCGGGAAAATAATACAGTGTTTAAAAAGTCAGGGTCTCTCTAGACAAAGAAATTGCAAATTTATTTTTAGTAAATTTAAAATGCTTTTTCAAAAAACCCCACCTTTTTCAAACGAACATAAACTTAACATTGTTCAGCAAGCATGTAATAGTTCCTGGAGATCTACTTGTGACACTAAACAATGAAAATTGAAGACACTATAGAAATCATTTTTCTGTTAACTACAGTTCAGGATATCTAAAAATGAGGCAGTAAAACTATCCTGAAAGGTTTCTCGAAATTCTGAACAATTGCTGCATCATTGTAATTGAAAATAAATACAATTTCTTCAAAGACACAAGACAGAGATCTCTGTGTGTGCTTTGTGTCAAAGTGTGTGTAACATTGAAACAGAAGCATAGTATAAAATACAATGAAAATGTTTGATGTACTTCTATTTTCTAATACAAAAGCAAAGCAATAGAAATTTCACCAAAAATACTCCGCTTCTTTCTCTCTTTCATGTTTGTTAAAGTATGATTTAGAAAGAAAATCATACTTTATTTAAAAATACAATTGGCAAAGTATCTTTCATCTTGAGTGCTTATGTCAGCATGCCTTGTGCAAGGAGTAAATGTCATAACATATTGTGGTATGGAGGGGGCAATTTATTTGAAGTTGCCTCTGCTTTGCACAATCTTCTAGTTTCCTGCTAGCCTGCAATGGTCAGAGATGGTAGGCAACTGTATAATGTCCCAAAACACCATCTGAGATAACTTTGAGATTTATTTTATCCTGCCTTGTATGTATGTGTTCCTCCACTAAAAACTAATCCAGGTGTTAAATATAAAGAAGTTCTATAAATAAATAATATTTCTTCCTGAGTTGTCTTTCTCGATTGCTCCAGAGACACTAGAATCCTTGGAAACATCGGGCCCATTGTTCTTCTCAATGCACTGGAAGTGAAATTGAAATGTCTGTTTTACATGGTATTAATATTGTCCTGCATTATCCAGCTGCATCCTCCCCCACAACCAAGATCTTTATCCTTCTAGGACATTTAATCACCAGTAAGCTCCATCTGGCAAAGATAAGTGAAAGCTCCCTGCTCACAGGTCCAATTTTTTTCATTGCTTCTTATTGATCCAAACCAGATTAATGATGAATCACTTTGGATTGATTAATTGATTGAATTTCCATGCCGTCTGACTCTAAAGATAACAACTGGTATCATAAAGCAGGAAACTTTATCAAACCATAAAACATCATAAAATAATCAAAGGATAGATACTAGATGGGGAATAATGACGACCTCAATCCGTTCGATCTTCAGTAGTTTCCTGGAGATCAGTAATGAGGGTGTTACTCTAACTTCAAGTGGGAAAATGTTTCAGAATAAAATGGGCATGAATACAGAAAAGGATGCCCTACAGACTTCCCCACCCTGTGAGGAGGGGTCTTCAAAAGATGTTGGGATGGATACAATGGGTGCATCAGATCGGTTGCTTCTGCTGAGAAAAAACAGTCCTGGCCGTACTTGGGTGTAAAGCATATATGACTTCATTGATCAAAATCAGTATTTTGAATTGTACCAAGAAGCCTACTGATAACCAATGCGACACCTGTAAAACAGGTATTCTATATAGCAATTCTAATTCACCAATGTGCATTCTGTTTCCATGCGGATTTCAAAGGCAATTCCTTCAAAGTAGTCAAAGACAGTTCTGAAGGATCTTCACAAATTTATTGCTTTTCCAGACACCTAGAGGAAACAAAAAGAGAGGCACGTCTTCAGTGAAAATGGTTGGAAGTTTACTTCATTTAGGAACCTAAATCCTTCTACTTACTTTGGGATTGTGGTCTGGGGAGGCCCTCCACAGGAAGGACTGGGATTGTTGCAAGAAGGAATGTGTCTGGATTGTCCCAAATTAAAGAAGCTTAATTCTCTCTAATCTCATTTTGAGATTCAGACTGATAGATCCAAAGATCTTCACTGGATGTATTTATGAAGATGAATTCCACTATGAAAAACATTTTTTGTTTGTTTATGAATAGCCTTTAAATAAAAACAGTATATATTTTATTATTTGAAAGTTATATTTAACTCTGTTTCCTTCCTGCTTTTTGGTCATTTGCACTCTTTCCCCTAATCTCTAGAGAATTGTGAGGTATTTTAGAACGCATGAGGAATATGCCATCTAGAAACACAACAAATAGATAAATAGATAGATAGATGATAGATGGTACGTATGTTCCTCTTGGCTTTTAGGTGCTCACTAAGAAAGGATTTTTCGAAATGACTATCAAAGCATTAGTATTTCATATATTATTATTAACACACTCTGATGCTAAGGAGTTCTATTCCCCCACTCACCTGAAAAGAAATCTGTTTCAAATGCAAAACACAAGCAGAGGAGAGGCATTTCAGTTTCAGTTTTAGTTTCACAGCACCAAGCAGCTTTAGTACAGAACGGTTGAGCTAAGCCATGCCCAGGCTCCTTGCTATCTCCATCTTGCTCACACAGCTGATACTGTTTCAGTTTCCAAACACACTGACAGGATGCTAGCCAGATGAATACCAATAGATGCTGGTAGGCAGAGGCAGAATTTCCTCCCTCCTTTATTTTCCTCCCCAAAAACTAAGCCTGACCAGATAGTTTCATAGTGAAGCATGGTATCAAGCTATATTTATATATTTCTGTGGATATGTGTGTGTGTGTTTGTTTGCAAGGGGAGAGAGAGAAAAGTAAGAATTGGGCATTTTAGGAAAAAAATAAAAGTTGATTTCAGTGGGAATTAGGTTTTTAAGTCTGTATGGAAGAAACCAAACTAGAATGAGTGCTGAAATAATCTGGACTGAAAATAAAAGAGAGTGACTACTGCAGAAGAAGCATGTTGAGATGGCTTGTCATACAGAGAATGAAAAATAAGAAGATAATCATAAACCAAATAAAGGACAGAAGGGTGAATGAATTGAAAAAGAGGAGAAGATTGAGAAAGTCATGGTTGGATAGAATTGATGAGATCCACAAGACAGGTGAAATTTCCTGACAATTAATCAGTGGAACCATTGGTGGGATTCAATGTTTTTTTACTACTGGTTCTGTGGGCGTGGCTTGGTGGGCGTGGCAGGGGAAGGATACTGTAAAATTTCCAGTCAGAGGTGGTATTTGCCAGTTCTCTGAACTACTCAAAATTTCCTCTACCAATTCTCTAGAACTGGTCAGAACCTGCTGAATACCACTTCTGAGTGGAACGATTTGCCTCCAGAAGTTGTAAATGCTCCAACACTGGAAATTTTAAAGAAGAGATTGGACAACCATTTGTCTGAAATGGTATAGGCCATTTGTCTAAGCAGGGGACTCGAAGACCTTCAAGGTTCCTTCCAACTCTGTTATTCTATTCACGAAAGTGGTGAGAAGTAACAAAAGATATTGTATGAAGTGGTCAAATGAACATGGTGAAAACAAGAATGGTTTGCAAGGGGAGACAGGTATGGAGAGGTGCTAATGTACACTAGAATTAGTTATGGGTTCTTTCCTTTTTCTTATCTCATGTCTAATTTGTTTGATATACTATTTTTAACTTTTTTCTGTACTCTGCCTAATGTTGATTATAAAAAAATAATAATTGCTTGCTGGTTATGTAATGCATATATTATTGGATACTTCCTATTAGATATTAAATCAAAGTAAACATTACGGCATCTGATACTTTTGGAAGAAGAGAGAAAGAAAGATGTTATATTTATTACATTGCACTATTTTAAAAAAAATGCAGAATATACTACAAAAAATTCATTGTAGATGAAGACCAATTGATACATTTTGAAAATACATATCATTTATCTGGAATATAACTACATTTTCATATGCACAATACAAGATGACTATTTTTAAAAAATCAGTGAGTGGTTTCTTGCTGACTTGGAGACAAAAATAAAAACTGTCAGTTGATTGTATAAAAGTTGAAGGAGCTTGTTTTAAAAATAAACAATTTGGGCTGTGACCAATTTTTATAATAGTGAGGTTGTTAATGGAGTCTTGTTCTTTGGGCTGAAAAGTGCTCTTTAAACAAACTCCCACAAATTACATCCTTTTATATTTCTAAAATATGTGCTTGCTTTCCAGGATCAGCTGCTGTTTCAGCTGCTGTTTTAGCACCGCTTTTTTAAAAGCCAAAAATAACTTGTAGTCTCACTATATCGGACACTAGAAGGGGACGGCAATGGCTTCACAGGGTCATGGAATCAAATGGATTTGACTAAGGAATGAAGCTGTTAGAAGTAAATTAAGACCCATATTGTTATGGGTTCTGCACAAAGACAAAAAAGAAGGATTGTGTCTTTAATGTGAGAGTTAATGAGGCATTGTAGTTAAAAGCACAGGACTAAGAACCAGGAGTTCTGGCCCTACCTTAGAAACAAAGCAGCTGGGTGACTTTGAGCCAGTCATTCTCTCTCAGCTCTAGGAAGGAAACTGATTTGAAGGCTCTAAAATACATACATTCATGCATAGATTCTCAATGCATCAGCAACCATCCAAAGCTTGGCCAAGCTTTAGATCAGAACCTGTACTCATTCAAACATGCGGACAGACTCTTAAACCCAAAATAGCATCTTTACTCCATCTGATATTGATGTCAATAGCCGTTTCAGGAAACAGGCACCACACCAAATCATGAAACACTCCCTTACTGCTATAGGGCAAAATGAATCTTGAAAGCCCAACAGAGATTCTCTGTCCCCCATAGGCAAGACAATATTGAGTTTCTTCCTCATTCCCTCCCACCTTTCAGGGCTAAGCTGATGTTGACATGATGGTTACTGTATACCTTCTTCAAGGCTATCTCTGAAATCCTTTACAATAGACTTTGGGGAGACTGGTTTTGTGAATTAGTTCAGTGGATTGAATAAAAAAAAAGTCTACTATCAAAAAGTATCCATCTACGCTCAGAAAAGAGAATTCGATTTCCTATCAATGCTTTACAAAGTTGCTTCAAAACTCTGTTGGTAACACTAACAATTTAGTGTTACTAAATTTTATCTTTTGTGAATGCATTCAAGTATCATTTTCCTGAAAGCATTATTTCTTCCCTCTTCAGCCAAGAACAAAGGTTAGCCTTGGGGATAATCAACAAGTGTAAAAGTTTTAACTACGGAATATTTTATACCAATAATGTGAAATCTGGTTTACTGAGAAAACTCTGATAGGTGCTATAGAGCATCCTGCTTCCAACAAGTTCTTCCAGGTAGAAAATTTATTAATACTCTAGTACAGGGCTGTTAAACTTGCAGCCCACAGGCTGGATGCGTCACACGCTGGCCATACCCACACCAGTTTAGCAAAGGGGAAAGCAATCATGATACATCACATCATCACTGCCATGATAATGTGAGTTTGACACCCCTACTCTAATGGGCCATATATAGAGTTGTGGGCTAAGTTTCATTTTGTCAATGTCAACTCTACAGGTCTGCTCTTGAGAATTTGATATAAAGACACACAGTCATATTGTAGCAACAGTGTCTCGCTCAAATGCAGCTATAAAGAATATCCATAAATGTTTTCAGAGTTCCATCTCTTCATTCTAAATTTATTTGCCATTCCCAAATGTTGATTCCTGACAGCCCAAACAATTTTCAGATGTTCATTCAGGAAAGGTGATCTGAGCATATAAAACATATGTTTTACTTTTATGCACAGTTCTATAAAGCCCAAATACGGTTCCACAGTAGAATAAGGAAATTATGGATGGGTGTTACACTCATTGCTTGATAAGATAGATGACAGAGAGATAGAAATGCATTATTGAATACTATTGACATGATTGTGTGATATACATTTTAAGTGTATTTATATAATATTTCCATATTCAAGGCAACTCACATCCGAAGAAATCAATATATAATGAAACATATCGATATTCATCAGTGATCAGTGAAATTCAAAATATTTAAATCCAGCTTCAGCAAAAATATTTATGATTTCAGATATGAAATATAGATTCTCAGCAACATTAATAATCCTAAATTTTGATGATCAGGCTAGTGACTTGAAACAGTAATCAAGTTCAAATATTTTTGGCCAGATAAAAATAAATCCAACAGAAGGACATTTATTTTTTGTTGGCTTTTAGTTAGTTTTAAGTTTTTAATTAGTTTAGTAAGTCAACAAGATAAACAGTGGATATTGATTTTACGATTACTGGTGCAGCTAGAATATTTTAAACCCTGGACTTCATGAGATGAAATAATAGGTACTATCATATTATAGCAACAATGTGTCGCTCAAATGCAGCTGTAAAGAATATCCATAAAGAATATCCATGAAATGTTCTTGTCAACAGTTTGAACGTGGTTTCAAACTGTGGTTTACTATTAATATATATTACTTGGTGGTTTACTATTTACTAGTAGTTTACTATTAATATACATTGGTTACTATTGTCAATGTCAAGTCTGCAGGCCTGTTCTTGAGAGAACTTGGTATAAAGACTCACAGAATATCACAATTTTTTTTCCAGTGTGGTTTACTACTGTATTAATTTATATTACTTGGAAAATATTTTGTCACAGAAAATAATATATTTTACAAATAAAAATAATAAAGAGTGCATTTTGTTATACTATTATTCTTAGGAACTACAGAATTCTTGTTCTGGCATCAATTCCTAGGAAGATTCCAGATCAGAATTGATCAGAATTGAAAGAAGATTAGATATTATGAAAACGATATGGTAAAATACCAGAAATTTGCATGGATTTTTCAAGAAGAATCCTTGCCAGAATATAATTTTCATATTTGGACTGAATAACATCTATAATACTCGGTGGGAACGTTGTTGAATTAATATATCTTGACCTCAGCAAAGCATTGATAATCACCTGTAAAAAATTTATTGGAATTCAGTTTATGCTACATCAAGTAAAAATATGATTTCCATGCAGTCATACCTCAAGTATTGTCTCCAAGAAAGATTCAGACAAAGTGGAACTTATTCAAAGAAGAGCAAAGAGGATTTTCAGGAACTAGAAATGTTCTACAAAACCACTGGAGGAATTGATCAATATAGACTGGGGAAGAAAAAAAGTGAGGGGAGGTATGATAACTCTCTTCAGATTACTGAAAGGAGAAGGTCAAGACCTGTTTTCTGACTTTCCAGAAGGTCATGGAATAATGGATTGAAGTTACAGGACAGGCAGATTTTAAATGATGATAAAGAAAAAGAAAGACTTCCTAATAGTAGGAGCAGTTTGACAATGGAATCAATCACCCAGAGAGGCATTAGGCTCCCTTTCATCGAATGTGTTAAGCAGAGGCTAGAAACTTATTTGTGGGGAATACTTTATTTCTGCCCTAAGCAGGAGGTAGGATTCACTGATTCAATATATTAGGCCATCTTTTCCATGCCTATAACATTTTTTTTAAGAAAAAGGTATTGTGTTGAGCAGAGGCAGCTGCTTAGGGATTGGGATGACAGTGTCAATCCCAGGATTGTCTATGGATGTGTTCTGATCCAGTTGCCCAAACACGACAAACCCTCTGACATGAACTCAAAAGATTCCTTTATTAGGAATGTCGGTAGCTCCAGCAAAAAGTTTCTCTCACAGGCTGCCAAATAAAATAGATCAATGAGGTCAAAGCTTTGTATTTATTTAGGAAAATTATTACTTCAATTTATGTAGAAATTTATGTAGAAATGTAAACCTTTCTATAGATGGTTTGTGTACTTGCTCAAATTTTCTGCCATGAGGAACTTTGTACTCCCTTCTGGATCTTCACATTTAGATTCTAGTTTGATGTTGGTGGATCTCAATTGGTATAAACATAGTTTATTATCTGCACAACTTCCAACTTATACCTTTTTTCTTTATAAATTTTGGAACTTTTTGGAAGCATGGTAAAGATTTTGTTTTCGGTAGTTTTGTTGTTGTCCAGGCCCTAGTATTTAGATGTTTGTCTGTCTACTCTATACCAATTGCTTATGCTAGAGCCAAATACAGGTTTTCCAAAAACTTTACTATGGCTTGGGAGGCTGATATAATGAAGATGATTTAATAGTTGAGCAATAGATATGTTAGAGGTACAAATGCTGGATTTTTTTAGTCTGAATGCTATGATAAAAGAGCCTGTACCAGTTGCTTCATCCTAAAGAAGCTACCAAAACAAGACTTTAAAACATGATTCTTTTTTTACTTGTTGGAGGAATGTTGGGGGGGGGATAATAAGGATGTGATAATTCTTATCTGATTAACACATATTATTAAACGACCAGCTTTTGTGAACAGCAGCTTCCTTTATTTTGAAAACTTATGCCTGTACTAGAGGACTACCTGTATAAATGTTCCAGCTTCTTAGCCCAAACCTGTTAGTAACATACACTTTGAAAGTTTTTCTCCAGGAAACTATGAGAAAATCTAATCATTTATTTTTATTTTTATTAGTTGCCTAATCAGATCTCTACTATATTTCATATAAAAAGTGATTCAGATTGGGCAGTCTTAAATTGATCTGTACATAATGATACCAGAAAGAAAAAGTTTAATGTCCTAAAAATTCACTCTAGTAAAAAATAAGTAAATCGAATCTAGCTAAAATAATTAGTAAAGAATGTTGACTTTAAAAAAAAAAACATTGACTTTTTTTTAAAAAAAAATAGTCGTCCATTGGTATCAAGTTTTGATACTCATCCCAACAGGCAAAAATGTCATCCACAAATTTTGCAGTTTTATTTGTGGAAAAAGCAACCTAAAGTTATGAAGGAAAGTACTGTCTACAGAATAATTCAACACAATGAAAACGTGAGGTCTGAGCAGTTTGAAAATCTGCTTCCAATTTGTGGGTGTTGAAGCGTGCTCAAAATCTGGCACAGAATTTATAAGAGATGGAAAACAGATTTAGCAATCTATACAATTTTCCTGTATAATGTCGTAAAATAAGGAAGCATGGCAAATGGGAGGGTACTATAGGAAGTTCCTGAAGCTGGAAAAAGACTATAGGGAATATGCTGAACTCTAGATCAGCCCTTTGACTAGGATTCAATAACTAGCATCAAAGCATATGGAATAAAGCAGAGCTAGACAAATCTCCAAGAATTTCTACTCTTCAATCGTTTTTCAGTTTCCTTTGGCAGAAATCCCATTTTATGTACAAGTTCATATTGAACAGAGGGCAACTGTTTGAGTTGAGTGACTCAACATCCCATTCTAATGATCATACCAACTGAGTCCTAGAATCCTGACAACCTGTGGTTGATAACCTGGAGCCACTTGTGAAACTCATGCTTCAAGAAGGTATTTTTAGAATTACTTTTTTATTTGTCCTTATTTAAAATAGAAATAAGAGACATTACCGCCTGGAAAGGGGACTCATTTGCAGAAGTGTAAACCTTTGAAAATGATTTGTTGTGGTTCCAACTGCAATTCTCCTGCTATAAAGCTTCCATTATTATATTTTTGCTCTCTAAACAATCTTTAAACTATTAATATGTAGCAAATCCTTTCATTGCTCTTTAAAGCTACCACTGGATTATTTACACATATTTACTATTTTCCATCCAAAATAAATGTTTCAGCTAAAAATGGAATTGCGAAAAGATTATATCTTTTTCCACTTTATTATAATCACAAGGAGAACATTAACATTTTAAGTGACTGTTCCTGCATAATAAATATTTTTTTTTTCTTCACAAAAAAGACAAATTAATATATTGATAATACTGGTGCTAGAAAACCAGATGTTTCATATGAGAATGACAGCTGTTTGTAAAACATAGCTGACCCTTTAAGCCTGTTCTCTAACACAATACATTTTAGTCTCTCATTATAAATAGTTGAAGAGTCTGTCCTCGACATATTCATCCAAAAGATTAATTTTATTAAATAAAGATGAACAATAAAGACTCCATTACAGTTTGCAACATTTTTGCACATGACATTGATTAAACATTCTTCTCTGCCCATATTCCCATAATTTGTAAATATAATATTTCAATGTACAGTATATCAACTTTTTTAAAAAGAGGCTATATAGGTAGACTTAAATGACTTACAACAGTTCATTTAATGGCTGTTCAAAGTTACATCAGCACTGGAAAAAAGTGATTTATTACCATTTTTTTTTTTTTACACAAAACCATCTTCCATTTTATATACGTACAGTGTGTCAGTTGGTTACAAATCTTTTGTGCTGTTCTTTTGTAGTCATTTGCTCACAATTTATATCAATTTTCACATTGTCAAACTAACATATGCTTGTATGTTTATCAGTTATTAATCATCCATGACTAAACTATTTATTCCATCATTTTATATGAGATATTCCAAATTTTATCTTAAAATCTATGTTATACTTTCAACCAATGGTTATATATGTATATATTATGTCTTATATCAATCTATTAAATTTCTATCACAGAATTATCTAGTCTATTACATTACCATGTCTTTTTGTCCAACCATTGATAAAATAAATCCCATATCATATAAAATTGTTTATTTTCTTGTTCTCTAATTTCAAATGTCAATTTACTCATTTCAGCACAGTCCATAATTTCTTAATAATTTTCTCCTGCATAGGTATTTTATCATTTTTCCAATTCTTAGCAAATACAATCTTAGCCGCTGTTAGTACATTTACAATCAAATATTTCAACTCTTTGTTGTATATTTCCGGTATAATTCCCAATAAAAAGATCTCTGGTTTAAAGTCTATATGTTGTTTTATCATTTTTTCCAACAATGTGTGTATTTTAGTCCAATATTTCTTTGCGTCCGAGCATGTCCACCACATATGGTAATATGAACCAGGTATCTGATGACACTTCCAACATTCATCCGATTTATTCTTAAACATTCTCGCAAATCTCGTCGGGGGTAGATGCCATCTGTAAAACATCTTATACAAATTTTCTTTATATGCAGTTGACATTGTCATTTTATAATTTTGAGACCACAATTTTTGCCATTTTTCTAAATCAATCCCATATCTAAAATTTTCCCCCCAAGCAATCATCGTTTCTTTAACTTGTTCCTCCTCCAATTTAAATTCCAATAAGTGTCCATAAAGTTTTTTAATTACCTTTTCATCAGTCCCCATCAAAATCTTATCTAAGTCAATCAACTTATCATAAATACCTTCCTCTTTAACATCTTTGTCAAATCTAGACTGTATTTGCAAATATGAAAACCAATTCATTTTTACACCTTGTTCTTCCAACGCTTGCATAGATTTAAGGTCACCCTTTTCATTCAATATCTTACCATATCTAACTGTTTGTTCCTTTTTATATATTATTGGATAAGAAAAAGCTTCAATGGTAGATATCAATAGTGGAATTTTTAAATAATATTGTCTTTTTATCTTCTCCCAATTCAAAACCAATGCCTCTCGCATAAAATGTCTTCTAAAATACTCCTGTGTTTTAGTTCCCTTGTACCAAAGGAAGGCATGCCATCCCAACAGCAAATCATGCCCTTCTAAGGTCAAGAGTCTATTGTTCCTTAATGTTATCCATTCCTTTACCCACATCAAATTTGTTGCTTGGTAATACAACTCCCAGTGAGGCAAGGCAAACCCTCCTCTTATAACAATTTTAACAATTGTTGTAACAATTTTAATTTTATTCTTGCTTTTTTGCCCTGCCAATTATTTCAACACAATTCTATTTAAATCTTCAAAAAACTCCTTCCCTAGTTGGATTCGAATTGTCTGGAATAAATATAAAATTCTAGGCAATACATTTATCTTAATTGTAGATATTCTTCCAATCAATGATAATTGTAAGTTTCCCCATTTTGTCAAATCTGTCGCAATCTGCTGTTTGAGTTTAAAATAATTATCCTCCTTCAGTGTACTACATCTTGATGTAATATATATCCCTAAATACTTAACCTTATTTGTGACCTGTATTTCTAAAACTTCTTCCAATTCTTTCTTTCGTCTTACTAGCATACTCTTTGTTAGTATTTTTGCTTTATCTTTGTTTATTTTCAAACCTGCTACTTTTCCATATTCTTCTATTTTTTCTATTAATTTAGGTGCTGTTTCCAATGGATCTTCTAGTATAAATACCAGGTCATCTGCAAAAGCTTGCAATTTATACTCTTCCTTTTGGATTTTCATTCCTTTTATTTCTTTATCTTCTCTAATATTCCTATTCAACACTTCCAATGTTAACACAAACAGCAGGGGTGAAAGTGGACAACCTTGCCTTGTCCCTTTTCTTATATATATAGATTCTGTTAGTTCTCCATTTACCATAACTTTTGCAGTTTGTTCATAATATATCGTTTCAATGGCTTGAATGATTTTTTTACCAAAGCCCATTTGTTCCAATTGCAATAACATAAATTGCCAACTGACATTGTCGAAGGCTTTTTGTGCATCTAAAAACATCAAAGCCATTTGCTTCTCAGGATGTGCCTCGTAGTATTCCAGAGTATCCAAAATAATTCTCACATTGTCTTTGATTTGTCTCTTTGGCAGGAATCCATTTTGATCAATATGGATAAAGTTATTTAAGTATCTTTTTAGTCTTTCGGCCAAGATTGAAGCAAAGATTTTATAGTCTGAATTTAATAGGCATATAGGTCTGTAATTTTTAACTTGCTGCAGGTCTATATCCTCCTTCAGTATAAGTGTAATGTATGCTTCTGTCCACGCTTTGGGTATTTTTTTCTTTAACATAACTTTTTTCATAACTTCTAATAGGTTAAGATTCAATATTTCCTGAAAGGTCTTGTAAAATTCCGCTGGTAAGCCATCTGGACCTGGTGCTTTTCCAACATTCTGTTTTTTTAAAGCCTCTGTTGATTCCATTATTGTTATATTCCCTTCTAGCATTGTTTCAATATCTTTAGGTATCTGATGTAAGTTCGCTTTCTGTAAATATTGCTTAACTTTTTCTTCTTGAATATTCTCTTGAAAATACAATTTCCCATAGTAATCTTGTATAATTTTTCTTCTTCTCCTCATTTCCATAACATGTATGTCCTTCATTTATTAGTTGGCTAATCCTTCTTGAGTCTCTCTCCTTTCTCAATTTATAGGCTAGCCATCTGCCTGGTTTATTTGCATCTTCAAAATAATGCTGTTTAGCGTTTTTAATTTTTTGTGCTAGTTCCTTTTTTTCCATTAGTCCCATTTTATGTTTAATTATATCCATTTTATTTTTAATGTCTTTTTTTGCGGGGACTTCTGTAAGTCTTTTTCCAGTTTTTTATAATCATCCTCTAATATTTTGAAAGTCTTTTTCTGTTTTATATTTCTTTTCCTTGTATAGTCTATTATCAAGTCTCTTGTGTATCCCAGAGGTTCTGTAGAGATGTATCCTCTTTTCTATTTTCTTTAAAGAAGAAAGCAAGTTCTTTCTCTATTTTCTGTTTAAAGTCTTTTTCTTTTAATATTGTATTATTTAAGGTCCATCTGGATCTCCTCTTGTATCCTCTCCAAGTAACTGTCACTGGGTTATGATCTGTCCAAGTACTTGTTTTTATTTCGATCTCTCGTATGTTAGCCAGTAATTCTGCTGACATCCATTTCATGTCTATTCTAGACCATGAAGCATGTCTGTTTGAGTAAAAAGTGTATTGCTTGCTCTCCACGTTTCTCTCTCTCTAAGCATCTTTTAAGTTGAATTCTTCTGTTATTTGAAAGAAGGATTTTGGTAATATCTT
This sequence comes from Notechis scutatus, assembly GCF_049901735.1. NCBI lineage: Eukaryota > Metazoa > Chordata > Lepidosauria > Squamata > Elapidae > Notechis > Notechis scutatus. The sequence goes on along the minus strand of NC_142010.1, from coordinate 243,699,875 downwards.
TCTAGCTTTCTTTGTTGATTTCTGTGTTTTTTTATACTTATAACCATTGCAGCACCCCCATGGTCACGTGATACAAATTTGGATGTTGGCAACTACTTCATATTTATGACAATTGTGATGTCCCGGAATCATGTAATCACTTTTTTCAACCTTCTGACAAGCAAAGTCAATGGGGAAGCCAAATTCACTTAACAACCATGTTACTAACTGAACAATTGCAGTGATTCACTTAACAACTTAACAACAATGACAAGAAAGGTTGCAAAATGGGGCAAAATTCACTTAACAAATGATTTGCTTAGCAACAGAAATTTTGGGCTCACTTGTAGTCATAAACTGAGGATAACCTGTATTGAAAAAATATTATTGGATAAAATGAGATATTAAGACTAAATGCATATATAATACATGTAAAAATAATTTACACATCTACGTACAAGAACATAAAATATATGTAAAAATAACTTACACATCTACATACAAGAATTTGTCAAACCAAAAAGTTCAACAGAGAATTTATTTCGAGTTTAGATATGGCATCCAGACCCCATTTCCCTTTTTTTAAGAAGAGTGATGGGGAAACAGAGTTTTTCAAATATTAGTGCATTATATCAAATGCCATATGCACATCTTTGAACAGTTGATCTGTCTGTTTTCTGATTTACATGTCATAAATAAAACAATCTCAAAGTGAGGGTGCAATAAAGTAACTTTAAACTTAAAAAAACCCCACACCCCCTTACAAAAACAGTTTAATCCAGCCACTCTGTGACACTGGATGGAATATATGGTATTTGAAAAACAAAATGAAATGCTCAATGCATAACAATTCATACGTTTGATACCCAAAGAACTGAAGTTAATTCCAGGTCCCATTTTACATTGCTTAATCCAGTTTTTGGTCATCACGATATAAAAAAGAAATGTTGAGACTTTGGAAAGAGTGCAGAGAAGAACCACAAAGATGATTAGAGGACTGGAAGCTAGAACATTTGAAGAACGGTTGCAGGAATTGGGAAAGTTTAGTTTAATGAAAAGAAGGACTAGGGTGACACAATAGCAATGTTTCAATCTGTCAGGAGTTGCCACAAAGAAGAGGGAGTCAAGCTATTCTCCAAACTACCTGAAGGCAAGACAAGAAACAATGCATAGTAATCAAGGACAGAAGCAACCTAGATCTAAGGAGAAATTTCCTGACAGTTAAAAAATTAATCAGTGGAACAACTTGCCTCCAGAAGTTGTGAATGCTCCAACACTGGAGGTTTCTAAGAAGAGATTGGACAACCATTTGTCTGAAATGGTATAGGGTCTTCTGCTTGAGAGTGGGGGCGGGTTGGGCTAGAAGAACTTCAAGGTCCCTTCCAATTCTTTTATTCTGCTTTTCAGTGCAACATCATGGGTGGCAAACTACCTGCAAAACCATTGTCTTATATTAATTGCGATTCAAGGTGTTGATTGGTGAAAGCCCTAATATCTCTGAGACTTCAGGATTCTTGTCTGAGCTTTCAAATCAGGCAGTACAATCTCCCAATATTTCTGTGGTTTTGTCTGAGATATTCAAGATCTTGATATTCTCATAAGTGGTATCATACCTTTGTCTTGGAAATTGGCAGTGTTTTTTGTTGTTGTTGCTTTATTGAACCTGGAAAAACAAAACCAACTCCAGCATTAAAAAAAAAAAAAAAGCAGCAGGATGTGATGAGCAGCAGGAGATCATTAGCTAACAGATATGCCATCATCTGTATTTATCTGTTTTGTAGATACCCATTAATGAAGTTTGTACTCAAAGAGCTGTAGAGTATTAAGTGTGAGTACAGTACATGGAAAATGCTATACAGCAAGCATAAATGACATTGGTCATTGGATACATCACTGTTTCTCAACTTTGGTACCAGAGGTGGTATTTAGCTGGTTCAGACCAGTTTTGGCATACCAGTAGCAGAAATTTGGAGTAGTTCGGAGAACCGGCTAATACCACCTCTGGCTGGCACTGCCCACCTGCTCCTGCCATTTCCTGTCCTATATTCCCTAGTACAGTGATGGCTAACCTATGACATGCGTGTCACTCATGACACGCTGAGGCACTTTGACTGACACGCCTGTTGGTGTGGGGAAAACCTGCACATTTAGAGGCTGCCTGTGCTCTGCTCCAATCCCTGCTCCCTGCTTGTTGCGTGGAGGTGTGGTGTCACTGCTGCCGCAAGATCTTTGCAGCAGAGAACCAGTTTTAACCACCATAAACTGAGGTTTGTCAGTTTCATTACCTCAGGAACGCTACAGGAGGAAAGGAGATCCATGAGGTTCACAGCCCTGTAAGGTGGCCTTCCGATCCCCACATCCTGCACCTGCAGCCCTGAGACCAGGGAGACGAGTTTCACAGCCCTGTGTGATCACCCCAGCCCAGTCCATAATAAACCAAATTATTGATATTTCTTGAAGTGACACACGACCCGAGGAAGGCTACACTTTTTCCTGATTTTCGACACACCAAGCTGAAAAGGTTAGCCATCACTGCCCTAGTATTTTAGCTCAGCTGATTCGCGTAGCAGAGCGGATTGCCGTGCCTCAGCTGAGCTAAAAAAAACAGCTCACCTCACTAGCACTGACAGAGGATGGTTTTTTAGTGCTTCTCGCGCTCTCATAGAACCGGTGGGGGAAAAAATTGGAATCCCACCACTGGTACCTTTAAGATATGTGAACTTAAACTCTTCAGCCAGCGTGGTTTTTTTTTTTTAATTTTCAACTGGACTGAGTGAAAGATACCTGAGTGATAGTGAAACAGATAATTTGTGAGACCCTTTCTTCCTCCCCCATATACTTTTCTCATATACATTATTTTTCATTTGCAGACAATCGTACATGAATATATAGATAAATTCAGAGAGAGAGAAATCCATATTGTTATTTACTTTTAAAAGAACTTAACTGTAAACATTTTCTGGCTTTTCACATCAAAAGCTGTTGGCTGAACATAACTACTGGGAATTTCCATAAAAAATTGTTATGTTTACAAGTAGAGCAGGGAATTGAGCCAAACTCTTGATTATTCTGAAACATCTGTAAATAACTATGCACTCATAAACTATTTTCAAATACCATATAATTAATTCTGTAAGCTTCTAAAATGTAGCTACTATACACCACAAGGGTTTTATTCAGTTCTTATGTAAGAAAAACCAAATGAGGATATAAAAACAAACATATTTTAAGAAGGAAATGCTGCAGTACTTCCCAATCCTTGATGACACTAGGAGATTAATGCTGCTCTATCTTCATGCAAAATGGAAAACTAAAGACAAACTGGGAATAGATGACCTTTGTCAAAAGTGTTAATACAAGGTTAATTGCTTGGGTCACAAAGGCTTTTATCTCTCAGTCAGCCAACTACCTACAGCAGGGATCTCCAAACTTGGCAACTTTAAGACTTGTGGATTTCAACTCCCAGAATTCTCCAGCCAGCATAGCTGGCTGGAGAATTCTGGAACTTGAAGCCCACAAGTCTTAAAGTTGCCAAATTTGGGGACCTCTGACCTACAGTATAGCATGCCCCCATTAGCATATTAGCAAACCTATATTGGATTCTCTTTGTGGGTTTATCCAGTATGTTCATTATTTAGAAGTATGTGCCTTCTGAAATCTTGCAGGTAGTCCTTGACTTATGATTACAAATGAGCCCAAAATTTTGATAATAAGTCATTGCAGTCATAAGTCAATGTACCAAGTGATCAAACTTTATTTTAGTACTGTTTTTGGCTGCTAAGTAAGTCATTAAATAAATCATATGGGTCTAAGTCCTAATCTAGCTTATCCAATGGATTTTTTTTATGGAAAAATAGCAAAAGTCACAAAGCATGAATGCAGCAGTTGCAACTTTGAAGACGGGGTCATAACTAAGTTGTTTGAGTCTCTCATAACTTTGAATAGTTATTGAAGTCATTTGGTAGAGAGATGGGTGTCATGCAAATTTAATAAATAAAACATTATTGAGGTTGTGTATCAAATTTTACAAATGTACATTTCCAGGATAGACCAACTGTGAGTTGGACAAGCTGAGGTTACTATTACATCTGTACATGGTGAAGAATCTTTTCTATTAAATGATCTGAACTACACAATAATATAGTAGTTATAATTTGCAGAGCTACTGCAGCTTTTTATCCATAGTAGTTTTAGTCACTTGGAGATTGTATCCTAAGCTACTGGATCTTCTGCCTGTGAAAATCTTTTATTGGAGAGCTTGATTGATGACACCCAGCCCATGTTTCATTGGAGAATCTGTTATATGACACACCCAGGGGGGGTGGGGGAACAGAAATAACACAGGCCAACAATTGTATTTGGGCATGTTAAAGAAAGGAAAGGCACCACTTCAACACTTCCAAAAGAGACTCTTCATTCTTTTCCTCAGCTTATTGTTGAAGTGTGATACAAAACAAAACCACCTGTCCATGAAAATACTAGGATATTCATTACTGGTTAGAAGAGAAGGAAAATAAGAAATGTTCAGTACCTGCAATTAAGGAGACATTGAGCTGTGATAAAAGCAATACGTCCTGTCTTCTTTATAATCAGTGATATTAGCAAGCATCCATAGCTGCCAATTTATTCTGGGCCCTACAACCATTGAGAAAAGTAGAAACATTTCAAGCAAATGAAATCAGTCTGTTCTGTTGAAAGAGTATAATATTGTTCATCCTGGAAAATCAGTTTCTCCTCTCTGGAGGTTAGAAGTCAGATGACTCTCATTAAGTCAATCATCATTAACCTGGCTTGACCAGCAAGAACAGAAGGAAAGGCAATCTCTCTTTTTTTGTAGGCATGGAGTCTAGACAGCGCTATTATGCTCAACACCCCTGCAGTGTGAAACATAACTACTTAGATTGCTTGGAAGATAATGGCAGCCAGTCAGCTAGCCATTTTACAAGGGCTATAGTTGCTTGCTTCGTGGTGTAGACAAATAATATTAAATCTCCCTGCCAGCATTCCATCATGATGCCTATTCAGCCGAGGGATGATTTTTTTTTTTTTTATAAACTGAGAGCAGCTGTAAGGATATTGCATGAAAGCTAATATCAAGTTGTTTCAAAGGTGTTGCTCCGATATGTATGGCTCTCCCAGGCCCACAACAGCACAACACAATTTGTAGCTGTCTTTAAAGCAGAAACATGAAGGGCTGTGTTAGCAACAGTAATAGCCAACAAAATTCACGCTAGTTGGGGGTCACTCACAGGAGCTCATGGGTTGGGTGCATATATCATAAGGCCAAAATGTCATTTTGTTGGGTTTTAGCTTAATGGGATTTCCTTTGCAGTTTAGTATTTTGGGATTGTCAGCAAGACCATCCAGAGGAAAAGAAACCCTGAAAGAAGAGAGTGACAAAGGTACCTCTGTCTTATGCTATTAACAAATAAATCAGTGGAATGAATCCAAATACAGTAGCTAGCAGAAGTCAAGCTCATCCCAAAGGGATATATTAAAATTCACTGCAATATAACAAATAAATAAATAAATCAGGGAATTTTTAATGTTATAGAGCAGACGAGTATTCGAGTGAATCTTCATTTGAAATGGTACTATTCTATGCTACAGTAAATGCTAGTTTCATATGTTTGTTTTTATTCTGTGTTCTATTCTTACTTGAAACCTTTTGTTTTTCTCCTTCTGACCAGCTGTGTGCATGGTCCATCACTTATCTATCTTTATTTCTAAAAAAAACAAAACCTAGTGATCTGGATGAATTTGCAATGATTTATTTTAGAAATAATTCTTTATGTAGGTCTCACATTTTCCTTCCGTGAGTGTCACATTCTATTTTCTCACCTTTGGTGAGTTCAAAGGAAGCCAGATCCCCAGTGATGTTATTTTATCCCATGCTATATAAATCCTCATTTCATTTTTTTCAGTGTCCAGTTTTTTCAACAATATGATATACTAGCTAGGTAAGAAGGCTTAGCAATGTGCTTAGAAAATACTTGAATTGTAGAACGTTAGAAACAAACATTTTACATATAAGAGCAAATTTAATGTTATACTGGTGAGATGGACACTAATAAATTTGATGGATAAATAAATCAGATCTGACCTTCTCAGTGACTACCTGAATAAATCAATCTCAGAAACCTCACATGGATATGTTGTACAAATGTTTTTTTTTCCCCAAAAACTTCATATTCTGACACACAGCACCCAATTAACAACACAACACACAGCCAATCACCATGCAAAAACTAACCCTACTATACAAAAAAGATGTGTCGGAAATGACTGCCAGAATTCTTCAACCCCTAGGAGTATCAATAGCCCACAAACCCACAGCAACACTCTGCCAGGAATTATCCAGAACCAAAAACAAAATACAAAAGAATGAAAGAAACAATATAATGTATAAAATGAACTGTAACCAATGAAACCAATTGTACATGGGACAAGCATCATATCAATTAAAAACCAGAATCCACAAACATCAACTAGCAGTCAAATGATCCCAAATCCTTAATCTCTACCTATACCCACACCCACACCAAACAGCACCAGTTTGATTGGCCATGCTACCACCTGTCACATTCATGAGTTCCTGGCACTCCACAAGTAATTCCATCAACAGACACATTGAACTACAATCAGACTACGAACCCCTCAGAATCCAAATCAACCTCACAGCCAACCAGAGACAGCACTGAGCCTCAACCAACCCAAACAACTCCCCTCCACCAGCAGTTCACCTCCTAATGACCCTGACCTGATGTAACCCCACCATCACAAGACCTATCCCAAGACTCATTACTGATAACTCACAGCTGACCCATCACAAGACTCTCACTTGACACACCCAGACCCGAAGCTCTTATAAACAAAAGACCATTGATATCATCTAAACTTGGTTCAGGTCTCACTCAAGGCCCAAATGACCAGGTTCAAATTATCCCACTTTGGACACATTATGTGAAGAAACAGCTCTTCTGAAAAGACTGGCAAAGATGGGAGGAAAGAGTAGAAGAAGACAACAAATAGCAAAATGGATGGACTCAGTTACAGTGACAATGAATGCACCATTGGGAGTCATGAAAGACCACGTTAACCACAGATTGGCATGAAGAATATCTATCTATGTGGCCACTAGGAGTTGATAAGGACTTGATGGTTCATAGTTAAATAAGGAAAGGATCAGTTTAAGCCTATCAAGAAATATGTATTCTTCCGCTAAACAAAAAATAAAAATAGAAGGGTATCAAAAGAATGGATATTCTGACTTAGTGTCAGAAAGAGTAAAAAAAAAAAAATATGGTTCCTTAATTTTCAGCTCTGGTTTCAGCAGCTTTAGTTCTACCACCCACCAGCCCACAGGTTGAACAGAAAGTTGTAGGCAATAGTCCAAATGTTTTAAACGTTTTCATTAGAATGCTGAAAACCTACTGCCACATTTTGGTATTTCTAATAAGCTGGTGCTTTGTTTTGTTTTCGTTTGCTTGTTTTCACTGAAAAATCATATATGGCAATAAAAAACTAGCTGGAATAAATTAGAAAGGCCACAACAATTAAAATAATATTGTGTTGGCTTGCATTTCAGAGTTATTTTTTAAATCTATTGTATATGTGTTGCACAACATTCTAGAAAATTGGGCTTGGAGTGCTCCCCTGTTGCTAATAAAGTCAGAAATGTATTGCCATTGCCACATAATGCATTTCTGAGCGTCTTAAAGAATGGCATACAGGTCTTCTGTATAGTGTAAACAAGGACCTTCAATAATCACATGGAATGCTACTTCTGTGCTTTGAATAGAACGAATACAGAGCAGGATTCAAATTAAAATCCAAATCCCTTTAGCAAAATAATTCCACAAGTCACTTTGAATAAATTATACATATAAAGAAATGGCAGCTCCAATTTTTTTTTCTTTTATATAACATACCTCCAAATGCATTAATCAATAAATTGATACAACTTAAGTATTTCTCTTTAAAATTGTACTTTTGAAAGAAATACCATCACACCTATTTTACTTCTTTAATTATGCTTAAAGAGGAAGCTAGTTCAGGTTGTTCTCATCTTTTTCTGATTAGGATGGGAATATCTCTGGATGTTTGTTCCATGAAAATAGGCTCAGCATTATTCAGTCAATGCCTGAAAATAAAACAACATTAGATGGAAATAAGTGGCAATTAGCATTATTCAGGAAAAAATTTCAAAGTTTCTCTGTTCTATATACAGGTAGTCCTTGGTATAGGACCACAATTGGTCGCATCAGATAAATTACCAACATTAATCTTTATCATTTTTAAAAGTATTATAAAATTGGATTGCTGATTTCATAAGCATTTTTTAAAAGGACAAAGTTTATGTTTCACATATTTCTGAAATTATTAAAACATCCATATATTGTTTTATACAATGAATCTTTTAATTATTTTAATTTGCTTTTTTCAGACAGTTTTTCAAGCAGGATAGTGAATTATATGTAATTTGAAATAATCCCTAAATAACATCAATACATCTTTAGAATTTGTCATTTGTCTATTTTCTATGTGAAGTTCACTTAGATTATTTGCAGCATCTATGAATGTACAGTCTGAAATTAATTTTTCAATAATTCTTGTATTTGGAGCCTTTTAAAAGGACAACGTTGTTTTAAAAACAGCAATAAAATAAATCTGAAGAATATATATATATATATATATATATATATATATATATATATATATATATGTGTGTGTGTGTGTGTGTGTGTGTGTGTGTGTGTGTGTATATGTTGTTCAGATTTATTTATTGCTGTTTTATATACATATATATATACACACATGTATATATGTGTATATGTATATGTATGCATTTATAGCATACATCTGGAAATAATATTTTTAATTAACTCATTTTTATGCCTGTCCAAAGTGCATGTTATGGCATGTTTAATTCATCATGTTTGGTTTGTATATTAATAAAATGAATTGCTTTGCATAAGTAATAGCTATAGTTTAGATATTTTGTCTAGTTAATATGCATATTTAGAAAATTAGCAATTTGAAGGTGAATTTTGTGGTCAGTATTAAAATAAAAGCCACATAATTGAATTCAATAGGCTTAGTCATTACTCAAGGAAGAATGCCTATTAATATTTTTTTTAAAAAAAATCTTAATTCTCCAATGAATGTAGCCTATCAACCATTATAAATACCACTTGTAAACTCTTGCCAAGAAAATTGAAGAGATAAACAGACAAATAGACAGACATTCCTTCCTCTTTGAATAATATAGCTAGATTTAAAACTTTAACTGTTCATGCACAGTGGGCACCACTGTGCAGAGATCTCAGCATAATGGAATCTCTGCAGTTTAAACAAAATAGAACTATTTAATGCAACAGTAAAATCCCCGGTTAAAAAAATATCACAGAGATTGCTTCTCTGACCTTTTTCTCAAGGTCAGAAGGAAAGCACTGATGGCTCTCCTTAGAGAACACATTTCCTCGCCTTACTACTACTCTTGTCATAAGGACCTGGAGACTTTACATCAATAATGTTCTTACCAAATCAATGTTCTCCAGCCTGCCAAATCCATGCTCTCATTTCACATGTGTAAATAACATGGAAGACACTGCAATACTCACTGCTATGTGCCTGCATCATTCTGCTGTATTACTGTATTAGGAGCCGTGGTGGCGGAGTGGTTAGAATGCAGTACTGCAGGCTACTTCTGCTGATCACCAGCTGCCAGCAGTTTGGCAGTTCGAATCTCACCAGGCTCAAGGTTGACTCAGCCTTCCATCCTTCCAAGATGAGTAAAATGAAGACCCAGGTTGTTGGGGGAAATGGGCTGACTCTGTAAACCGCTTAGAGAGGGCTGTAAAGCACTGTGAAGCGGTATATAATTCTAAGTGCTGTTGCTATTGCTATTACCCTCCAGAGGAAGGAATATTATGTAAAGTGCAGAAAAAGAATGAGAAATAGGAAACAGAATTAATGAGATGGCATGGCACAGATGGCATGGCATAAGTCAAGAGAAAATGAGAGGAAATACACAGGGGTGGGATTCAAAAATTTTAACAACTGGTTCTGTGGGTGTGGCTTAGTTGGTGGGTGTGGCTTGGTGGTCATGTGACTGGATGGACATGGCTTGGTGATCATGTTATTGGCTGGGTGTGGCCAACTCAATAGCTCTCACATCGAGGCATGCATCTCCTCGCCTGGCCTCTCATGACTGTGGGGATGCTGCAACAGTCGTAAGTGTGAAAAATGGTCATAAGTCACTTTTTTCAGTGCCATTGTAAATTTAAATGGTCACTCCACACAAGCAAAGTACCAGCAAAGGAGGGGAAAAAAACTCCAGAGATGTTCCTGAGACAGGAAGTCTAGTCCTGCCAAGAATGTAATAAGGGTTAACGGAGAGGCAGCTTCTGTAAGCAACACCAGAATGTTTCCTTCCTGCCTTCCTTACAGGATTAGGCCAGTAATTTCTTCTAACAACCAGTTCTACGAACTGCTTAGAATGTTAACAACTGGTTCTAGTAAATAGGTGCAAACTGGTAGAATCCCCCCCTGGAAATACATCATTGCACTAGCATCAGCAATTTCAATACATTTTGAGTCTTGCAAACCATGTGGCTACTACTATGTCCATATGATAATTTGTGGACTTAGACTTATATACCACTTTACAGTGCTTTACAGCCAGGGATGGGATCTGACTGGTATAACTATTAGTTCTGTCTATTAGCGTCACGCATGCATGCGCGAGTCACACGAGTTGCACGAGTACAATTTACAACCTGATGAGCTGCCTGGACAGCTGAACAGCGCTGCATGCAAGTGCGTAGCAGTTGGAAAAGCCCTTTTTCCCTGCTTTTTCAACTGCAGCTGTGTCGCGCAAAGCAGCTGCAGTTGAAAAAGCAGGAAATAAAGGTTAGGTAAGAGCCTGGGTGGGCAGGTGGGCCAAAACAGCAGCAGACATAAAAATGGTTCTATGTCTGCTGCTCTTCAGAGCTACCAGTTCTACAGAGGTAGACAGAACCGGTAGAAACCCATCCCTGTTTACAGCCCTCTCTAAGCAGTTTCACAGAGTCAGCATATTGCGCTCAACAATTTGGGTCCTCATGTTACTGACCTTGTAAGGATGGAAGGTTGAGTCAACCTTGACCCAGTGAGGATCGAACCCCCTGACAGTCAGCAGAATTAGCCTGTAATACTGCATTCTAAGTACAGTGCTTCTTATTCTTTTAAAATTCTCACATTCTTTAAAAATTCCCTCTCAGCAACTCAATCCAATTCTGTCTCCCCTTCCTCTCAACCTATTTGCTCTTCCTTTATTTTACTGTTAGAAAATCAAGCATTCTTTCTATGCAATCAAACCTATTACAAGTATTTCTCTTTTACTGGTCACTCGGTTTAGTGTTCAATCCACACACTTTCAGCAACCATTATGCTTGACCCCATTTCTTCTCATTTTAGCACACACGCTTCTTAAGAGCCCCATTCCTGATGTATTCAGTGTTTATCCTGGCATACGCAGCTCTCACATCTATATCACATGCTGGTTGGAACATTGAAAAGAAACACATTTCAAAATACACTTGAAAACAAGAAATACAATATATGCAGTACAATATATAGCAATATATAACAAGGAATATAGTCCAGCATTTCTTTTTAAGTGAATACACTGCATTTATTATTTATAATAACATTTGTTCACACATGTTTTACGATAGACAATGTGAAAGACAAGAGGGAGAGTGTTTCCTTTAAAATTGATTATTTGACTATTTTAGAGAAGATCCTTGACACAATCATCAATAGCATATAAACTATAGAGAAAGCATGAAAAACCTTGGCCTGGAGGCCTGAGTTAACCTGATGATTTGTTGTCAGGTATTCCAGCAGCTCTCTTTCCCTCACCAAGAACTCATATCCTTTCCTTTCATTAGTTACAAGTTGGAGAGATAAGCAGCCCAAAATATTCAGCAATGTTTTTGCAGAAAGAATTAAGAAATTATCTATTTCTTTATAACATATATTGATGGCTCTAACAAATGGAAACTTAGAACCTGATTAACTTTCACCTGGATTTCAACAATATGGTCACTTGAAGATGGCATGGTTAGTTAGTATAGAATGGGCAAAGCAGAGTTCAGTAAGGGATAGCTATTGCTATGGCCTATTTGGATAAAGATAGTCTCATGACAAAAATCCATGATCTAGATCATTACATAAATCCAATCCATGGGACAATCAGGTACTCTCTGGAAATGGATCACACAAACACATTGCTGCAATACTTTGTGATTTTTATTGGCTTCCAATTAGTTTCTAGTTCAATGTAAGATTTTAGTTTTAACCACTAAAACCTTTCATGGCTTGTCACTACAGTATCTGGAACAGATACTTTTCCTATATGTTCCTACTCGTTCTGTGAGGTCATTTTCAGGAGGCCTGAATATATTTTGTACTGAATCCATTTTAATGTTTAATTAATTGCTTTAAACTAACAAAATTTAGTTATTTGCATTTAGAAACTATCCCAGTTGGACTGACGTGGGTTGACTGATTTGGCCATTAGTCAGCTTCTAAATCCACTTCAGAGGGCTAGTTGTTACCTCCAAACTTTATACAAAGAACAGGATACACCTGAGATGTCCTTGCCAACTTGCCAATACTATGACTTACACTCATCCACTTCAAACATCAAGGGAAATCCTGCCAGGTTCCTGCTCCTAACCTAGAAAGGACAACCACCATATTAGTAATTATAGTTCAGTGGTAGCCCAGATTATGAAAAGTCTAAAATTTACATGTTTATAAGAATATAATTATTCTTTTTAATAAGCCATTTCTCTGTATATTAATTATTTGCACTATTCAGAGACTATATATTATTCTGTTTTTATTGGTTTGCTCAAATACTACTTTTGAAATTTTGAAATTTAATTTTTAAAAAACCTACAATTTTAGATTTAGGATTATGAGACTGTCTTCAATATGCTTGTTTAGGAGAATGATTACTACTATGATGCTTTTGTGAATTGTATAAATTATTTCATTATTATTTTTCCAAAACAAGCTATATGCTTTATTTCTTTCAATCGATGTAAACCAATTTTGTAGTTTTATTTTAAGCAGCAATATTTTTACTCATTGTTGGAATCCTTCTCCTCTGTTCCATGGCGTCTTCCGCTCTTAGCAGTATAGTAGAGGCAGGAAATAGAATTACTGTATCCTTGATCATCCATTTCAGCTAGAACTGATCCTCTGTTCCATTCCAGTTCTGTTATTATTAAGTCTGGCCATAATAATCTTTTTTTCTGAGATCACTAGGATGTTTTAAATCAAGGCATGTGTCAGCGTTCTGTTCTGTCCTAGGCTTCCCCCAAAAGCACTAAGCCAACTCTGAATCCTGTCAAAACCTCTTTTATTAAATTAATGTGAATTTAGTGCATTCATATTCAGCCAATGGCTTGGCAAACAATCTTGCAAAGGTATACTAATTAGCTCAGACCTTATCTATCCTGGAAAGCTGCCCAGTAAATATTTCCATATACAGTGCTGACAGGGAAGGACTGGGTTACACAGATAAATCTTCACAAGGCTGGAACGAATAAATGAATGAACAAGCAAGTTGTTTCCTGTAAAAGCTCCCTCCCCTTTTGCTCCTCTTTTAATCCTGATGGGAGGGGCCATTCATCATCCACCTGTGCCCTTACTCTCACGTCAACCCTGAATTCTTAATTGTTCCTTCCTTTTGGCAGCTCTGCGCATGCGCAGGCTGGGAACCAGTTCCAGAAGCTCCCTCGCCTCACTGCTGTCCAAGCCTGAAGGCAGCTGATGACTGCCCTGGCTCCATCTCTGCCTCTGATGCAGAGCCCTCATCCGATCTGTCCTCAGCCTCCAGGACTGGCCCAGGTTCCTTCCCAATTTCCTCAGTGTCGGACTCTGCTACCAGCTCCGTGTTCCAAGTAACATGTTCCAAGTAATGTACCCATAGAAAGCAGAACTCCAAGGCAGGTAGATTCCTCAAAGAACAATTTATTGGATATACCATATGGGCACCACTGGTGAAAACTGACTCTGAAAGTTCCCACAGTTTTCACCTCATTAAAAAATGAAAGTTGTCATCAGTCACATTGTCCAATAGAGGTGCTGGCAAGTTGCATGGTTACTTCACTCCTCCTCTTCTCATTTAGAATGACCTTGGTTCCTCCAAGAAAACTTTTTTTATTTTGACTGCAAAGCCGAGCTATCTAATTTCCCCCCCTCCCTTTCTCCCCCTCTGCCTTGTGGCAACCATGAAAGCATAAAGATGGCCTCAACCAGGTTCGCTTCAGGGTTGACAGCGTGATCAGTATTCCTTCTTCTTCAGATGGGTGACTGTATAAAAATAAAGCCAATAATTATACATTTTCTTTGAAAAATCCAGACTCTCAATTACATTTAGAACAGAATGTCACTTTTTCTACATTTGTGTACCAGTGGGCTAACGATAACATCTTTAAGGGATCAGTCTCAGTCCTACGTTTATTTACTTATCAGTCATTTATTTAATTCACTGACTACTGAAGAAGTGCATAATCTATCAAGAGGTTCCCAGGCTTTATTGCAAAGCTGGCAGATCGGCATATTTTAGTTTCTGAACAAGAGATCTCCGCCCTCTGTTTTATGGCTAAGATTGGCCACTTTTGCCAGAGAGATAGAAATATCGCAGTTTCAATTATTGAAGAAGCTGTACATTAGTTATTTCCAAATAGCTCTTCAAGCAGACATTGATGCATTTGCATGACTTCCTTGAGCTTTTAGAGATGTAACAAAACATGTTTACTTGTCAAAACCTGAATTCATTCAGACTAAATATGGCAGAGCAGAAGCACTGACATTTCTTTGCTTCTAAAAAAAAACTATTAGCAAGTCTATCTGTATGTGAAGCTGGTAAGTAATGGCTTCAGTACAGCTCTTACTATATTCCTAGCAAAGGAAATGAAATCCAGTAGATACATATGGTTTTTTTTTGAAGAAATTATAGCATATGAAAATCAGAATGAAATTGTAATTATTTCATTTAGTCATAATTTTAAAAATCTACTAAAAGTAATATTGACTTACAAATAGTCCTGGTCTTACAACCATTCATTTAATGGCCAAGTTATGATGGCACTGAAAAAGGTATGAGTGGTTCTCGCAGCATCCGCATGGTCATGTGATCAGATTTTGGGCACCTAGCAACAGACATTGTATTTACAATTATTGCTGCATCCCAGGGTCATATGGTTATTGTTTGCGATCTTTCTAGCTGGCTTCCAACAAGCAAGTCAATGGGAGAATTTGGATTTGCTTAACAACTGCATAATTCACTGCACTGATTTGCTTAACAACTGTGGCAAAAAAAAAGATTGTAGAATCAGCATGACTCACTTAATAACCCCTTGCTTAGCAATGGAAATTGTGGTGCAATTGTGGTCATAAATTGAGGACTACCAGTAATTTCCATCAATTGTTTATGGCATTGGAAAACAGATGCTACCTTGTTAGGCAAATTCTGGCTCAGGAATTCAAACACTGCTATAAAAGATAAGTTTTATACTGATCAACACTCCTTCACTTGTACATCTTGGGATATAAACTAATTTTTCCCATGCTAATGTAAAGCAAAAATAGCTATTTTGTCCTGGTATTAACACTCCTAGGAGCTGCTGGATGTCCTCCTATTCACTAATGCAGGGGTGTCAAACTCGATTTCACTGAGGATTGCATCAGGGTTGTGTTTGACCTTGGGGGGCTGGGGTGGGCGTGGCCAGGGTGAGTGTGGCCAGCTCGACAACACTTGTGTCAGGGGCTCCTGTGATCACCCGAACACTCTACCAGCAAAAATGGTCTCCCGAGCTCCGTTTTCAGCTGTAATGGCTTCTTGCAATCCTCTGCCAGTTAAAACTGAGCTCAGGAGGGCCACATGGCCAGATCTAAGCACCCCACAAGCTGGATCTAGCCTGTGGGCCTTGAGTTTGACACCCCTGCACTAATGGATAACTAGCCTCCCAGAGTCACCCTGGCCAGCATAGACATTTAACAAATAAATAAACTAAATGAAAACGACGGTGCTCATTTTCTTCTATGTTTATCTCTTATATCTAATTATTGTCTGAATTGCCTTTCAAGCCTGCATGCAGCTTTTTGGAATCAGCTTAGAAGATGAATAATTTCCCACAGGACGTGGAACACCCAATGCAGTGTTTGCTTAGGAAATTTCTGAGAAATTTAAAATGGGATCCACTGGAGGGATGTTTTAATTCTGGTGCTGTTGGGCGCAGATCATCCATCACCCAACTGTCACAGTTGTACAATGGAAGCCCTTCACTGTTCTTTCATGTCAGACCACTGACAAAGAGGAGGGCTCTGTCTGAAATGTATCTGCCGGTGAGCCTCAATCATGCAGCAAGGCCTGCATTTTTCATGAGTGGAAGATACTCTTGGGGTTTGAAAGAGCATGTTGCATTCAATCCACTTGCATTAAACTGTGCTGTTTTTTACAGAAAGCATTTGAATATTAAACTTGGACACACGTTTCATAACACTAATGAGACAAAGTTTTACTTGAAACTGCTCTGCTACTAAAAGATGCGGTGAAAACTTATGCCAAGGATTTGCCATTTAGTGAACCATTTAGTGTCCGTAATATACCAGTTGCAAATGGCAAAGCATGCCTGCTTTGGGTTCCAAAACTGGGGCGGGAGAGAGGAAATATTACATTATGATTGGTCTCAGGGTCAGCCAGATGTTTATACTGGATTTGGTATTTTTATCACCTATCAAGTTCTTCCCAGGGACCTGGGATAGGAGGACTATTTACACATGTCTGCCACTCGACTCTCAACAACTGATGCAGTACATAGGTTCATTCCGTGCTCAAAAAAATCTTCAGAAAAATTCCCTGTTATTTTTATATACGTTTCCTTGTAGAAAATTGGTGACTTGAAGGCATATATATGCACGCATACACACGTACCAGAACAATATGTCCAAATATCAGCCCATTTATTTATTTAGCATATGTACATCAGTCCATAATTAAATACTACACAAAGAATTTCAATCAGGGCTTATCTAGTAACATAGCAACTTGCTTCAGAAAGCTCCAGGAGAAGAACAAATGAAATTCCGAACTGATATTTCAGCCTAGAATTTTACTCTGAGCAAAATACATCATGTTGCTATTAATTTTATCGGCTCCCAATCCACTTCCAGGCAAGAGTTGACAGGGCAATTTTTCTTCTGAACAGCTCTCTAAACCCTGAGAAAAGTTGCCTGGAGAAATACTTGGTCCCAACTAAGAATCATCACTACAGATATAGTTAGATCAGAGTTCCCCAAACTTTCTGACTTTGCAGCCCAGCTGGATGGGGGGAAAGGGAATGGTTCCATGTGCCCAGCTCCATTTGTGCAAGTAGTGGGCACATGCACTCTCCACTTACGCAAATGGAGTGTGCCCACGCCTCTCGTGCAAGTGTGGATGCATGCGCTTGCTCATCACTTCCATAGCCCAGTTTCAAATGGCTCAAGACCTGATCATGGGGCACAGCCAGGGAATTGGGGACTCCTGTGTTAGATGCACAAGGGGTGCCGTTAAGTTAGTCAATGCTTTTGGGTCTACGCAGCAGTCTGTGTGATTTGCAAACTTGCAGAGGCTGACTGTAGTTTCTGCAAACCATAGCTTAGTAGATTTCAAATTAAATTTGAGAACGGGATGTATTGTCTCAATTTCTCCTGCTACCTACACGGCAGTGGTTTCCATCACCAGTTTTTTTTTTTTTTCCATCACCCCTGTCATCTGGGTTATGTACATGTCTGACAGCTGAGGTCTTCCTTTGAGATCTTCTTCTTATGTGAAAGGACGTACAAGGCAGAAGGATTCCTCTGACTTTTCTTCCATACCAGAGAGAACTTGGGGTTGTTTGGTGACAAAAAAATTACATTCAATCTCTACTTTAAGAAGATTTTTTTTTCCTGCCAATTTCAGCTGATTAGATCGTTAAATACTAGCAAGTGAGCACAAGCAATAACTCAGAAGCAATAAACTCCAGGTTTTAAACTCTCAGCACTGCTGCTGACTCTGGGTGGTCTTAACTTCTCTGGGGCTTCACCATCTCCTTTGTTTTATAGTACTTCTCTTCCTTTGATCTGCACAGCACTTATATAATCGATCATCGCATAATGTGATATACAAATACAATAATGTCTTTTTCTCTCTCTTTAACAATAAAAAATGCTTACTTTGGAAAGATGAGGGAAGCTATTTGTTTGAAGGGAGTGTCTCTATTTCAGGTTACTTACGTGATTTATATTCCACATCTTCCATTTCTTTCTTTATTTGAAGTATTGAGTGGACCCCTTTCCCAACCTGACAGCCTTCGTTCTTCCCGCAGACCGGAATGAGGACAATTTTGATACACATTTCAATGGTCTCAGACTTCACTGTCTTGAGAAGGTTAGAGACAGCTGACAGGAATTTTGAATAGGAGAGCTCATGCTAAAACAAGAGGTCATATTTGTGTTTTGTTTGCTTGTTTTTAATTGAGCCAATTTCTCCTATTTATTTCTAAAGCTTACTACTGCTTTTTATGTTTAACCATGACAAATAATGTTTACTTTGCTGAAAAAGTTTTGATATTTGATGCTTTTTAAAAACATCAGATTTACATGATCAAAAAAGAAACCAAATATATTTTATTGTGTATGCACGGACACACAGAGTTTTATTTGTGTTCTTTGACAGTTTTCATATGTGTCATCATTGCCATTATCATTTATTTATTTATAAAATTTATAAAACAGGAGAATAAATGCACGCATCGCAGAACACAAAAATGCAGTCAGAAGAGAAGAAAATACTTACTCCCTCTTCCAGCACCTTAAAGCCACAGGACATGAAATTAATTTTGAAGGAGCCAAATTAATATCCAACACTGAACACTCCAGCAAGAGAATAATCAGGGAAGCCATCGAGATAGAGAAACACCCCCATAACATGAATAGACGGGATGATAACTCCCGCCTACCAGACATCTGGAAGCTAGCCCTCACCAACAAATGAGTCCCAGCCACGAAAACCAACACCAGACCCGAAACAACACAGGACACCACTGCCAATCCCCTTCATCAGACTCAGGCCCAAGCCCATCCTATAAACGAAGGACAACCACCATCCAGAAAACAGACCACGGCTACCTCGCCAGCTGTCGCACCCCCCAACCCCAAAACCAAACAAGCTGACACACGCCAAGAACACAGACCCCAAACTCGTAGCCAGACTAAAACCCAGAATGCTACATCACAGCCACCCGCTCAGGATATCACATCAGAAAACTCTGGAAATTACACCACAAGAACTCAAGAAGTTGCAACACAGCAAATGACCCAGGATATCACAGCACAAGACCAAGGATACCACAGCAATAAGTCTCACAAGGTCATCACACAATCCATTACCCAAGCCGTTACTACACAGGAGGCTAATGGAAAAGAGATCAAAACACAAACGAACCAGGAGATTACAACGCAGGACCCAGGATACCACAGCAAAAGAACTCACAACCCCTCACACAACCTATTACCCAAGCCATTAAAACATGAGAGGCTAATGGAAAAAAGATCACTACAAAACAAATGACCCAGGAGATTACAGCACAAGATCCAGGATATCTCCACAACAAAACTCACAAGGCCATCACACAGCCCATTATACCAACATCAACTCCATCAACCAATCAAGGGGCAGCAGCGCAGCCAACCAGCCCAGCACACCAGCCCCCACCACCAGTATTTATAGAGAGACGGCAGCTCCGATCACACACTGCTTGCACTGGCACGAACCCTAACCAGCCTGAGGATGGTGAGTGGGACCTCACTGAAATGTGACCAAAATACTCTTAATCTTACATGGGAAAGGACCCGAACACACCTAGACCTACACATATATATATTAAAGCACAAACATTCAAATATCAAGGACACATGGGGAGGATGGGGGCAGAGTGGAAGGAGGTGGGATCTATTGTTACTCTTAATCGATCAACCATCTTCACTGCGCTGTTCCCCCATTGTGCTGTTCTTGAAATTGGCAGAGCCAGGTCTTTAGGTCCTTTTGAAAGGATCGGAGTCTTGAGACCAACCTCATATTGGGGCCAAGATGTTCCAGAGGGAAGGAGCAATAGCAGAGAAGACCTCCTCCTGGAGCCCACCAGCTGGAAGAATCCACCTAATGGAACCCACAGCATCCCTCCTCTGCCAGCATGAGTGGTACAGGCCAGTGGTGGGATTAAAAATTTTTTACTACCGGTTCTGTGGGCATGACTTTGTGGGCATGGCTTGGTGCATGTGGCAGGGGAATGTTACTGCAAAATCTCCATTCCCTCCCCACCCCACTAACCTGTTTTACAGCTCCATTCTCCTCTACAGGGCAACAAAAGAAGACCCAGCCAATCAGCTGGGACTCAGGAGACAGAGAATAGAGGGGGCAGGGCCAGTTAGAGGTAGTATTTGCCGGTTCCCCGAACTACTCAAAATTTCCACTACTGGTTCTCCAGAACTGGTCAGAACCTGCTGAATACCACCTCTGGTACAGGTCAATCCCAGTGGGGTGAGATGGACCCTCAAGTAACTTGTACCCATGGCATGTAAAACTTTAAAAGTGATCACCTTTAACGTATACTCAGTAGAATCATCAGTAACAAGAAATTATGTCAGTTTTGAACATACTTTGGTAGGATAATTCCAAGAGAATTCCTAGTCAGCCTAGGATAATGTTTCTCAACTTTAAGATGTGTGAACTTCAACTTTCAGAAGATGGAAACAGACATAAAAAAAAGAAAAAAAATTCCCAAAATCTTTGAACTCAGAAGAAGAATATAAAGTCAGAGGGAATATGCTATTAAAAATTCTGGGGAAAAAGTCTTAACGTCAGAACTTCTAGTAGTAGAAGATGAAGTTAAATCAGAACTCCAGTAATTACCAAATCAAAAGGATACAAGACCTGATGGAATACCAACAAAATAAGAATCAGCAAGCTAACCAAGCTATGCCAACACATCTGGAGAAAAACAAAGTGGGCAACAAATTTATGTACCAAACATCAGCAACATTCCTGCTGACAAACTCATCATCTTTAACTGCTGAGCCATGATGTCTATGCCTACAAAGGTCAGAATCATGCAAGAGATGATATTCCCTGAAACAAACAAGGGAAATGAAATTTGGGCTGAAATGAAGCAGGAAAGGAAGGATATTGATAATCTGAATATTAGTATTGAAGAAAACTCTTGAGATTCCTTGGATGGCAAGAAAGCAAACAAATGGATGATCTAACAAGTCAATACATCTGAGGCACAAATGACCATACCCAAATTATCTTACTTTGGATACCTTATGCAAAGACCTAGCTCTCTAGAAAAGACTCTAATTCTAGTAAAGGTGGGAGGAAAAAAATAAGAGGACATCCAGTAGCAAGATGGATGGATTCACTTCCAGTCCACCATTGGAAGACTTGAAAGACCTGGTTAGGGATAGATCATCATGGAAAAACGTTATTTATGTGGTAGCTAGGAGTTGGCAACTGTTTCACGCACATTATGAAAACTGTGCCATCAGAATAAAAATAGATCTGATATGCAGAATGACATATTTAATAAAATGTTAAAAACTATAAAAGAGGTTAGAAAAAGAAAGAAGTGAATCCTACAGAACTGAAACCTGTATCATTTGATGTAACCTTTGTGAGTCTTAGCATATAGTCCTATCAGGTTTACTCAAAAGTAAGAATGAGAGCCAACTATGTTATGAATGAATCCCATATCCACTTACTGATGAATAAAGAACATTGCATTCGGTGAGGTTAATATCTGAATAGATAGATATATTTTCAATTTCAATTGATATAAAGCTGGGTTTGAAACTTGTATTTTAAGTGGCCTTTGATAAAGTCTAGAAATTTTCTATAAATCATTGTATTACTAACTTCAATATATATAATGTACTATATGATGCATAATAATACTGACCTATTCTACACAGTTGTTATAGGAGAAAGTAATTTACACACTGTGCTTTGAACACTTTTGTGCTATAAACACTAGGTAGTATAAGTGCTGTTTAAAATCTTATTCTTATATTTTTCTCTGTATCTTCAGATATGTAACAATTCAGCAGAGTATATGCAAGTGAAAAAGTCTTCTGAAAGAAAGAGTTGATATGGAAAAGAGTAAGAATAAGAGGAATTTTCTTCAGTATTTAGTTGCCTTGCCAACAATGAATCTCCATAAATTTCACCACCTTAAAAGTTATTGTAGTATATTCTTTTGTCACATAGCATAATGACTCTAGCAATTTTTTTAAAAAAAACAAGACTCTTTGTGAGAGCCTATAATTAATCATTTAAAGAACTGATTAACTTCAGTGGTGTAATCTGCTAACAATTACACACAGTATCTCAAAACTGAAGCATTAATTACACTGTACATTGAGACAGACAGTAATAAGCATATCAAGTAGCTTTGCACATTAGATCTTTCTTGCTCCTTTGTTTAGAGCAATCCTAAACATGCTTATTCAGAGACACACTTACTCACTAATGCTTACTTGCAGGCAAGTTTGCATCAAACCCTCAAATCAGTTTATAGTTCAATTAAGCTAAAATATCTGGATTTTGAAAGATTCCCACTTTTAATGGTTTCTCACATATGATTTATTTTCAAATAACCAGCCAAACTCATGAAGTAGTTATAGTGAAGAACCTGGATTTGCTCCCAGTGAATCCCTTGATCTTGTCATGGAAATTGGATCAAATCTTACCTAGAACTCAGACTCCAGATGGTATTTCAGATATCCAAAATACTTCTTTCACATCTTTAAAAAAAATCCCTTCCACCTTGATCTAAGATGTGGAGATGCCTTTATGTATTCCCGCTTCACAACCTCAAAGTCACAATTGCATGGACAGCTATTAGACAGCTATCCAGAAAAACTATGGTCCAAAATGTCAGCTGATGGGGACAGCAAATGTCCCCATCTCTTGAAAAGGCTAGCAAATGGGAATCAACATTCCCGGAAACATGTTGACTTTGAATTGTTTACTGAAGTCAGTTCAAGCATGGGATGTAATCCAGAATGTGATTTCCTCTCACATTCTTCAGTTCAATTCATAAACATCTCTTCTGGTTGCTTATGCTAGCCTCCCTTCCCTCAGCACCCTAACTATCCACATAGACTTCTATCTACCAACCTGCCTTCCATCGAGGACCTGTATACTGCATGAGTTAAAAAGAGGGCTGTGAAAATATTTACAGACCCCTCACATCCCGGACATAAACTGTTTCAACTCCTTCCCTCAAAATGACACTATAGAGCACTGCACACCAGAACAACTAGACACAAGAGCAGTTTTTTCCCGAAAGCCATCACTCTGCTAAACAAATAATTCCCTCAACACTGCTCAACTATTACAAAATCTGCACTACGATTACTGTTAATCTTCTCATCACTCCGTATGACTGTAACTTTGTTGCTTGTATCCTTACGATTTATATTGACTGTTTCCTAGTATGATTTGATTGCTTATTGTACCCTATGACTATCACTAAGTATTGTACCTTAAGTGATTCCACATGACTTCTGAGATGGATGTATCCTTTTCTTTTATGGACTATATACTTTAATTCCAAGACAAATCTTTTCTTTTATAGTATACTGAGAGTATTTGCACCAAGACAAAATATCTTGGTGTTCCAATCACACTTGGCCAATAAAGAATCTATTCTATTCTATTCTATTCTATTCTATTCTATTCTATTCTATTCTATTCTATTCTATTCTATTCTATTCATAAACATCTCTTCAAGTTGTTTATGCTAGCCTTCCTTCCCTCAGTACCCTAATTATCCACATAGACTTCTATTGGTTCCTCATTTCCTGTAATGGTATGTGGAAAGACCTTGGGAGATGGGTGAAGAGATATTGCCTAATGGGGTAGAAAGAGACAATGAGACAGCAGAGGGGGGGGGGAGCATGGGGGGAGCCCATAAGGGGGGAAAGTTAAGATGTAATAAGGAAAAAAGGAAAAAAAAAAAAAAAAAAAAAAAAAAAAAAAAAGAAAAAAAAAAAGGGAAAGAGAGTGGAGCTGGGCAAGAGGCTTAGGAGGGATTGTCCCTAGTTTCTGGGACTGTACAGATGGCAGGAAAATTGTAGAATAGAATACGTTATTGGCCAAGTGTGATTGCATACACAAGGAATTTGTTTTTAGATATTATTTTAAAGATTAATTTGATTAACTTAGGGGAGATAGAAAGGCATCATACTCTGATTAATGATTTCAGGAAACTTATTTTCTTTTTTTTTTTTATAAGGAATGAGACAAAGGGATGATAAAAATGGACAAAAGATATAAATATAATGATTCAAATTAAGATGATTAATTAAGATAGAAGTAAGAAGTGTGAAATATGTGGGAAGTTAATATAGAAGGCTTAGAATGGTAAATAAAATAAGTAATGATATGTAAGATGAGCATGAATATAATTGAAGTCCATGAAGAGAGAGACACCTGGGTCCAAGTTACTTTCCAAAAAAAGATTTTTTTTTTATGTTTTGTGTGTTGTGTGTATATGTCTTTTTGGGGGAGAATTATTAAAAATTGTAGAAATATAGATTGAGAATAATGGTAACTAAGTCAGAAAGAAACAGATGAAATAATAATAATGATATTGAATAAGAGTAAAGAGAAGTAAAGAGAAATTGAATAAGAGGTTTTGGTATGTTGTATGGAAATGGTTTAAAGCAGAATTATAATTTATCTGACTTATTAAATTGACAATGAAAAAAGGTTTAAACATGTAATGAATAATGACAATTTGTGTGTTTTAAAAATTAATAAAACTTGTTTAAAAAAAAAAAAAATAGTCATAGGGTACAATCAGCAATCAAATTGTACTAGGAAACAGACAATATAAATCGTAAGTATACCAGCGACAAAGTTACAGACGTACAGTCACAAGTGGGAGGGGATGGGTGATAAGGAGTGATGACAAGATTAACAGTAATACTAGTGCAGACTTTGTAATCGTTGAACAGGGTTGAGAGAATTATTTGTTTAGCAGAGTGATGGCTTTCAGGAAAAAATCAGGAAAATTGTACTCTCTGGCTTGCAAGATTCTGTTAATGTAGCTGTACAATAAAATAAAATTGGTTTGTGTGGTTGTGCTTCCTGTCTGGTCTTCCTGTCTGGTAAGGATGAAACTTTCCCATCTCCTTTCAAAGGCCTTCTGCTTGTTTTATGTCCAATATATGCCATTTCCATAGCTCACATGTGAATTCCTCTCTCTCCCACATTGTTTTTCCCAAATTCATTTTGATTGGTTTCAAAGATAAATTTAAAAAGCTACCCTCTCTTGTCCCAGCAAGCATTGTTTATTTATTTGCAGAAGTGAAGCCTCTCCTGGTTTTGACTGAGATTAAAGATAAAGATGTCCCGTGTCCAGGGGACTCTAGGGGGAAGTGCTCATCTCTGTTTCTTAGCTGAGGGAGCCATCATTGTCCAAAGAGGGTCTAGGATAGGGGTGTCAAACTTGATTTCATTGAGGGCCTCATCAGGGTTGTGTTTGACCTCAGCGGGCCTGGGTGGGTGTGGCCAGCTCAGCATCATTCATGTCAGGGGTGCCTGTGGTGGCCCAAGCACTCTGCCAGCAAAAATAGGCTCCCGAGCTCCATTTTTGGCTGCGATGGCCTCCTGTAACTCTCTGACAGCGAAAAGGAGCTCAGGAGGACCACATGCAGCTCTCCCAAGCTCCATTTTCTCTGGCAGAGGCTCCATGGGCCAGTGCTTCACTGTTTCCAGGGCAGCCCCACGGGCCAGATATAAGCACCCCGCAGGCTGAATCTGACGCCTGGACCTTAGGTTTGATACCCCTGGTCTAGAACAACTCACCACAGCCAACTCATGTGGGTCAACTCGCTGCAGGACAATTCAGTGCTGTATTAATCATTTCATTCAGTAACTTTTATTATTGGTGACCACATTTTCAATTATTATAACTCTTATATTTCTGAATTGACTTCGTTTTGTTATTATTGGCCATGCTTCTGTTGAAATTAACATTTGTATTTGTTGAATTGTCCTGTGGCGAGTTGTCCCATGATGAGTTGGCCATGGTGGGTTGGCCACAGCAAGTTGGCCCATTCTTGTCTGAAGACCCTTTCCATGGTCAGCACGACTATATGATGAGGTGCATAGACACTGTTCTTACTGTTTATCTATTTATCTATTCACATTTGCATACTTTCGGACTGCTAGGTTGGCAGAAACTGAGGCACATAATGGGAGTTCACCCCATCATTCAGTGCTTGGTTCTTTTCAGCTGTTTAACCACTGAACCATTGCACTGACATTACAGGACCAGAAGTTGCAAACCTCAGAGTTCTTTTTCCAGGCTGGGATGCAACACTCATAATTGAGTGAGATGAGAGAGTTCCTTGATGGGATGAAGCCATGATCAGGTGCCTGTAATTGTAACAACTGCCAAGGTATTTCTGTATCAGTGGCATTGTGACCATCATTCAGGCATGATTTTCAGCTGTCATCATGGCTGGTAATATCAATAATCGGTCCCATTTCATCCCACTTTTTGTTTTGTCCTCCTTCAATGGATTCTCTTTTCAAGAGGAGCAGAATGCTAATAAAAACATACATATTTCAACTAAAATACATTTGTTTTTGTAGCAATATTGGGCAGGTGGAACTGGCTTGTAGTCCCCTCAATTATTAAATTCCAGTCTTAATGGAATTAAATGTTCTGCTCTGCAGGCTGAGGATTCTGCTAAATATTGTTCCACTGCAAATGTGCTATTATGCAAAACCTGGTTATTATTAGATTACCAAATGTCTTACTTTGGCAGAAGCTAAAATTTAGAGATCACATTATGCTAAAGCCAAGCCTATGCTATTCTTTTGTATAGCTGTGCATGTGCTGTAGATTGTGTTTCTCAACTTGTCAAAATTAAGATGTGTGTGGACTTCAGCTCCTGCAACTTTTAGATAGATAGATAGATAGATAGATAGATAGATAGATAGATAGATAGATAGATAGATAGATAGATATAGATATAGATATATAGATAGATAGATAGATAGATAGATAGATGATAGAAAGAAAGAAAGAAAGAAAGAAAGAAAGAAAGAAAGAAAGAAAGAAAGAAAGAAAGAAAGAAAGAAAGAAAGAAAGAAAGAAAGAAAGAAAGAAAGAAAGAAAGAAAGATGATAGATGAGATAGATAGATAGATAGATAGATAGATAGATAGATAGATAGATAGATAGATAGATAGATATTTTCTCACAAAGCCATTTAGTGTAGCCTTGAAATTGCCTTTCTCCACTGCTAACATTTTATTGATGAATGCTGAGTAAATATAGATCCCTGATCAAATATTTGTATGGAAATTTATCACCAGAATTATCCTTCAAAGCCTTTTTGTATTTTTAAAAACTAGGAAATACACAGGGATTCAGCTTGTATGCTAGGTATTTTTAAGGAATAATAATGTTATTCTTTATGATATGGATAGACATATTTTTGTCTTTTCTTTTAAAATATCTGGAAGGTTAAAGGGGCAGAACCTTTGTCTGATCCCACACAATCAACTTTCTTTCCATGGTATTTTGTATTTATAGATATATTATAGGTAGTCCTCAACTTACAACAGTTCAATCAGAACCAAAAAAAGAAAGTACTTCTTCACAGAATATTTTTTGAAACCATGGAATTTACTACAATAAAATAGTCATGAATGATTCCTGGATAAAATCCCTTTTGGAAGTGTTTTGCCCTTGCCTTTGCCCTATGGCTGGGAGAGAGTGATTGGCCCAAGGTCACTCAGCTGGTTTTGTGCCTAAGACAGGACTAGAATACACAGTCTCCCAGTCTCTACCCTGGTATCTTAACCACTAAACCAAGCTAGATTTCTGAATGCCAGTTCAATGGTTACAAAGGTAATTGTACTCATCTATGACAGATCAGACTAGTTACTGTTATGTATATGTATGGGTAGATACTATTTTCTGACTTCCAGGCCAACAATGGAGGAGGATATTTGTTAATTTGCAACTCCTTAATCATTGTATGGCACAAAATACTGAAGCTAGTCAAGCTTTGGACTTACCAGGAAGGATGTCTTAGGATGTTGTTTCTGTTGATACAATTAAAGATAATGGGACTTTTGTCTGGGAATCTTCTCCTCAGCATTTTTATTCTCTCCTCTTGTTTATTCTCCTCTTGTTTTAAATCAACATTTTTATTTCGGTAGACTCCAAGTGGTTACTAGAGAAATTGCTCTGTTTAAAATATTGTTCTATAGCTTGCATAAGGTGCCTAACTGGTACATATATCAAATTCCAGGTACAATGAAGTGTGTATATCCTTTCAAAAGTAGTAGTATTTTATTTATTCATGTCAGAAGCATCACAAAGACATGCTAAGTGACATAAAATATAAAATACAAGATTAAAATATGTACAAGTTAAACAGATCTTGCCCAGAAATTGGCAACATTAATTGTGTTCTGTCACATTGTCATATGATCCTCAAGAAATATGAATTATGTAAAGATGAATTATGGTCAGTAAAATGAGGACCCAGATTGTTGGGGGCAATATGCTGACTCTGTAAACTGCTTAGAGAGGGCTGTAAAGCCCTGTGAAGCTGTATGTAAGTCTGTCCTATTGCTATGTAGTAAAAAAGTGAGGTTAGGAATTTTTCTCTTTTTATGGCCATAAAATAATAATAATAATAATAATAATAATAATAATAATAATAATAATAATAATAATAATAATAATAATAATAATAATAATAATAATAATAATAATAATAATAATAATAATAATAATAATAATATACTGAAGATAGAAAGTTCACATCAATTTGGATCACTACAGATTTCACTGGACTTAGTTTAAAGATTTTACCACAGGCCTTCCAGCAAAGAAAAAAAACCAAAACATGTTATATTTACATTTGAGTTAATAGGCACTCCTAACCATACTTCCCTGTAGTGTCCCTCGGAAAGAGGCAGTATCACTTTAAAGTAATTCTTGTGATATCATTCTACTTAGATGAATTTTAAAATATGATATCCAATTTATCAGGGACATATTTTATCATTAAAAAAAATACTTGAGAATATATGAAACAAATAAAGAAGTGGATTTGTAGCATAATATGGTGAAATCCAAAGGTTCTGAAAACTGTATTATTTCATGCTGCTAACTGAAAGTGTTTTAAAGAGTTTGTTAAGAATTGTATTTATTTAGACATCCAGAAACCAGAGAATTTCAACCAGTGGTTATGTTTTTTGTAAGAATTTTACCATCCATGTAGTAAAAAAGTACTATATATGTAAATCTGACATATATATGTAAAAGGATAAATGGGAAGATCTGCTAGACCTAAACAGGTTTAGGTGCAATCTTATGTCACTGGATCCTAATCTCTATCTCTATCTCTCTCTTTTTTAAAAGTATATCTTGCAAACTTAAAATCCGACCACCCACTTAACTACAGACATAGCTATGGAATTAAACCCAAGTGAACTGAGAATTGCCTAGCTTTTCTGATGCGCTTTGAAAAGTAGGGGGGAAAGGCAGATTAGGAGGATACTTTTAAGTGGCAGAGGTAGAGTGAACTGAGCCTTATACTATGAAAGAAGCGAAGGAATGCAAGCCTCGAGCAAGGCTTAGGATCCTCCCTAAAAGCAGGCTAAGAGGGAAAGGGAATGGAGGCAGCAATTGAAATACTGGCTTCTTGAACAGGGAATTGTATGGAATGTCCTTATCAATGGACAACGGTGGGAGTTTGTTCATTATTTATGGCTTTGATGTTCTTCTGTCAGTTTTACATGCTACTTCACTTTAACCAATTCTAAGCAAGCTTACCCTTTCCACAATACAATGTGCAGGTTAAAAACAAGATCATGTACATCACAAACTAAACAATTTCCCAATCTACCATGGTCACACACCTGGGCAAACATTTCCACCACCACCGTTCCTCAAAGGGTCTTTGGAATCTCAGGCCTTAACTGACTTCTGGGTTACTAAGAAGGAGAGGGCAGCCTTTTGTCTACTCAAGAAGTTGCTCCAACAGAAAGGGCCATCACAGGGAAGGCTCAACCCAGGCAGGGCTTCTGAAAATGATGGACAGGACACGGGAAGTCTTATCTTCTTGATCTAACCATGGGTCCCCAAACTTGGCAACTTCAAGACTTATCGACTTCAACTCCCAGAATTTTCCAACAAACTATGCTGGCTGGAGAATTCTGGGAGTTGAAGTCGATAAGTCTTGAAGTTGCCAAGTTTGAAGACCTCTGAATCTAACCAGATGGAAAGGTCCCACTTGTGGCAGGGATCTCACCTAAATCTCAGAGGCAATAGGTTGGAAAAGATGTAAAAATGGCTTTTTTCTGCCACTTCTACTTACTTGTGGAGTAGAAGATGTTAGGCTAGCTCAGTAGGAATGCTACTGAAGCTATCGTATAGAGAGCTCCATGTTCAAAATGGGACCAAATTTCTACATTCACACTAAGGAAAAAAATGGATTGTCTCAGGCTCTAACTTCCTGGAGGCATCTACCAACTCTTGAGTTTGAGATAAGAACGTGCAATAGTTGGGTTTATGCTGGGATGTATCTTAATATTTTGAAGCAAGGAGCAGCAGATGTAACAACTATATATGTTCAGTCAAGAGTAAATTTGATCCAGATAAAAACAATATACAATCTCAATCACATATCCAGTCAGTCCATCCAGGTACCCCAAAGATAAAGATAACAGGTCACATTTTTCAGTCCTGGCCCAGAAGCTTAACTACCTACATTTCTTGGTTGATTTGTATATTGAAAATATATTAATTTAAAAATTGTAGAGTTCTTCATATTTTCCCCCCTTCTCGTCTACTTATTTGGTTTTTATTTATCATCACTACTAGTAGTTTTACAATTTCTTTAACCAGAACCTGCTGCTGCTGATGGTGAATCTGGAAAGACATTGAATTGGGTAGCTGGGACTGTCTTGGAAGAAAACCCCAAAGCCTCAGCTCACTACACCTGAAGGTTACACTCCCTCCTTCTCCATTTACTTTGCAGTAAGTCTAGCGGGATTCACCTCTAAGTGGAATAGTTCATATAATAGTTCATAGCTCGCTTGGTCCAAATCTCAAGCTAAATCCTTTATTATAAATCTCTAAAGTGCATCCAAGAAATTGCAATTAGGAACCGACTAGTTTGAGAGCCAGTATGGCACTGTGGTTGAGGCTGAAACCTGTAGTAAAGCAGAAGCCAGTAGCCCGATGCCCATCTTAGGCACAAAGCCAGTTGGATGACCAGCCACTTTCTCTCTGCCCTAGAAAGGAGACAATAGCAAACTTTCTGAAAATCTTTGCCAAGGAAACTGCAGGGATTTTTGTCCAAGAAGTCTGCAAGAATCGGGCATGATTGAACAGAAAGGGGTGGAGGGAGAAACCTGAATTGCTGTTTACTTTGAGATTCGACTTGGAACCGAATGGCAAAGAAAGTATGCGCTTTGTTCTCTTAAAAGTTGCATCCTGTGCAATCTAACAGTAGTAACACAAAACTGTTGGTTATGTTGATCATGATACCGATACCGATAATACCAGGATTAGTAATAAACTTTACTGCCATGTTTTTTTTTCAACTGAATTCTTTTTTTTTTTAAGGGTTGCTTGAAAGAAAGACCAAATAACAGGCTAACATCAACTTCGATTTAAAGGAAATTCTCCTTTTGAGCAATCTCTCTGTCCACGACGGGCGAGTATCATTTCAGTCACAGCCAACGACCTGTTTTTAATCCCGTCCCTAAATTTTTCGGGTGTCCTCTCTGACTTGCGGCTCTTCTTCAGTTCGAGATACGGAGAGGATGCGATTGTTCACCCAAACTCCCAACGTGATTCTTCCTCTTAACTCCCAATGCGGTTCTTCTTCAAACCGTTATCAGAAAATTGACCTCACCCCATTCCTAAGAGGTCCGTAAGGGGCGTGCATAAGTGCACCGTCGTGCCTCCCGTCCCTGTCCTATTGTCCCCCCTTTATTCGTACCTATTTTCTGTATTCTTACTCATGCTTATATACTTATACCTATTATCTTGTAAGCGATTGACAAATCAAAATAAATCTTGTAATTCTTCTGGGGGGGGGGAGGACATTGTTTTGTATGGAACAGGAAGAGTTAACCCTCTCCTCAGCAGAGAATCGCATCGGGTAGCCCGCATTCATACCCCACCCACCACTAAGCAAATATACGCTCGTTGAAAACATCAACAAAAACAACAAAATCCGGTTGGTGGGTTGGTTGATTGGCTGGTTTTGATTCTCAACATCTGTGTAGGAAAGACTTCGTTTTAATCCGGGGAGGGCAAAGGGACTTTAGAGCAGGGGTCTCCAACCCTGGGCACTTTAAGCGTGGAGGACTTCAACTCCCAGAATTCCCCAGCCAGCAAAGCTGGCTGGGGAATTCTGGGAGTTGAAGTCCTCCACGCTTAAAGTGCCCAAGGTTGGAGACCCCTGCTTTAGAGGGTCTATTTCTGGGAGAGTGGCTTTTTAGAGGTTTCCTTCCATTCTGGTGCAAATCCTCCACCCCGCTCCTCCCTCCAACTGCCGAGAAAGGAGAGAAAAGGGAAAGAAACGTTTTAACCTAATTCTTCGCCTTTCTATTTACTTATCTGTCTGGTTCCGGGATCTTCCACCACCAGCAAGATATATTTGCCCTCGCTCTGAACATTTATTTGTTATTCTTTTTTCACTTTAATCCCTGAAAAACCCAGCGGGGTGCGGGCGTTGGGCTAACATCCTTTCCCGCGGTCCCTTCGTCAAAACCCGACTCCTCCATTCTCTCCTCTCCGCTCTTCCTCACCCTTTCTCTATGTTCATCTACCTAGGCTTGCCTCCTTTCCCGGAATAAGTCCTTGAAAGTACAGAAATAACCGTCCGAAAATGGAGAGAGCGAAACGGCAATTTTCTTGGCCACCGGCGGAAGCTTTAAAATCGCCTCGTCTCCAAGGAGCTAGCTCCAAGAACAAGAAAGCACCCGTTTCGGGCAGGCGGAATAGGGGAAAAGAAAGAATTGCAGAAAATTCGCATATATGCGTTTCAAAGATA
Source organism: Notechis scutatus (assembly GCF_049901735.1). Lineage (NCBI taxonomy): Eukaryota > Metazoa > Chordata > Lepidosauria > Squamata > Elapidae > Notechis > Notechis scutatus. The sequence goes on along the minus strand of NC_142010.1, from coordinate 243,666,699 downwards.
TATATTAGCGCCCATCGATTGTTCTATTCCTATCGAGCGTCGTCATATAAACGCTTCGAGCCCTCCCTCCGTTTTTTTGCTACCCGTAAAAGCCCTTTCACTCCCGATACCCTGGAATGAAGTGGTTCGTTATCCCAGAGTGTTTTAATGTTCGTGAAAATAGGGAAAGGCTGCCTATCAGAAATGTCTCTGGGTTTAATACATGCTCACTGAGCAAGAGGACCGTTCTCCTTTCGGACACAAGGGGTCGCTGTTGCGATCGTTGCGTGAAGGCCAAACTCAAAACAGCAATAAAACCTCCCCTCCCGGCGTGGCTGTAGCAGTGATGCCCGAGGTGATGGAAGAATTCAAGGCACAAATATATATATATTTATATATATATTTATATTGATAGATAGGTGTGTGTGTGTGTGTGTGTGTGTGAGAGAGAGATAGATAGATAGATAGAGAGAGAGAGAGAGAGAGATATAGATAGATGATAGATAGATAGATAGATAGATAGATAGATAGATAGATAGATAGATAGATAGATAGATTAGATAGATGATAGAGATAGACAGATAGATAGAAAGAAAGATAGGGGGAGAGAGAGAGATGATAGATAGATAGATAAATAGATAGATGATAGATAGATAGATAGATAGATAGATAGATAGATAGATAGATAGATAGATAGATAGACAGACAGACAGACAGACAGACATAGGGAGAGAGAGAGATGATAGAGAGATAGAGAGATGATAGAGATAGATAGATAAATAGGTAGATGATAGAAATAGATAGATAGATAGATAGATAGATAGATAGATAGATAGATAGATAGATAGATAGATAGAGATAGAGAGATGATAGAGGTAGATAGATAGGTAGATAGATGATAGAGATAGATAGATAGAGACAGATAGAGAGAGAGAGATGATAGAGAGATGATACAGATAAATAGATAAATGATAGAGATAGATAGATAGATAGATAGATAGATAGATAGATAGATAGATAGATAGATAGGGAGTGGGAGAGGGAGAGGGAGAGAGAGAGAGATGATAGATGATAGATGATAGATGATAGAGGGAGAGGGAGGGAGAGGGAGAGGGAGAGGGAGAGGGAGAGGGAGGGAGAGAGAGAGAGAGAGAGAAAGAAATACATGGAATGAACACGAGCCTCGTATGTGCTCCAAACGCTATATATCCAATGTGGAAGTCTTAGAATTACAAAAAACAAAACCCGGCTGTTGGCACTAAAGGTTTGCAGAGGCGAGTGAATGCAGAAACCTTCTGCCTAGACGTAGAGGTGCTGCACTAACCGTCTTTTAAAAACCTTTGTACTATTACCCCCGAACGAGGGCCAAGGAATGGAAAACTGAGCTCTCCACTAGAACTAGGCAGAGGCTTCTTAAAGGAGAACCGTAGTTAGTCGATCGGGATGTAAACGCTGAAATGTAACCGGGGCATAAGAGTCCTTCAGGCACGACTCTTAAACCAGGTTGGGGTAAAGGTGAATTTTTAAAGCAAAGGCACCTCTTTTCACTTCCGAGAACCCGAAAGGGAGAGGGCGGAGAGCAAGTCCCCCCCCCCCGCTTCTTTAAGGTTTTCCTCTGCAGAGCTTGCAAGGGAGCTGAAGGCTCGCCTCGCTTCCCATCCTTGCCTTACGGAATCCCTGCTGGCGTTTCTAGCTTCCTAGTCAGGAAATCCCAGGCGTCGTTTCTGCATGTCGAGTCGAAGCTTGTGGGTTAGCTGGCATTTATTTTTGGTGAAATTATCTGGAATGAAAGAAGGCCCCTCCTCCTTTGGCGATGTCAGCGGAACAGCCCCCCTGGATTTGGGTCCCCGCGCCTAAAGCGTTAGTTCTTACCCACCTTGCTGGCTTGTTGGCTTTACAGACTAAACGTAGCAAGGTCGGAGTAAGGAGGGGAGGGGAGGAGAGTGAAAGAAACTATGTTCCCATCCGCCTCTTTCCTGGATGCGATGAAATTCACCATGACTCCCTGTCCTCCCCCCACATCTGCCACCGTGTATGCCGAATCTTGAAATATACCAGCCATGTTTGTTTACAGCCCAAGTTCGCCTTCTGACCTTCTCGAAGGATCGTTTTCAAGACGGTCAACCGAGAAAGCTCCGCTAAATTCTTCCTCCCCTTTGTCTTTTAGCTTGAAGTTGAAAAGCGGGTTAGCTCTCCTTCTTACAAACCTCAATAGCAACCACCACGGCAACTTTTAAGTGGTGGTGTTTGATTCTTTCGTTTTGGTTTCGAACCTGTTTTAAAATTCACGGGCATCAATAACAACGAAGGTTGGACAGCACACGAACGCATTTTTACATTTTTAGGCTGCTGGAAAGCTTTTGGAAGCGGTTGATAAATGGGGATTTTATTTTCTAAAGCTGGACGTGAGCTGGGTTACCCCGATTCCCCTCAGTCAAGCCGAAACCACTCCAGAAAGAGACCCAACTTCGTATACAGACTATATAGACTTTCCTTCTTGGATGATTCTTTTTTTCCCGTCTCTTCTGGGAAAACTCCTTTGAAAGATAGACAAGTAAACGAGGTTGAAAGCACCGATCTTGAAGACTTGTCCAACCTCTGGCTGGGGTCGTGCAGCATTAATTAAAAAAAAATAACAATTCCCTAAACTTTTAATCCTCAAAAAATCCATTGAAGACTGAAATCGTTGGAGGGAAGAGGAGGGGCTGGGAGCAAACCATGCATGCATGCAAGGGTCTGTGCGCACAGGAAGGAGTCGAAAGTTAGAATATGAGCTAATAAACTTTCTACCAAGAGACTATTAAGTGAACCTCACTTCTTGCACACTTCACAGGATGGTTCTATGCCGTGTCAGGAGCAATCAACGCCCACCTGAGTGGTAGCACTTCCCAAAGTAGTGACTTATAATGTCTTACTTACAGCGTCACCCAGCCGCCACTGTGTCGATAGAACAGTGGCGAGGAGATGCTTTGTACTCTATCACCAAAAGGATTCGTCACTACTTTTCATTCAACATGAAACTGCCTATTTACCGCGTGTGTTTTCTACGTGTGTTTAGGATCAGGGGGCCTTAGCCTTATGAAGTGGTTAAGATTAGATTCGAGTCTCGATGTAAGATTGGTGTTTCCACACACATAGAGATTGTCCATAAGTTTTATTAATCATGGGGACAAAAAAAAAAAAAAAAAAACGGCCTTGCAAGACTTTCACACTTCCTCATGGGAAGCTGAAATGGTAAAGTACTTCTAGGTTTCAGACCGACAGCAAAAGCAATAGTTGGGAACTAGAAGTATCAGTAAGTTTGGTTGGGGGAAATGAGCTGCCAGGTTCCTGTAAAAATCTACCAGCAACGCACAATAGCAGTAGTTGTGATAAGATTTTCCTTCAACGCAGTAAAGCCACCGGAGGAAATTGTTCACTCTAGCTTTTTTCCCTCCGTCTGTCTATCCTCTTACTCCAGGAGTAAATCCATTGACATTCCAGGAGGGAATTGTTACCTGCATAAAAAAGGCTAGCGTGGGGCCAGGGTAGCGGTGGGAAACGCACTACTTCCAAGTGCTAAACACCTGCCAGCAGCTACCACCTTCCCTTTGACATCTGTGTCTGTCACTAACTACGAGAACGGGGAAGCCGCGGAAAGAAATGAAGGAAACTGAAGCTTTACGGGCAGCAGAATCAAGCCGCTGTCAACGTCCTGTCAAACTGGAGTCTCGCTGGCGCTTTTATCGTTCGCCTCAAATAATAATTAAAACAACAACAACAACAACAAAATGACCCCTTTCCCCTACGCCCTCCCCCTCCCCAACGCCAAAAAGATAGCGGGCGAAAATCTCAGCGGCTAAGCCTTTATTGCCCCCTTTTTGGTGGCATAAATCAGATTGCATGGCTTTTAATCCGCCCCTCCACCTCCTCCTCCTCCTCTTTTTTCCCTCCCACAATATTTGATCAGTCACCTGATCCCTATTTCCTTCTCTCTCCCCCCTCCCTCAACCCCCTCCACAGCCTGCATAGCTGAAGGAGGGGAAGCTGTTCAGAGAATAAACATCTCGTTTCTTTCTTTTTCCCCCCCAATTTTTTTTAGAAAAATCCTGCGCGACTGTAGTAAGGGGGAAAATGGGGGGTTGTAAAAAGGCAGCTGCTTGCTTTAAGCCAATGAAAGGGGAGGCGTGTTGATGCAAAGGGGGGGGGGAGTAAAAACGGATTAGAGCGAGTGTGTGTGTGTGTGGAGTGGGGGGAAGAGAAATCAAACGAGGAGCGGAAAAGTTGCCTCTGGTTCCTTCCTTTCCCCCCCTCCTCCTCTTTTCTCCCCCTCCACTACTCGCTCCCCAGTATTTCTCTGCGTCTGTCGCGAATTTCTCCAAGCAGCCGCCTGGCCGGATCGCCAACCCCCCCTGAAATATGATAATCAGAACAGCTGCTTCTGTGTTCCCTCCGGCCAATCAGAAGAGGGCAGGTTTGACGTCCCCGAGGCCTACGCCGGCCAATGACGAGCGAGCTGAGTTGGAGCAGAGAAGTTTGAGTAAGAGATAAGGAAGAGGCTCGTGGTCGAGGCGCGCGGAGTTTCCACGCACTGGGCAGCGCCTCCGAGAGCGCTCTCGTCGCTTGCCTGGACCCGGGTGGGGTGCTTTTTTTCCTGCCCCCCCCCCTTCGGACGGAGCCGTTCTCTCACCGTAGGACAGAAGGGCGTCCCATCATCCCGCCTGCTTGAGGCCGATTCCCAGCGCGGCGGCGACGGCGGCGGAACGAGCAAGCATCTCTGCCGTCCCTTGACAGCATCTCCTTCCTTCCTTTCTTCCTTCCTTCCACGGGGCAAAAAAAAAAAAAAAAAGCAGAGCCGCCGGTTTATTTGTTCGTTTAATTTATTTTATTTATATTTGATTCATCGTCTCGGTAAAGTTCCTGGGCAGCCGAGCACCATTTCACTGTGGACACTATACCCTTGGGTAGAGATGGGCGATATGGGCGACCCACCGAAAAGTAAGAAAGCGACGGTTCGCAACCGCTTTTTTTTTTTTTTTTTTTAAGGCTGTTTTTCCTCGCGGTCGTTTTAAGGCGAAGTACAGGGAGAGAGCAAATCGTTTCGCGTAAGAAAGGCAGGGATGGGGGTGGGGCGGTGCCTGTTGCGATCCCTTCGGCCTTGGGCGGGATGCTGGAGGGCTCCCCCAGTGGGGTTTGGTTCTCCAAGGGGAAAAACCCCGCCGCTCCCAAAGTCGGGGTTTATAAACGAGGGAGCCTGAAAACTGGCTTGTGTGTGTATGTGGGTGGGTGGGTGGGTGGGGGGCAGAAGGTGTCTCATGATTTGTACGTGCTGACAATCTGTTGAAGATCAACGGGAACCCACCTTTTCCTCCAATTCGCAGAGGGATTTGGTGGTCCTGCCTGAGGTGGCGTGAGGTGTGGGGAGGAAGGAAGAGGGGAACGAAAGGGTCCCGTGCCAGAGGCCCGTCACAATCTCGGCAATGACTTTTGAGCAAGCTGCGGCAGCGCTACCAATCTTTCGGATGTAACTCTAAACCCCGAAGGATATTTTCGCTACCAACAATGAGGAGGTTTCTCTCCGCAACCAAATTTGATTCGGGGTGAGATCCGGGCTGAGGTCCGGCACAGTTGGGGCCGAGACCATGCCTCCCACGCCGGCTGAATCCAGTCTGCAGCCAAAGGGGGAGAAATTGTGGGTGGGGGGGGGGGAGTGAAACCCAGAAATCAAAGCTTTCAGGCTGGGTCGGTCGTTCCCTGGACATGTAAGCCTATTGCCCGAGCTTAAGTGTTTCTCGACTCACTCGTCTTCTTCCCCACCTCCGACTCCAAATTATTGTTATTTGGGTTGCTTGGAAAGCGTGGAAAATGCTCGCCTTTCTCCGACCCTGTCCGCAAATCTACTTTAACTTTGCGTTCCGCCTTCTCCCTATGCCAGGAAAGCCTTTGATGGACACACACACACACACACACACTAATTCCGATTACTGTCCTAAAACGCCACTCTCTTTTGCACCCTCCCTCTTCCTCTCCTCTTTTTTCCCCCCTCCGTCTCTCCCCCACCGCCTGCCTCCTTGCCCGAAAATGCAACGGCAAGCCAGCAGCGCGTTTCCTAAAGAGCTCAGACGGCGGGGTTGGCGGGCACTAATAAAAAGCGCGTTTATCTCAGTAGGAGAGCCCAGCGCTTCGTCCATGATGTCTCTTCTCCTCCTTTGCCTCTCAGAAAAGCGGCTGATTTCCTTGTGCGTCGGCTGCGGCAATCAAATCCACGACCAGTATATTCTGCGGGTTTCCCCGGATTTGGAATGGCACGCGGCGTGTTTGAAGTGCGCGGAATGTAACCAGTACTTGGACGAGACTTGTACGTGCTTTGTCAGGGATGGGAAAACCTACTGCAAGCGAGACTATATCAGGTAAGGAGCCCCGTCTCTTTCTTGCCCTTGCCTGCCCTCCCCTCCCTCCGCACCGCGCTGGGAGTTATGGCGACCGTAGATTCGGGTGGGGGGAGAACTGGGGGTGAGGTGTGGGGGTGGGTGGCGGCTCCGTGCTGGTTCTCTCCCAACCGAAAGGTTGAGATTCTTCTGGAGTCTTAACTGGGGAAACTTGTTTCTTAGGGCAAAGCCAGCTCTATTTTATCCCTTCGGAAACCTGGAATAATGTACCGAGAAAGGTGCGCGCAGGCTCCTGAAACACAGCCACACAGACATACACACACACACACACGAAGTTTGAAGCATAAGGGTGGGAGGAACATAGTAAACAGGAAAATAAACGAGATGCAGACATAATTATAGAGTGATGGGTTCCCCCCCCCTTTTTATATTTCAGTAGTGTTTTTTTTTTAAATCTGTATAGGATGGAGGCAGGTTGCGTAAAATGTCCCCCCCTTTAAAAAAAAAAAAAAACAAGCCCTCTAACAAACAGGCTGGTTGGTAAGAAAGTGTCCCCATACTCCTGAGTAAATATCTTCAGGGTTTCGGGAGTCCGTCAGGCGCTGGTTGAAGGCCGCCTCCTTCTGAAGTCCTGTCTCTCTGTGTGTGCATTTACTTCCTGGGTAGCTGAGGAAGGACTCGCGGCCAGCTGCTTTTTGCCATAGTCGGGGTTAACTTCTTGGCTTTAAATCTATGAAAGTGGTGGGAAATAAACGTATTAATCCTACCCCACACCTTCCAAAGAATTTTTTTAAAAAATAATACGCCTCCTAGGTAGAACAAGCCAAACAAAAGTATCCCAGAACTGTCTATTTCGGGTGCGATTATTATATTTTTTTAAAAAAATGTTCCATGCTCACTGAATTGGCTGGGTGGGTTGATGTAGGAACCCCTCTGCAGGGCAATCCGAGGTGAGTTACTGACACTCGGGTTCTCTGGCCCAAAAGCTTCATTCGAAAGAAGATCCAAAGTATCAAATAAATATCTTGAGGGTCCGGGTTTGATGGGAAGGAGCGCCGGGGCGTGTGAGGGGTGTTGTTTGTTTCCGGCTCCTCTTTTGCGACTGTTCTGGTGAGGTCCAGTTTGAGGCGTGTGTAATATTTTTTTGCGGGGGGAGCTGCGATTTGTTGTCATTCAAATGAATCCAGCCCCTCCCCTGAACTCTAGCTAATTAAGTGTATAATTGAAATGAGGTGGGAGGTAGTGGGGAGGAGAGGTTTCTCCTGCGAGGTAACGGGGCAGATTCCACCCCCCCCCCCATTTTTCAGGAAAGTGCATTAAGAAAAGGAAAATAGCAACCACTCCCCTCGGTATCCATTCTAGCCAGGCCCCTTCGCCTTTTAGAAAATAAACCACCGATGCGGAGGAGGGATTGCTCCCCCCCCCTTAACGAATCAGCCCTAAGCCATTTGGAAGAAAGGCGATAGAGGACAGCTATAAAATAAAATAAAAAAGCATTGGTCATTATTAATGCTAGCAATAGTAATTAAATAAAGTTCGCACTGTGCTGGGAAAAAAAAACAAATTGCTTGGAAGGGGTGGGATTGGAGGATGGGGAAACCCACACAAAGACTTATTTTGCAGGAAGGTCTACTCGGGAGCCAGACTTTTCAGTAGGGTTTATTCTCAGGTAAACGCGTGGGTAGGATTACAGGCCGTAATCTTTTTAAATATTAACCCTTTGGGCGCTCCAGGACCGCCTCTCCTTTCTTATCTTATCTGCCTTGATGAATTGGACGGAGGAGATCAAATTGCCCCTCAGCTGTTAGCGAACAATCGCTACATTTAGATAATGGAAGCGGCTTCCTTCCTTCCTACCCTGAAAATCTGGGAGCCGATTTTTTTAAAAAAAATCCTGCTCTTCTGGCCACCGCTGACCTGACAGCTAAACCGACAAATAAATATTTTTTAAAGAGAGAAGGGAAAGCAGCTTTTATTTCTTATTTCAGGGATTTTTCGGTGACCGCGGGGCAGGGGGAGGCTGGAGGGATTGGTGGGGGAAGGCTGGGATGAGGAGACGCGAAGCTACTGTGTGTACCCTTGGTTGGGTTTGATGTTCGGGGAGGGCGGGGGGGGGCAAAGGTTGGCGGCTTGCGCCCAGGACACAATCCAGACGGGGAGAGGGCTGCTTAAGGTTGCCTAACCAGGAATGGCAGGAGGAGGAGGAGGAGGAGGCGGCGGCGGTGTTTTAAGCGGCGCTCAGTTTTTGGCGTTGTGCGAATTTGTTTTTCGGTAGCAATTTTTCGCTGGATCCGAACCCTTCTCTCGGGTTGCTTTTTGGATTCCCCCCCAAAAAAAAAAAAAAAAACCCAACAACTTGGTTTACGACTTGGAGCGCAATTCTGAAAGGCGAAGAAGACTGAAGTCGCCGACAGAATCCACCCCCGTCCGATATTCGCCCTCAGAAAGGCCGCTAGGGAACGAGATCCAGTTTCCTTACCTGCCTGCCTTGCCGTGGTTCCTGAAAGGCGGCCAGTCCCAGAGCTTCGGACGGCCTTCTTCTCTAAGCCGGCGGCTGCTTTTTAAAACCTTGTCAAAATCCAGGACTTTATGAACCGCGGGGATTTTATGAAGGGGTGTGTGTGGTGGAATTAAAATCCGGGGCCGGGCAAAGCGAACAAATAAATTTACGTTAACAGGCGCGGTATCTCCCAGCTATCCATTTGTCTGCCCCCGTCGCCCACACTATAGCAGGTTGACTCGGAAGTAAATGCCACTGGCGCCTTCGGTACGGCTGTCCCAGCCCCTCTGCTTAGGCCTGCAGCGTTCAATTCGGCCTCTCTCTCTCTCTTGCAAATCCGTTTCCTTGAAAAGTAAACCCCGCATCTTTCCAGCCAACGCAAAACGTGTATTTCGGAAATGCTTACTCAAGTGTAAAGTCAAGTTCAAGGGGCTGGATTGAAGCACATTTGCTTGAGAGGCTGGTTCGTGGACCGGGAGGGTCTTACCGGCTCCCAAGAAACGTTTTCCAACGGGGGGGCCTTTTCCCATCTTTGCTCTTTCCAATAGCTTATTCCTGGCCCAGGCCTCGAAAGTGAGTTCTGCCATTTCTTTCTTCGCTAAGAAAAAAAACAGCCGGTAGTTTGGGGCTTTGTAATTATTTTATTATCCATTATTATTTTCTCCCTCGGGTTTACTTTTATGAAAAGAGGTTGCACAGTGATAAGATAAGGAATGGCTGATATATATACACACGGTATAACCGCGCCCCGGATCAACAGAGAAATTATACTCAATGGCGAGCTAAGAAGCGAAGCGAGCAGAAGGTTGTCCAGCCGCCTTTTCATACCACCTAACCCCATCGCTGGGTTGAACGGTACTCCAGAAGTTTTCTGGCCTGTTCCTCCTCTAGAACCGCTTGGCATCTATTTTGGAGGAAAGTTTGTAAGATTCGGTGTATGTTTTCCCCCCCGCCTTTCCGAAAAGATAGATTACATTCCGAGGTAGAGAAAGGCCAAGTTAACTCAAAATGATTCGTTTTAACTTACAGATAGTGGGGTGTGTGTGTGTGTGTAAAAAAATAAAATCGCGGGTTTTCTCGGGGCCGCAACTCTCTCCTAGAAAGAACCGAATTTCGGTGGGAAACCCAGTTGGGTGGGCGTCCTTCCACTCGTGTAAGCAATCAAAGCCTCAGCCTTGGCGATAAGGTAGGCCTCGCCACTCGCTTTTGCTAATCCAGAACCAGGAAACCCAAGAGACTTGTGCCTCACACCGTCTACAAATTAACAAAACGAACTTCAGGATTTCCGTGAGCAACAAAGCAAAACCCATTTGAGAAGTTCAACCAGAGCGCTAATGGCCATCTTCAGACCTGTTTTGTTTTTGTTTTTTTAATCCCTTTTGGAGTCTCAATCTCCAAAACAGAATCCCAAGTACGGCGAATGGCTACTCCCCAAATCCCTATTCTGGCCTGCTCTATAAGAAGTACGGTTCTGCTTTGGTATTTTGGGGGCTCGTGTGAGGATCTCGGCAAAGATAGCGCGTAAAGGGCATATGGTTTTCTGCGCATCCTTGTAAGAGAGGATAAATTAGAATCTCAGCAGAGTTTTTGTTTGAACCCGGCCTGAACCTGCGCGTTTGTGTTTTTAAAGCATGGGGTCCGGTTTTGTTTTTTTTTTTTTTTTAAATAGGACTTTACAGTTTAATATCCCTCCTTTTAATTGGTCTAGAGTTAACCGTAGGCGATCCCCTTCCTTGCCATTCCAGCCAGACTCGCAGGAACGCTTTAGACGGTTCCTTTGTGGGGGGGAAAAATCTAGATTCGATCCCGGAATCTGTAGATCCCGGAATCAGTTCTCCACTGTTGCGGAAAGAGATGCGTCCAAAAATAATTTACAACCAAAATATATATTTTAGTAAAAAAAAAAAAAAAATGCATCCCAGCCCCAAAGTTCCTTTCCTTCCTTCCTCTGCCGGGCAGGCAGAGTGCGGTCAGCGGCCGCGATCCTTTCTGTAAGCATCGAAAAACAGCAGCTCCAAATCTGGGTTGGGGTCCTCACCTGCCCCCCCCCACACACACTATTTAAATGGGTGGGAGAGTCAGCTGGGCAAGTTCAATAGAAAAAAAGTTGCTTTGGACGGGCGCCTGAAAACGCGCGGTCTGGCGGATCGGGTCAAAAAAAAAAAACTTGATTCGAACAGGGATCTAAAATATTTTTCCCCCTCCTCTCTCCTATTCTCCTCTTCCTCCTCCTTTTTCCCTTTCCTTCCTCTTTTTCCTCACCTCCCTCCCGGCGGGGTCCGAACTCAGGTTATACGGCATCAAGTGCGCCAAATGCAACATTGGGTTCAGCAAGAACGACTTCGTGATGCGCGCCCGCTCCAAAGTCTACCACATCGAGTGCTTTCGCTGCGTGGCCTGCAGCCGCCAGCTGATTCCTGGGGACGAGTTCGCGCTGCGAGAGGACGGCCTCTTTTGCCGAGCGGACCACGACGTGGTGGAAAGAGCCAGTCTCGGCGCCGGAGACCCCCTCAGCCCCTTGCACCCCGCCAGGCCGCTCCAGATGGCAGGTACTCTTGGGCCCCTTCCGGGAGGAGCTTGGGCTGGTGCTGCGCTCCTTTGTACCTTACTGTCTTGCCAGGCCCAGCCTAACCCCATAACTGCCCGGTTCTGTACCATATTTAGCTCCCTTACAGAAAAAGCGACTTTTCTGCAGGCGCTCAAAAGGATGGAGCCCAAGGAAGCGAGGAACCCTGGGATTGGAGCTGCAAAGCCGTAGCTTTCTTTACAGTACAAGCAGCCTTGGGGCTCCTTAAAAACTAAGGCATTTCGTTTGTCATAAGCTTCCATTGTTTACCCTCTTGATTTATCAAATAGTGAAATTAGCGGTGTGGAATTAATTAGAGGTGGAAGCAAAAGGATGACACTTTGCCACCCAAGAAGGGGAAAGCTATAGATCTAGTACTCAAGAGCAAACTCCATTGCCCTCTGAGCTTTAACTTCAGAAGAAATAAATAGGATGAAACTCATATTTCTAAGCCGTTGCAGTATAATTATAGTACACATATGTTAATGGGCATGAAAAGACACACGCTAAAGGGTTAGGGCATGAAAGTTTGCTTAGTTTTGGCTAGATATGTGCCTACGAAAGATGCACTTGAAAAAATGATAGAGAGGAATAAGTTCTGCATGACTGCTGGACTCACTTCCATTCAAGTCAATGAGGTGTACAACAGAATGCAAACTCCATTGCCCTCTGATACATATTTGATATATGTATGTTTTGTGCCTACAAATTTAAATCACTGATATGGTCACTCAATCTCACAATAGAAACTTTGGGTGGCATTCAAAATTAACTCTAGTGTAGTCCCTGCAGTTTTCTCAGCAAGATTTTTGAAATGTTACCCTGGCCTTCCTCTTAGTCTTAGGACTGAGAGAGTGTGATTGGTCCAAGGTCACCCACCTGGCTTTGCCCTGCAGATGGGACTAGAACTTACAATCGCTTGGCTTCTAGCTCAGCACCTTAACCATTATACCAAATAGTTTTCACCACATTAAATCTCCCTATATAGAGTAAAAGTTTCTTTCCAAATCAGTTTTTCCCCCTCTGTATCAAATCTCTTGGAATCCAATGAAAAATCAGCGGCAAAATCCAGGGTTAAACAAATACTATTGTTATATTTACATAACAAGCCTCAATCAAATAAATTGCCCTTAAGTTGAAAGCCTGGTTTCCATGAACGCTGAACCACAAGCTTATCAAGTTCATCTTACTCCTGTCTAATATCCTAGATTCACTAGACTGGACAACCAGTGGCCAATAACCATAGTCTGTTTTTTAATCTCAACTTCCCAAGGCCTGAGTTGACATGATATTTGATGTGAGAATTTCGGTGAAACCAGTAATAATTCTAGATGTGTTTATGCAGAAAAGAACAATTCTAGATGTGTTTATGCAGAAATGACAGAATAGGAAGGAATCTTGTGGTATCTTCCAAAACTAACATGTTTATTGCTGCATGAGCTTTTGTGGATCACTTCTTCAGGAAGTTCAGTTCAGTAGGATTTATTCCCAGGAAGGGTAAATGTAGAGTTGCCATCTAATTTGTCTTATCCCAAAGATTAGGCACTCTGCCTGACAAACCCAAAGGTTTGCAAATACATTTTGAACTGTATTATATTTGCATTCACATTGTTTTTGCACAATTGAGGCCTATTCACATTCGCTTGGAAAAGTTCCAGTGATTTTAAAGATTTTTATTTCCTACAGAAAAATAACATAGTTTAGAAAGAAGTTTCAGAACAATGAGTGGTGCTTGTGCTTTGGGGTAACAGGTGCAGATACCGGCACTTGAAGTGAGTATCTGCACCTGTTGAAGTTCATGCATAAATCCAACTGGTTCAGTATGTTTGCAAACCCTTTTCTGTGAAAGTAACAGTGCAATTCTATACTTGTCTACTTAAAAGTAAGTTTTACTAAATTTCCATGGGGTTTATTTCCACATGAATTAAATGGCAGCCTTAACTCTTCTGTATTTAGTAGACTTTCCTTATGAGAAAACTCAACTGGGATCACAATCTCTCCAGTAAGTGTACTTAGGATCAAGAGAAGAAACCCTGTTTATATTAAGTTACCCTGTGAACCTGAAGGTATTCAGGAAACACATATTTGAACTGGTATAGTTTGCTTGTCAAAGACAGGAGATTCAATCCATCTCATGTTGAAGTCAATACAAAACTTCAGTTGGCTGATATGGATCAAAAGTCCGCTATAGTCCAAAGGTAAATAATGTGTTATCTTTGGTAGCTTATCAACTGATTATTAAGCTACTAGGTATATTTTAAATGGATAAACAGACATACTCCGTGTGTGTGTGTGTGTGTGTGTGTGTGTGTGTGTGTGTGCTTTCTCTCTGTGTGTATCTTGTGCTGTCAGGTATATGGTGTAGGTTAATCAAATACTAATTGCAGATAAAAGTAGGGGAATCACAGAGACCACTATTGGTCTTATCAAAGCAAACTATATTGATCTCTATTGGAGTTTTGTACAATTTCCTTAGATGACTATTCAAACATTAGTTTCAGTGAGGTCAATGGGGCTTCCTAGAATAGCTGCCTAAAAAGATATATATATTGGAATAAATCTATTTCAGCAACCCCCAACAGGGGGGATTTGGGGAGAATGGAGAGGGAGTGTGCTCCCAGTGGGATGCTGCCAATATGTCAACCACCCACTGATCTCTTCCAAAGATGTTTCCTTAGAATGAAGCATTGGATGAAGAAGGTTGCTAGAAACAGGGAAACTCATAATACAGGGGGAAAACCTCTTCCTGCAGTAATTTACAACTGTCAACAAGCTAATCTTTGGTAATTGCTTTCCAGAAGATCCTGCTGCCTCTTTCCAAAGCTTTTTACGATTTGGGTTGAAATTGTAGCTGAGGGTTTTAGAGTGAGTTTAGGAAGTTGGCATTATTTTGCTTCACTTCACTTCTGTATTATTAAGTGTTGTACCTTATGATTCTTGACGAATGTATCTTTTCTTTTATGCATACTGGGAGTATTTGTACCAAGACAAATTCCCCGTGAGTCCAACCACACTTGGCCAATAAAGAATTCTATTCCTCCTGTGCCTGATTCCCACCCCAACTCAAATTTTGAGGAAAAAAAACTTTCTGGCCTCTTTGTTCCTTCTTCTCCACTTCAGTTTAATTATTTATTTATAGAAGGCATTTCCCCCACAAATAAAACCCCTCAACCAACCTTTTCCCCAGTCTGTTGGAAATGGAGGGTGTTGAGTGGCCAAAACAGTTGCAGTCTACATCCAAAGGGCCCTAGATTTTTTTTGGGGGGGTGGGTGGGGTGGATTAGTAGGCAAAGAAGATGGTTCAAGTTTTAAGGCCTTGCTTTCCTTTCACAAGCCCATGACTAACCCAGGACATGACAATAGTGTGATGTAATGTACTCTCAGGCAGGCTCCTTTAAATGTAAAAAAGAGCAAGCAGCCTAAGCCCTTTATAGACCTACTTGGAAGTAAGCCTCACTGGTTGCAGCACAATTTCCTTCCCAATAAATGTGCATAAAAAACCACAGAGTCAAGTAAGCTCCACATTTGGACTACATTTTCTTTGTTTCTATACCAGACAGACTGCTTTGATGAATAGACAAATATGAGAAAAGAGGTGGGTATTTGAAAGAAGAACCCCCCACACACATAGACCAGATCTAAACCCATGGTAGTTTATTTGACACCAAGTTGTTTTACTGGTAGGTATGGTTGTTTTTCATCTCTTTTGTAGCCTCTTTAACTAAACTAAAGTTGAAAGCAAAAAATATTTCAGGAAAAAGTTGATGGGAAGAGGTTTTATAGCTTTCTGTAGCATTTTCTGCCAGGTGAAAAAAAATATCAGACTGGGATTTTTCTTCCTCAGAGGATGATTTACTGACCAGCTGACCAGGGAGAAGCTATTTCTGAGTAAACCGCACATAGGGATGCAAGTTACTTTCCAATGAATAGGATTGTTCTCAAAAATGTATTTATCTGCAGTTAGAAATTACAAACCAGGATGTTCATGAAGGGCATATACAGGTAGTCCTCAACTTACGACTGCAATTGAACCCCAAACTTTCTGTTGTTAAGCGAGACAATTGTGAAGTGAGTTGTGCCCTATTTTACAACCTTTCTTGCCACAGAAGTGAATCACTGCAGCTGATCAGTTAGTAAACAACCTAACAGTTGTTCGGTTGTTAAGTGAATGAGCTTCCCAAATGTTTTTGCTTGTGAGAAAGTGGTCGCGTGACCTTGGGACACAGCAACGGACATAAATGTGAAACCGTTGCCAAGCATCTGAATTTTGATTATGGGGATGCTTGCAAAGGTTGTGTGGAAAAAAAAAATAGTCATAAGTCACATTTTTCAGTACCGTTGTAACTTTGAACAGTCACTAAATGAACTGTATGTTGAGGGATACCTGTACTACGGCAATCTTAAGAAGGATGTCAGTTGAAAATATTATCTTTTATAATTTTAATTAAACCCTGCAGAATTTTTGGTTTGGCTGGTTGGGTTGGTGAAATAACTTTTCATTAAAAAAAAACCAACAACTGCTAAACGAACATAGTTTCCTTAAACCTTTTTTTTTCTAGCAAGGGACAATGATTGGCATGAAAAAAAAAAAACCTCACATTTTCAATAGATGTTTCTGGGTAAAATCCAGAGTGCATAACTGGGTGTGGAAGAGCCATCATAACAGTGAAAAGGAAGCATGGAATTTTATAACAAAGCAGCTGGATCATTGTCTTGGTATTCCTCTGCTTGCATTCCACAGACTAATTCCTTGTTTACTGATTTAACCCAATTACTGAAGGCTGCAGAACAAACTGAACCAGAAGAGAATCAGCCTCTCTGGCTTCACACAATGCACTGAAGCACAATCTACCCATCCACAATTAAATAGAGGGCGGGGGAGGGTTGTGTGAACTTTCCAGCCTCTTTGTTGTTACCCTTCTTCTCCACTTCAGTTTAATTTAATACTTTGTACCCTTGGCCTGCATTGTACCTGGGAAGGACAAATATTCTGAGGGTTAGGAATAAAGCTTAAGGGCCCCACCAAGAGATAGATGTGGTAACAGTCCTCCCCACCACTTCCTTGGAGTTTTTCAAATACATCTGTCACAGATAATAAATGAAACTTCCAGCAGTCGCCTTTCAGATTCCTACAACTTTCTAAAACACTGGCAGAAATCCACATGTTCTCGGTCTCTCCTCTTCCCTCAGCAAAGAGATTTGGTGTGGGGTGATGGTGGCTGGGACTGAGCTAATATGCCAAAATTTTACTTTGATGAGATGTCCACTTAAATGGACTATGAGCTCACCAAGAAAAATGCATGTCATTGGGAAACATTCCTTCCCAAGATGTTAACAACTCTCTTTGCTTGCAAATAAGGGGCATCAGCAGAGTCTGGGTTAAAAAACAAACAAACCCAAAATGGTAGTTGTGTGTCTGCCATCTTGACTTCTTTGACAGTATCTCTGCTTGTCAACACTCTAGATACTTAAGAGGCTTCTGGGCCAAGCAGGGTTGGTTCCAGCTACCAACAGAACTGGCTCTGTTCTGGGTTCAGACAGCCTGGCTATTTTGTGAGTAGCCCGAGGCATTGGGCACAGGGAGTTGCTTCGGAAAGGCTAGCTGGATTCATTTTGAGAAGTGGCGGAGGGGGGGTGATTGGTTAACAGGTAAAGCTTCAAACTAAAACTATAGATCAGTTAATTAACTAAAACTTGACAGCTTTAAGACTTGTGGACTTCAACTCCCCGAATTCCTCCTCCAGTCATGATAGCTCAGGAATTCTGGGAGTTGAAGTCCACAAGTCTTAAACTTGCCAAGTTTGAAGACCTTTGCTGTAGATACTTTAGTTAGTATAGTTTAGGACAGGGGTCTCCCACCTTGGCAACTTTAAGCCTGGAGGACTTCAACTCCCAGAAAGCGTTGCTGTCTGGGGAATTCTGGGAGTTGAAATCCTCCAGACTTAAAGTTGCCAATGTTGGAGACCCCCTGGTTTAGGAGCCTAAAGGAGAAAGAGTCTTTCAAGGAAGAGCGAAGCTTTGGGGGAATCTTTCCTGTTGATCGCTGGAGTCTGAAGGCAGGTGCTTAGGATACCACCCCCGCCCTCCGCAGGGCAGGATCCAGTCTTTCTGCTGGAATGGGCAGAAGTTCTCCCAAAAGCTTCAGGATTGCTCTTTGTCTGTCTACCTTCTGGTCTTTCACTGACCAGGCGCCTCTCCCTCCTTCCCTTCCTTACAGCAGAACCTATCTCTGCCAGGCAGCCGGCTCTCCGGCCCCACGTCCATAAGCAGCCAGAAAAGACCACCCGCGTCCGGACTGTCCTCAATGAAAAGCAGCTCCACACTTTGAGGACCTGCTACGCCGCCAATCCCCGGCCCGACGCCCTCATGAAAGAGCAGCTGGTGGAAATGACCGGTCTCAGCCCCAGAGTGATCCGGGTCTGGTTTCAAAATAAGCGTTGCAAGGACAAAAAACGGAGCATCATGATGAAGCAGCTGCAGCAGCAGCAGCCCAACGACAAGACGGTAAGCGGGCGCGGTGTCTTCTCTTCCTGGCCTCTAGGGGACATCCGTTCTCAAAAGAGACTTGCCATTTCATTGCAGAGTTGAGGACTTTGGGTTCAAGGTATCGTGGGAACGCATCTTTTCTGCAGTTCAGTGCCTAGAGTTTGTACCCAGCTCTTTTGAATTAAATGAGTTGTGCATTCGGTCGAAGAGGATGTGTACCTGCAACATACTGAACCACAAATGACCTCCTCCAATTTTTAGCTTAGTGGAGAAACTTGCCTGTGTAACCATATTGTTATAGTGTGGATAGTTACAGTTCATTAAGTTGTGATAAGTCATTGATTACTCTAAAGTTGATCTAACCAAAATAAATATGTAGGTGACCACAGCAATAAGCTAAGATCACCTACCTTGTGTTCAGTTATAAGATGGCTTGTTCAGTTTTGATTTTGGCTATAGTTTAATTTGGGTTTAGGTGTAACCTGCTGTATGTATGGCTTCAACCATGACTAAGCCATGGTTTAGGGCACTGTTTATCAACCTTGGCAACTATTAAGACTTGTGGACTTCAACTTCCAGAATTCCCCATCCAGTCAAGTCTTGCACAATTGAAAGCAAGGGTCTTCAAACTTGGCAAGTTTTTAAGATTTGTGGACTTCAACTCCCAGAATTCTGGAGCTAACATGACTAGAGGAGGAATTCTGGGAGTTGAAGTCCACAAGTTTTAAAGCTGTCAAGTTTGAAGAACCCTGATTTAAAGAGTTGCCAAGATTGAGAAACACCGCCTTAGGATGATTTGTACATAAGGTCTTAGTTTCCCTCCTCACCCCTTTTTATTTTTCCTTGAAAACCCCTTGAGATTTAGGGGCGGATATGGTGAGCATGTGTGCATGAGGTTGCTTCAATGGGTGTTTTGTTTTGCTGGAAACATTCTGAGTGCCAATTAATTATGCTCTCAATCCAGTTAAATGGGAGGAGGGGCAGTGGGGAAGGGAAGGGAGGGAGATAAAAGGTTGCTACCAATTTCTGTGCCTTTTATAATAGCTACAGTAGCAAAGAGACTGGTTTGAATCCATAGGAAAAGTGCTTTTTCTCCCAGGTAAAAGAACAGTAATTTTGAGAATGGGGCTTATTTTGATGGCAGGCCTTGAAATATTTTTTGGTATGTCTCTGTTTTTGGCTCATTCTTAAAGCTGCACTGATTTGCACTGGGCAGAACAGAATGCAACAACACAAAATAAGTTAGAAAATAAATTGATGTAACTAAAGAAATGGTGCCATTGTACCCAATACCCAGTGCTAGCCAAGAAGTGGAATAAGTCCTAGTTGAGACCAAAGGAGTTTACAACATATTCCTAGTAATAATGTTAATTTGGAGGCAAAATAATGTCAGTGATAATCGGTGTGTTATTCTCTCTAAGTAGAGGTATATTTGTGAAGACTTTTTAAACTCATTCCTTGGATATAAAAGGAGTTGACATTTTGTCTTCTCTTAACCTTTCTATATTTTCCTACTTTTTCCATTGCTTTTCTTTTAGAAAGAATTGATTCAGGAAACTTTAGATCTGTAGTTGGGCCCATTTTGGAACTAAATCTGGCTGAACATTCACTCTGAAGTAGATGCTAGTAAATTTGAGGTGATGTACCCCAAATTATGCCCCACCCACATAGGGGATGTATATATCCTTACTGGAATCAGGTTGGGGCCAAAATAAAACTCAAAATTGTAATCCTAAATCACATTGGCACAGAGAAGATTCCTTGTTGAGCGGGGTGGCATTTATTAAAGGGAAAAAGTTATGGGCTTGAATTTGTTTAAATCAGTAGTTGCAGTATTTAAGTGAGTGTCATGAAAAGCTATTTATGAATCAAATGAGAAAAGTAGATTGTTTTCCCCAGCCCCACTTCTGCTTTCCCTTTTAAGTTTTCATAATTGTTGCATACCTTAGTACTCAAATGTGGGAAGCAGTTATAAATTTGTTTTAAAGATTGAACGCTCTGGTTAAATGGAGCTCCAAGAGTGGTGTTTCACCACTGCAAAATGTCATAAACCCACAATTTAAAGGAATGTAAATTGCTCTGAATTTAGAAGCTATTTTGGATGCAAGTCCTTTAAATACCTACAGGATTTTGTTCTTCCCTCCCAAATGGAAACAATACATAAAAATAAACATTCACTGGCATGATTATGACTTAAATTAATGAAAAAAGGTAGCCACTTTGGTCTAATGGTTAAAGAACCAGCATAGAAAGCAAAAAAGCCAAGTTGAATTCAAGTTCTGCCTTAGCCATGAAAGCCAGCTAGAGAATTGGGGTCAGTCACTCTCTCTCAGACCAACTTACCTCACTGGAGGAAGATTTGTTAATTATTATGTTTGCTGCCTTGAATTATTAATAATTATTAATAACTAATAATGGCAAATTAATTACAACAAAAGTAATAATTATTAATAAAGGTAGTATATAAGTAAAAACAAAAACAAAAAAAATACATGATCAGCCTAATGTGCTCACTTAGTGCTGCAGCATAAGGAATCAAGCATTGGTTAAACCCAGACTGGTGTGGACTGTTTTGGAGTGTTACAATTGGCAGTTCCTACATTTAGAATTTAATCAGCAGAGCTGCAGATTCCACTGGAATTGTACTGCCTCCTGTTTCCAAACATCACCAGTCAATTTTGATGATCCCCTGAATGAAGAATTCTGCCCCTAACTCAAGGCCTGTTATGACCCCTCTGTATCCAACTGCTTCTTCCCACAGCCAGGAAAGGACCAAAAATGTCACTTTGGTCAAGGGACTTATTTATATTAAAAATAATAATAAAGGCAGGAGAGAAACTAAAAAGTCAGTCTCTTTCCCTCTTAGGGTGGCCTTAAGAAGAATGCTATTTATTTGTGTGTTCAAAATGCTTAGGAATTAAGACTAAGCTCAAGCTGTCTTGTGGGCTTCATCCAGAATCAATGTTTGAGTGGGGAAGAGAGAATTATAGTGATTCCAAGCATGTTCTGACTTAAATTCCATAATCAATCTTTACTTCTAGAATAGGATGTCCAACCTTGGCAATTTTAAGACTTGTAGACTTCAACTCCCATGGTGAGCTCGGAAATTCTAGGAGTTGAAGTCCACAAGTCTTAAAAGTTGCCATGGTTGGACATCCCTGTTCTACAGTAAACCTCAAAGTTCTTTCCTACTCTTTTGCACTTTCCCTCCCTCTCCAGTCCCCAAGCAATTAAGAAAGCTTTGCACTTTTCTTATTTGCCTTTTACTTCCACCTAATTTATAGATGGTTTATCATTCACATCACAAGTTGAGATCTTACGCATATGCTGGGGTGGCAGTAGCTGAATAACAGTTCCTGTACGATTCTGAAATTTTAATGTTTATGGCTTTGTCTTTGTTTTGACTTTACATATGAATGGGCTAACATGCCTTGACAGCACACATCCAGATGATCATAAGATGGGAGCAAAGAGTTAGAGAATGTTGTTTCCATATGGATATTTGGAGGCCAGAACTGGTAGCTCTAATATAACTCCCACTAATGAAACCAAGTTCCTTAGTGAAGAAGAGTATTAAGACGCATTTCCTCAAAAGGAAGTCTCAACAAGTCAATTCTGTGGTATAGCTATCATATGCTTCCTTCTGATTAAATAAGTAAGTAGAGACAGCAAAAGAAAGTGGAAGGGGATGGGAAGAGGGTGTCAAAGAAAATAGGAGCGTGTGTTTGAGTAATAGAAATGGCGGATTCACCATTGCACAGCCTTGATCTCCTCCCTCCCCCACCAATCTCAGAGAAAAAAAATGGAAGCTGAAAGGAAAACAACAAACAAAGATATTCAGAATCTGGAGAGGCTGTTATGTTCTGGCTGAATCTTACTGCCCTTTCAATACATGGTTGCTGTAAAGCCTTCCTTATGAACAATATACTCAAAAGTAAGCCTCACTAAGGAGACTGGAACCTACTCTCAGATAAAAGTGCATCCTAGAATGTGATTTCAACAGCTCTCATTTCTGGATTCAAAATCAAGAGGAATCTTTTAGTTCCTTTTTTGACTAGCAAGTTTTATTAATCGCTATATGCTTTTGTGATGATGCCTTTTAATAAAATCACTTAGTTGGAAAAAGTGCTATGAGACTCCTGATTCTTTTGCTGTTATTTGACTGTCATGGCACTCTCACTATAATGCCTAAGTGCATTTGTTCTCAACTGTATTTTTTAATGAAAGGACCCTGCTCCAATAATTTATGTTTTAACTTGGGAACTGGTTTAGATTCTCTGAAAATATAGACAAGAATTTCTGTTTACCTTTCTAGAACTGAAACGATCATCTTAAACTCAATGGTGACATTTTTTCCCCCAGTTGACTCATTGTCTTATAGATCTCTGAGAACAATAACTTACTCTGGATTGGTTGAGAGGTGGGAATGCCACATGTTTGGAGGACACGGGATATATAGAACAGCAACATAGATTGCAGATCAAGAGAGGCACCCTTCTGATACTAAATGCAACCGGAAATCTACACGTGGAATGGGAGTTTTGCTCATGTGCATGTGCTCTTCAGGGTTGTTTCAGGTTAGAAATGGGTCTGTTCCTTAATAGTACTACTTTCATTAAGGGGATAAAATAGGAAGCCCTCTAGTTCCAGATGCTATGAAAGACAGAGGAACGTAGAGGATTGGGAAGAGTGTGCATTAAAGCTAAGCACAGCTGATAGCTTTTTTATTTTTATGCTCCAGGCATCTAAGGTGTCTTTAGTATGGCTGCTCATTGCCTGTGCTACCTTGTTTGCAGAACATCCAGGGAATGACGGGCACCCCCATGGTGGCAGCCAGTCCGGAGAGACACGACGGTGGCTTGCAGGCGAACCCAGTAGAAGTGCAGAGTTACCAGCCGCCCTGGAAAGTCCTCAGCGATTTCGCCTTGCAGAGTGACATAGATCAACCGGCTTTTCAGCAACTTGTAAGTGTCAGTTCCCTGCAGCCATGAATGGCCCACTGTGTATACAAAAGCAAGTCCTGGTGTGCATTCCTTTGAAGCACTTTGGTATCCTTGTTTAACCCTCTCCCACCTTCCCGGCTGCCACATCTTCGAGCCCTGGATACCGATTCCCCTGTGTTTCCCCCTTTTCTGTAGCAAGAAGCAGGCGTTTTGCTATCTTCATCTCCATATTCTGCCTTTGCCAACCTGACTGGATTCGTTCCTGCTGCTGCTAGGCATCCTGGGAGATGGAGTCCAATCCATGTGGAAGGGCACCCAGGTGGGGAAGGCTGCTCGGTATGAAGGGCATAGAGGGCATACACAGAGTAGGACGCATCCAGTTAGTCACTTGACATTATATCACAACAAACATGCCAAAGCCAAGAGGCCCAGAAGTCTAGGATTTGGTTGTGCTATTGAAAGAATAGATTTTGTGTTTTATTACTGTTGGTTATTGATACTTGGGTCATGGCCATTGCCTGTTGTTTTTTTTAATGAATTGAGACAGAAGGCAGTTTCTATTAATTTTGAAAATATTCCTGCCAATGAATTTTTGTAGAAATGATAGATAGCAGACAATATCACAGAATAAATTTTTCACCTTCACTTTCTTCCATACATGCACTGCCCCCTCCAACACTGCAAGAAGCTGGCCCCTCTTGAGATAAGGCCTGCTACAATTCTAACAAATAAAATATTCCCCTTGCTTACCCCGTTTCCAAATTAGAATGTATTTATGTTCCTAAGGGATAGGCTCCTTGGGTGGCTCGAAGGAAAGCCTGATCTCCCTAGCTGAAAATTTGATCATTTATCTAATTGATCAATAGGGCTGAGCAGCTGAAGGGCATTTGGCAATTGCTGTTTTATTCTGAAAAATCACCATAGTTTTTTCTAACATTCAAACTACTTCATAAGACTTAGGGACCATCTTGGATGTAATTAGAATATTTTTACTTTATTAATGGTTTTGGTATTTAAGAAACCTAACTTTGTGCTATTTTGTAGCCTTTTCTCATCTTATAATTTAATAAATTGTTATTATTTATTAATATAAAGCTGCAGTGGCGCAGTGGTTAGAATGCAGTACTGCATGCTACTTCTGCTGACTGCCAGCTGACTGCAGTTTGGCAGTTCGATTCTCACCAGGCTCTAGATGGACTCAGTATTTCATCCTTCCGAAGTCGGTAAAATGAGGACCGAGATTGTTGGGGGTAATAGGCTGACTCTGTAAACACCTTAGAGAGGGTATATAAGTCTAAATGCTATTGCTAATAATAATGCTTTCATATACAACTCCCCATTAAAAACAACAAAACCCACCTTCCCACCCAAACTCCATTTTTATCATCCTTCCAATCTGGTGCTTCTCTATTGTATAAGATACATTTCTTGAAGTCACCTCCATTATAAATTGAAAATCCAGGAAATTCCATTCTATTCTGTACATCGAGAGGGCCTGAAGATGGGGTTTGAGGATGGATTGGTCAAGCATGTTCAGTATACAGGAACATGATACAGGAATACCTCTCCCATCCCCTATAGGTCTTTATGACCAAGAATTGAACCTGCATTTTCTATAACGAACTCCAACAAAGTACGTTCCAGCCTGTCAGGGTTTTTGCCTGAGATCTTAAACTGCTTAAGATTATGGGCATTTGCAAGGACATTGCAGAATTGTTGCCAAGTTATTTTTGAACCCACCAAGTGAGTACACTGATGAAATACGTTAATAATGGAATATAGGTTGATAAGGTCTAAGTTCTGTGTGTAGAATATAGAACAAATATTAAATGTAAATTGTGAGATTATATCTTCTTCTCATTGTTTTGATGGTAGCATCAGTATTACTATTACTATTATTATTATTATTTTAAAAAATCTCCACAGATGTTCATTGCTATATTTTTTATACAACTTCACCCCTTATATTTATCCCGAATAATCATAGGGATTACTTTCTATATATAGTCATATTAGCCAGGGTAACAATTTGTTCAAATGCAGTTTTTTTCAAGTGTATATATCTCTTTTATGTACCAGTATAGTGCAATCATATACATTTCTATTCAGAAGTTTTCTTCAATGGGACTTACTCCCAGATAGGTTTTGTAGGATTGCATTGTTAAGTGATATATTTCTTACTTTCCATTGCCATTATATCCATTTCTTTTTTAAAAAAAAACATATTTCCATTTGGTACACATAAAACATAATATTAATGGACCAATTTTGACTAAAAAGCCAATAGGAATTTATCAGTGTGTTCTATTCTTAGCTCCCTTTCTTAATGCTTAATCATTTGGTAGTTCATATGGGACGATATTGTTTGCAATACTTATGTCTAAGTAAATGATTTAAGGACAGAAATTTAGCCATAATTCAATTTCCTGACCTAGGTGTGTTAAAACCAGATCTTAAACATAAGAAGATATGTTTTATTTAAGATTTTTAAGTGATTGAAATTCATAGTAGGAATGGTAGAATGTCCGAGAATGGGTTGGTGTTATGTTACCAAATTCAAAGAAAACATCTTAGTTTTTGTTCTAGAAATATATCTTCATATTCCAAGCTTCTTTTAATGACATAGCAACTGGTTTGTTTCAAGAATAATAATAAAAATAATGTTATAGAATTATTTTGATATAGTTTATACTGCAACACTGCCAAATCTTGACATGAAAAGACCTATTTAAATTTGACAAACTGACTTCCAAAGAAATGCACTGAGAGAAATCTGAATGTAAAAGAAGTAAAATGTAAAGGGCACCCCTACAAATGAAAAAGTCTATAATACATTCTGAAAAAGTCCATACTAGTTACTAGTCTGGAATAGACTTCCTACCCCCTTTACTGGGAGGGAAGTTTTAATTTTTCTATTTTATTTCCAAGCCTGTGGGTGTGCTTAGATGGGATTATACTGACATTTCAATGCTTCTTTTAAAGATACAAGAGACTGATAGAATTTTATGGGAGGAAATGAGACTCAAAGCACAGTGGAAGATTTCATGATATAGTACGATGTGAAAAAAATATATCAATATGACAAAAACAGGGAAAAAATCTTGAGTGGGAGAAAAATCCATATGGAATGATTCATAATGAGAATCCAGTACAGGAACTTTGTGTTTTCATGTAATTTATCAAAAGAGAGTTTAACTAGATGGTTTTCAAAGTTGGCAAGTTTAAGATGTGTGGACTTCAACTCCCAGAATTCACCAGTCAGCATGCTGGCTAGAGAATTCTGGGAGTTGTGATCTATACATCTTAAAAATGGTTCAGGTTGAGAAACACTGTTCTAACCCAGAGGTCTGCAATCTGTGGCTCTAGAGCCACATGTGGCTCTTTCGGCCCTCTGCTGTGGCTCCCTGTTGGCTGATTCCACCACTGGCTGCCACCACCCCTCCCTTCCCTGTCACTCCTTGCCTGGCCTGAGAAGGCAAGGATGATGACGGGGGATGGAGACTCGCTCCATATTCCAGAGCAGGAGGTGACTGGGTAGGAGTGAGTGACGTTGAGTTGGCCATGCTCACCCAGTCATACCAGTTGTTAAATTATTGGTTCCCAGTGTTTTCTTTTCTGTGGGAAATGGGTCCAAATGGCTCTTTGAGTGTTTAAGGTTGTAGACCCCTATTCTAGTCTTTTGGTCTTGCTGACGTTGAGCCCAAGGAAAAAACATCTTAGCGTTCATATTGATCTTGTACTAAAGCAGCTTCTTGATACAATAATACATTTAAGTGTGATTCCGGAATCATTTGTGATGCCACAGAAGATTCTGTGATATGTCTTTCAGGAAATGAATCTTTTGAAGTTTGCCACCTTAGTAATGGTTTTTAATTTGTATGATCTATAATGGAACTCACTCACAGCAGCTCCAGTTACTATGAGAAAACAAGGCCTTAGGCAGCTCTGCATACATAGTCTACAAGGACTTTTGGTTTGATACAATACAATCCTTCCTTCCTTCCTTCCTTCCTTCCTTCCTTCCTTCCTTCCTTCCTTCCTTCCTTTTTCTTTCTTTCTCTCTCTCTCTCTCTCCTTCCCTCCCACCCTCCCTCTCTCCCTCCCTCCCTCTCTTTCCTTCTCTCTCCAATGATGTGATAAGGGGAAATGGGGTTTTAGACCACATGATGCAATTATATCCCATTCTGAATTCCGATGACTTGCCTAATTTTGGTTTGCAGCAAAAAAAAAAAAAAAAAAAAAGGCATCCCTCACATTTTCTGTTTCAGAAATAGCTTTTTCATGTATAAAATTTTCCTTCAATCTAACTGGCATCTGACTTTCAGTTTTTGAATATTACTTTTCCCCTTTCAAAAAAGAATGCCGATTTTCTATTTCATACCCAGGAACTTTAGGATTTCTATCTGTGATGCTTTAGATTTACTCTAACATTACGCACAGTAGATAGTGGCACTCTATTACAAATGTCCATAACTCTCTATAACTTCTTTGGCAATCTGGGTTTTCTGATCAGAAAAATCATTGTGGGATGAGTAATGTTTTCGTCTGGGATTTAATTGATGTTTCGGAAGCCAGGAAGGCTACAGACAACCAGAGAAAAGTTTGCCTAATGAAAGACCAGGCATTTACACATGACATTAGATTCTCCCGTCATCTCATAACTAAAGCAAATGTAAAATCTAAGCACTCCACTGATCAGAATTGTACTAATATTTTTGTGTCCCTTTGGGAGAAGAAGGGAACAACATTTCTTTTTCATCAAATTGAAGAAGAGTGGCAGATAATTTTTATCTTCCAGGGACTTTATGGTGGATCTAGGACAGTGGTTTTTAGCAGAATTAAATGCTCAGTAGGACTCATTGGGTAACACACTTATCACTGCTGTGTAAGAGTGTAACAGACCACAACCCACCTAAAATAATGTGCAATTCTCTATAAATTAATATAAAGGAACTTAATCTATGGGTAG
Source organism: Notechis scutatus (assembly GCF_049901735.1). Lineage (NCBI taxonomy): Eukaryota > Metazoa > Chordata > Lepidosauria > Squamata > Elapidae > Notechis > Notechis scutatus. The sequence goes on along the minus strand of NC_142010.1, from coordinate 243,638,888 downwards.
AATCATATTGGACATATTGCTTATACCTAGGACTTTTGGAATAGTGGGGTGTCAGCAGCTCAATTAGGCTCGGGCTGTAATTCATTGCCCATTCTTCCCAAAGACCTATGGTTTACCTATTTAACCAGAGCTGATAAAGTTTATTTGGGCTAACTTTGTACAGGAAGTCCTTGACCTATTCATTTAGTAAATGTTCAAAGTTACACAATGTCTCTGAAAAGAGTGACTCACAGCCGTTTTTCACACTTATGACCATTGCAGTATCCCCATGGTCGTGTGATCAAAATTCAGGTGCTTGGCAATTGGCTCATATTTATGATGGTTGCAGTGTCCTGGAGTCATGTGATCATCTTTTGTGACCTTCTGATAAGCAAAGTCAATGGGGAAACCAGTTTCCCTTAACAACCATGTTACTAACTTACCAACTGCAGTGATTCACTTAGCAACTGCGGTAAGGCAAGTCGTAAAATGGGGCAAAACTCAGTTAACAAATGTTTCACCTAGCAACAGAAATTTTGGGCTCAGTTGTGGTCGTACATTGAAGGGTTTCAATGCTTGTTCAATTTTCATTTAAGATCCCAATGCATTTGACTCGGCAGTCTATTTAGCTTGATATTGGAAGGAATAACTTTCGTTGTTAAAAAAAATACGTATTGCAGATGGCTGATTCTGATTTTAATGATCCATAAGGATCCTGAGAATCATTGACTAACTTTCCAAAACTGTATAGCACTCCATAAATGGGATTGGAGTCCCTTCAGAAATGAGCTTCTGCTCATGTAGTTTAATCCTAGTACTGCAGTTTTTAAATCTTTCTACTTTAAAAAGAGATAAATTTCTGTTGATTTTTTTCTTTTCCAGGGGAAAAGTGGTGGGAAAAATCTTTTCCCCCTCTCTGTAACATATCCCTAATAGTTCTACGAGATGGGTTAGTACACTTCTGGATGAGAATTTCTTTCTCACAGCTAGTATATGAAGCATCTTGTGCATACCATATTTCCCTTAGCGAGGAAGTGGTACAGGGACTTGTGTAAACCTCCTTTCATTGTGCGATAATCACTTTAGTGTAATGCAGCTCCCCTGGTTAGTTAAACGTCAGTTAAATATCCCAGACAATCAAATTGGACTTTTTTCAGATGGAAAGTTGAAGGGAGGGGAAAACAGGAAGAAACCAGAGTAAGAAAGAGTTCTATAACAAAGACAAAATAGGAGCAGTTTGCTTTGGGAACATAAAGTTGCTCAAAATACCACCCATTTAAATTTTAGAGTAGCTTGAAAATGAGAGAGAAAATAAGACCAGAAAAGAAATTTTCTTCTTTCTAAGAAGAAGAAAATTTTCAGAAAATTATAGCATGGCATTACTTTGAATGTTGTTCTCAGTAATCTTTGTATGAATTTTGTCTTTTAAAATACTGCCTTATTCCATATTTGTTGATCTGCAGATACCTAAACATAACATGTAGGCTGATATGTATGCAGCAATTGTATACACAGTACTTGCCTATTTGAAATATGTGAGAGAAAGGATATGTTCCTATTCTAATTGCTATTGCTACATATTCAACACCAGCCCATTGTTTTGCACTTGATTCCAAATATAGAATATCTATAAAATGTTTTTTTTTTAATTCATTTCACATGCTGTAATTTCTGGGGGAAGTGAAAGGAAATAACTGATTGACCTCTAGGAGAATTGCATTAATTTCAGAATTGGTTCCAAAACTTATTTAAAATAAACTATTCAATAAAATGTACTTAATGGTGCTTACTTCCCACTTGGATTGAGACCTTAGGATTTAGTGCAACTTGTTAACTTATCAATCAACATTATTTGTAGGGTGTATACAACTGTAGAAGGTCTCATAGTCTCTAGATTGCCGGCCCAGCTATTGTATCTTGAATATACAGTAATAAAAATAGACTTATGCTGGACTACCTCATATGTGCGCATAGACAGATAAAGATGAAGAGAGAGATCTTAGATAGGCAGCTTTAAAATTGTGAGTAATTATGTGGCAATTGTTTTTTTCTTCCTATTGTGTTTGAAATTTAGTCCTTAGGGGCAAAACTACTAAAATTAGAATAATTTCACAATTGGCTAGAATTTTAATTTATTATATTGGGATCCCATCATTTACCTGAGAGCTCAAAGTAGAACAGGTGAGAAGATATGTCTCTTTGTTGATCCTAAAAGAACAGCCCTGGGCCAGTTAGTTAGGCCAGAACAGTTAGGGCAAGATTGACACAGTTAGCTCCAGAATGACACAGTGAGGGGTTTTTTTTTTTTTTTTGCCTGTCTTCCTCATCCAAACACAATACCTTCATCACTTTATCAAAGTGGTTGTCATTTTCCTATTCTTTGTCAAACTCATGGAAAATGTTAGATGGTAGAGTGACTTAAAGGTTGGTAAGCATGGGTGACCTACGGTTTAGAAGTCTAAATCTCTCCTGTGTCTAGTAGAATTATAATAGAAGTGTGGATTGAAATTATTTGATATGTATAATTTCAACTCCCCATTAGCATATATGGATTTTTTATTAGAGGAGCATTGCTTTGCCAGTGGCCTTGTTGAGAATTATTTCATAGACCCAGATATATGATGAATTCATGATGAATTCCATCCACTGGTTAGTGTAATTCCCCATTTGTTTACTTTGTGGGATCTTGATGGAAGACTTATTTTAAAGTATGCTACTTGCAGATTTGTAAAAAAAAGCAGAACCCAGCGTGAGACCAATAGGCATAGAATAAATCTGCAGAATTGGTCCAAAATACTTGGTGAGGCCCATACCATTCCCTGTCATACTCAGGTTTTTTTGTGCACCCTAGGCAGAAAACCTCTTCCTGGCTCTGTCAATAATCATCTCCAAACATTTTCTTCCATTCTCTGATGCTTCCAAATTAGCTGCCAATTGCAGTTCTCTTTGTCCCCATATCCTGAATTGCTCTAAAATGGAAACATTCAAAATTCTCTCCATCTGCTTCATCTGGAACCATGTCTTCAGGCTGAATAGGTTTCACCACCCACCCCCTACTGGTATCAGTATATTGTCAGTGCAATACAAACTGGCAGTGTTTAATCAGAATTCTGTTTTACTGCATTTAACAATATAACAATTCATGGGGCTGTAGCCTTTCTTTAGAGCAGGGGTCCCAAAACTGTTCAGTTCTTGAAGCCTTCCTTAAAGTTTCAGATTCTTCATTGGTCCCCACCATTTATTATATGAAAATAATTGAACTCATTGTACGTTCACAGTACTGCGAGTAACATAAACAGCTGCCTCTTGGCTAGTCCCATCAACCCTTGGGTGTCAATATTGACTACTTTGGAGAACTCTGTTTTGGAGTCATATTCCTTTCATCACTCCTTGAAATACTAGAGTAAAACTGACACGCGGATTAGAATAGAATTCTTTATTGGCCAAGTGTGGTTGGATACACAAGGAATTTGTCTTGGTGCATTAATATCTTGACTGCTCAATATTTGGTGGAATCCAAGGTGGTTTGGAAAACATTACATATCAAATTTAGTAGCTTTTACTATATGGGAATTGATTAATGTTGTCTTTCCATTTCTCCTGATTCTAGTCATCATTGCCGATTTTACCTCATGTTCTCAGTGATCCAATTTTCCATTTGGAATATGTTCCCAAACCTGCTGGCATAGTTCATGATTAACTCAGGGTCACTTTGTGAAATGGAAGGCAACAAATAAATAAACAAACAAATAACATTTATTTATGTAAATAAGTACATAAATAAATTAAAGGAGTTTAACTCAGAGATCCCTTGTTTTCCCATTCTTACCCTGGGATTTTGGTTGGGGAGAAAATTGTAGCCGCTCGCACATAAGAAAGAAGCTGAACGCAAAACAGATGAGATTTACGTGGGATGAGAAGGTTAGCATGGGTGCATTTTTACATGACTCTTTTGGGTAACATTTATGTAATGTGGATACCTCTAAGTAAGAATTTGCCCTGAAGAAACATAACCAGTGATGTTTTGAAAGCCAGAGAAACAAAGACGTTGGATTTGATCTAAGCTTTCTTACACTTGTCATAGATCCATGACATCCTTGGAAGCTAGTAATAAGTGAGGTCCCATTAATCTCCAGTACAACTAAATCTGGATCCAATCCTTTTCCTTTTCTTCGTTGTAAACTTTCTTTCTTTCTCTCTCTCTTTAAACATGTTTGGCAGGTTAATTTTTCAGAAGGAGGCCCAGGTTCCAATTCCACCGGAAGTGAGGTAGCATCTATGTCCTCCCAACTCCCGGATACACCTAACAGCATGGTAGCCAGTCCAATTGAGGCATGAGAACTTCCTTGCGCTGTTGTGGGCCTTGAAACCTTTCGCCCCCTGCTGGAGAGAGTGGGAAAGCTGTCAAGTTTGGGGACTCGAGACAAAAATGTAGAAAAAGGAAGGAAGGAAAAACAAAAAGTATTTAAGACAACTTTATTCATGAACCTAAAGCAAAGAAAACTCCGTGAACTGTCTTGGGGAGTCTTGTTCAGTTTTTTTGTTTGTTTGTTTGTTTTGCAATGATAAGGTAGCAACACTGTGAAGACAATCATGGGATCTAATAATACTCCAAGAACAAATGAAAATGCTGTTCACATGATGATGGTGATGATGATGATGATGATGACAGTATATCCACGCGAAAAAAAAATCATAGGCGGATCAAAGAAAACCAGAAAAAGATGTTTGAGAAACAGAGAGGATTTGTACCCACAAGGATCTCCTATTTTTGCCCCAAATGGCATACTTCGGTGACTGCACATCCTGAAGGAATGAATAAATAAGTAAATAAATAAATGGAAAGAAAAAAACGGAAAAGAACAGAAAAAGAGAAAGAAAGAAAGAAAGAAAGAAAGAAAGAAAGAAAGAAAGAAAGAAAGAAAGAAAGAAAGAAAGAAAGAAAGAATTCATTAGTAGTGATTGTTTTAACATGAACGGTGCTCTTTCTACACTGACCTTCCCTTTGCCAAATTAAATTAATGTTTAAAAAGAAATGAGAAGGAGCCCTGGTAGATTGCATTTTCCCAGATCAAAAAGGGACCACTGTAGCTTCTCCCCTCCCCCCTTATGACAGAATGAGCCATTATGAAGCTGTGGAGCTGGGTCTTTCTTTCTTTCTTTCTTTCTTTCTTTCTTTCTTTCTTTCTTTCTTTCTTTCTTTCTTTCTTTCTTTCTTTCTTTCTTTCTTTCTGTCCTTTCTTTCTCTTTCTTTCTTTCTTCAGACTTATTCCAACTTTTGGGGTTTTCCCTAGCATGTACTGTAGCTTTTTCTTCTTTCCCCTTCCTTTTATTTTTATTTTTCACCTGCTTGGAGGCAAAGTTTTGGCAAGATTCTCTGTTCTCTCCCCAAGTGATTTCTTTTAAAAAGAACTTTTGTTTTCTTTCTTAAACTCCAGTCAAAAACTTCCCATGCAACAAGGTATACCTCTCTTTGGCTATTAAAAAAAAAAAGTATGCTGGGTGTTGTTTCTGACTGTTCAATAACATTCCCCCTCCTTTTTCCCAAAGATGTGTATAGTTCTTCATTTTATTATTTTTTTTAAAGATTTTTTTCTTCTTCCTATTTTCTTTGCTGGAAATAAAGAGCAGGGTTTTGCCTCTCTCTCTCTCTTTTTCTCTTTCTCTCCCAACCCCCCTCTTTCTTAAACTTCATTGTTTGTTTGTCTTGCATTGCAAAAAATATATATAAAGTAATTTATTATTTATTATCCAAAGACTTGCCACTTTTTTATTGTCCTGATTTGTGTTGGTTGTTTTGTTTGGCTGATTTTTTTAAAGGGTGAGATTCATGAGTGATAATTCTTCTCCACAAGACCTGGTACAAAAAATAAAATGCTAACATAACGAAGGTGAGACATTATTTATGCAGGAGGAACTATGGGTGGATCTCACCCAAAACAGTATGAAGGGTGGGGAGAGTTATTTTGTTACCCCTCCCTGTCTTTGAATGTTTGTGTCAGGTTTGTGGAGCTTTTAAAACTTTCTAATGGCTTGGGGTTTTTTGTTTTTGAGTTCTCTCTTCCTAAATATTCCATGAAATAAATGCGCCATATGTAGAATTATAACTTCAGGAAGAATTTCACTCCATACACATTTGGTATAGAGAAACAATAAACTAATTAAGACTTACCAAAGTACCCTCTTTTATATATGTATACTATAAAGAGTTACTATTCTATATTTATATATGAATGCATTGCAGTTAGCTGCTAAATACTGAATACAAAACGTTACATTCTAAGCTTGGAAAAAACTCTGTGTAATATTTTATGAAGTGTATCAAGAGCTAGCTTATAAATTTCTAGATCAGAGATTTAAAAAAACAAACAAAACCCTAGTAAGCTTCTCCTTTCCCTTTAAGAATTGTGGTACTGGAAAAGTCCAAGTGTATTTTGGACTAAATATGGTTAGCTTTTTTCCCCCTGCCACCCTTGTATCAATTTAGCAGCTATTTCAAAAAAAGTGGGGATTATCCCACAAACAACGTGAAGACTTAAACTGAAAGGGAAAGCATAAAGGGGACAAACTCATATTTGTTTACAATTCAATAAATCTGCTTTGGTGCCGGGGTCGTGGGAAGTGGCCCTTTCTTCTCCCCCAAGGAACATATGAACCTGAGAATGTACCTCCCTTCCCTCCCCTCCCCGCAATCTCAAGGAAAATGTAGAGTTTTAAAAATATATATGCATCTTGAGAAACATCTGGACTACCGGTTCATTATTTTTTGTTTACGTGATCTCTCTCTCTCTCTCCCTCCCTCCCACCCTCCCCTGGGAAGTGTCTATGCGTGTGGGGTAGGCGGGGGTGGTGGCTTTTGTTCAGAAGCTAAACAATGACTGTTATTTGTCACTGTCTGTTGTCAACAGAATTGGAAATGCTGCAGGGGGATTCTGACTGGAGAGGGCTCCGAAGATCCTTGTTTGTTGTTTTTCTTTCGGCTTCCTTCCCCCCCCCTCTCTTTCGTTCTTTAGGTTGGTGGGGGAGTGGGACAGAGGCTGGGCTCAGTGGTGAAAACTGGGAAGGCGATAAGCGCGGTGGGGTGGGAGGCGCGGGGCTCTGTGCATCTTGAAAGGTGGCGGGGTGAGTTTCTGGGTGTGGGTGTGCACAGCGGCCCTCCGCGTCCGTAAAAACCGTGCACGCGCTCTCTGGGCTTCCGTCAATCCTGTGGGCCTTTCTAGATTTGCTTCTGGATAAAAGCTACGGTGGATTTGCAGCCTAGATGAATCTTGTGGGACTCCAGGGGGTTTACTCCCGAGTAGGCGCACCTGAGTTTTCCCTGCCTTGAATTCTGTTTAGTTTATTTCACAACCCTGGGTGTACATCGTCTCTCCCTCCCACCCCCGCTTCCAACTTGATTGAAAATCTTTTCCACTTCCCATCTTGCAAAAAGCGAAGGTGAATTTGGGACACCGGCTTCTCCCTGAGAGACTAGGCGGTTTAGGTATTTATTTGGGTTGGCCGAGATTCCCGAAGCAGTTAAGCCGCGTGTATGGCGGGAGCGGTACGTTTGCTATTTCGGGTTTTGTTTGAATTCGATGCCATTTGCCTTTGTTGTTCCCTGTATTGAGCGAACGCAGAAAATGGGCTTATTTCGGCAACCAGGTGAAACGCGTTGTGGGAACGCGGCTAAACGGGGCTGTATTTACCTACCTTGGTGAGGTTGGCCTGGGAGTAAGGATACTTGCCCGTCTTTTGCGCTAACTCTCGGAACAGAAGGGTTTTTACCGCAACATTTTCCTACCTGGTGCTTCTCAGACATGCTTGGTTCACAGTGGGCTGAGATCAATGGGACCTGTAGTCCAACATATCTGAAAAGTAACATGCGGGAAACCAGTTTGATAGTAAGGAGCCTCAAAAGGAAATTTGAAAAAAGAGCAATTGGAAGAACCCAATCCTTATTTTGCGGAGTTAATCCATTTTGGGGAGGTTAGCACAAACCACTGAACCGAACTAAATTGGGAGACAGGTTCGCACACATCCCAGGTTAAAACCAGCCGAGCTTAGCATGCTGTGAGAATGCGACCACCGGGTTTTCGACTGGATTCGGGTTTAAACGAATCGTGTGAACCCGACCACCGATTTGAAAGTGGCCCGAAAAGCGCCGGCGCTCCTACCTCCCTTTTATTTCGGAGGTTCCCAAGCTGTGCCCAGCGGTGGGTGGTGCGCCTTCGTGAGCGAAAAATATTCGTTTGCTTTTCGCAAGTATCTTGGTTGCCCTTCCTCGGCCTTGCAGGTATCATCTCAGCTGCCTTTCCTCGGCCTGAGATGACTTTTGGGGAGCGCCTGAAAAGAAGAGGGGTGGGACTGGCTTCGCTTGCCCCGGAGTGTTGAAAATGGCATTCCCGAACTATGTTCGGAATATTGCTGGCCTGTAGCCTCCAGGTCGGCAGGGCGCTAAAAATCTCGGGGGGAGGGAATCTAAGTGCGAGCGTTTATCTCACCCGCATTAAGTGGAAACGGTCTCACCACCTATGGGGCGTTCAGAGCGCGTTTTCACACGGGGAAAGTTGGGGGTATAAGAAGCAAAACACCGGGGAAATAAAATTTAAAACGCATTTAAAAAGCGGTTTTGAAAAGAAAAAAAAAACCAAGGGAGAAGTTGGTGCTTATGTTCATCTTGATGGCACATGGACATACACACGATGTTCTACTTGGGGAAAGAGTAGTTGAACTCCGCTTCTGACCTGCGACTTTGCACGGTGAGAAATGCAGTCCCGCGTTTGCCCAGGCTGAAGCCAATCCTAACTGAAGAATATACGGGTCTTATTCCAATTGAGACTTCTATAAGGGTGTTTCCGTCTTACCGGCTCAGCCCAGCTGGTTGAAGACAGCGAGATGTAGGTACAATATATCAAATTTTGCTCTAAGTAGGATTTTTTTAAAAAAAACTGACGATGAAGTCGTTCGTCAGACCAGTCTCTGTTTTCTCCTTTCCGTCGACTAGAAATCGCATGTGGTTTGTATTCCCAAGTCGATTCTTTTCTTTGTAAAAACGTGCTCATTTTATTGCGGATAGGTCGGATAAATAGCTTCTCGACCGCCAATTAATTCAAGTTTTCAGACAGATTATTGCAACGGGGCTATCCTAATCTTTCTATTAATATTTTATACATGCCGGCTCAGGTAAGCAGAAGATTTCTTTCTTTTAGTTCTTTACCTGCCAGCTTGATTGACAGCGTAGCTCCGGACCCCGAGCTGCGGTTCTATTTAGCGCATCGTAGGGCCGCTTTCCTGCGAGTCTCATTGAACCATATAAAACTCCTTTTTAAGCAGAGGCGCAAGCATCGCGCGTTCGGGCTTCGCTTTCTATCTCCTTCTGAATAAACCTGGCAAATGGCCTTAAAGTGAGAAAGTTGAGCTAGGCTGGAAACTAAAGGTTTGGTCCTCTCAAGTCAGCCCCGTAAACTTCAAGGGAGGGCTGTTCTCGGCATGGCAGGTAGAGCAGCGCAAATGGCCATGGCTTCCTTTTGAGAGGATCTTGTATCTTCCCAAGAGAGATCTACTTGAACGGTCGGCTATGCAACGTTTAATTGGCGGGACGGCCGGGTAGGGATCTAGAGGGGCTTGAGTAGATGTAACAGAATGAGAGTTGCACGGGGAAAATTGATAGAGGGATGTAAACATTAGAGTGTAAATGGTGATAACTTTGCTGCCTAGACATGGCTTGAAGGAGGGATGCTTCGGAAGTCTAAGACAATATTTCTTAGACAGTCAAAAACAAACCTTACCAAGAGCTCAATGCATAACACTTTGTTTGTCTGGAGGGAAAAAGAGTTGTGTACATATGTGTGGTTTCACACAGGTGAACCCTGAACACATATATTTACATTTAGACATACATGCATATATATATACATATGCTACTATGCCAGAATGTAATGTCAAAAACTTGGGATAATTGAGTAACAACTGTAAGCTTAGGGTATGATCATAACCTTTTAAGTGGAAAACACCCAGATTTTAATCATCTGTTTTTTTGTTTTAAATGGGAGCAAGGATGGTTTTCCCTTGCAAATCAAACAGGGCTATCCACTACAATGCATAACTCAACTTAGTTGTTTTTAACTATTTTCTCTGGCCTTGAACCAACAACCTTGTTCTAACATCTCAAGGTTGTAACCTGTCCAATTGGATCATTTCTTCTGAGATTATTTGTCCCAGGTCTTCCAGCTTCACCAATTTCTGGAGCTGTGGTTGACCTCTTTGTCTTGGATGTAATTGACTGTAGACTTCACCTGCTAGGGAGGAGATGTGCCCTCTAGGTGTGCAAGAGGTGTGACTCACTGCATTTAGAAAAGATGCTTTTACCCAGGTCAAATAAAGCTTGGAAACCTTAGCTGGCTTGAATCATGGTTAAGGCTTTTCTGTACATTTAGTGTATAGATATCTGAGACCAGTTGATTAGTTCATGATTAGTTCAAGATATTGTGCAGCTCAATGACTTAATCCAAAGACCAGGTAAAGCATCTTGTGTGAGCCTTCAACATTTTCCTGGCAGACTTCTGAGTATGGGATGTGCAGGGAGTTCTTTCAAAGGAAAAATGCCTCAAGCATCCTTCTAGCAGAGCTCTGAAACCAGGGGGCTACAAGAAAGGTTTTCTTGCAGGTAAAGCACCAAGCAAACAATTATCTCATGAGCATCCCCAATGAACCAACATGTTCCCAGATAATCTATCTGACACAGGGGACCCTTGGCTGCCTGCTGTGACCTTCTAGAACTCCAAGTTCTTTGAGTTCTGCAGCAAGTTGCTCCAAGCTAGGTTGCAGCATTAATGTCATTGTGCCCCTGGGCTTTTGCTTCAGTGTTGGGCTCTGTTGCAATAAATATTGCATGGCCTTTTGATTCTCCCATTCCACCCTGGCCCAACAGTGGCTTCCTTTAAAAAGGAAGCAGTAAAAACTTGGGTTTTCAAGAGGTTTCCTTTGTTCTCCTTTTCTCTTTATCTTTCTCTCCCTTCCCCCTATCCCCCTCTCTTTCTCCTTCCCTCTCTCTCCCTCTCTCCCTCCCTCCCTCTCTTTCTCTCTCTCTGTGTGCACCCCACACCTTGAATAGGTGTGATGCTAGCTAATGTTTTTTTTTATATAGATAGATACATGATCAACCTCTGAAGTTTGGTGCTATATGTCTGCTCTATAAGGTGAAGCACATTTTGGTCTGGTGCCCAGGAAGGACCTTCTTTTCTGTTGGTTCTTTTTTTTTTTTCTTGATTTATTGGAAGGATTGCTTTCCTTTTTTTTTGTTTTTTGTTTTGTTTAGGTAGTTGCTAAATGTGGAGGATTTGATGAGGGAATGTTATTCTGTCTTTCAGAGAGGGAGCATTAGCTTACCCGATTGGGAAATTTAGCTGGAAAATCAAGGGTTGTGACATTTGGGAGCACCTCAGACCAACTCCAGGAAACTCTTATGTACATACCTGATATGGGGGTTAGGCCTGCTTAATAATTCAATGAAATATCATTTGGAATCTCCTGGCTTATAGTATAGATGAGGAAATTGAAAACTCATCTAGGAGAAAGCAACAGCAAGCCAGGGGCTTCCAAATTATAGCTCCTAAAACTGCATTAGCTTGAATTCAGTCTGAAAACATTCTTATTTTGTTACTAGCTCAATACCCAGGCTTCGCTAGGAAACTATGTGGTCAGGCTTAGTTTTTCGGGAGGAAAATATGTTCTGCCTCTGCCTATCAGCATCTTCGGTATTCATCTGGCTAGCGTCCTGTCAGTGTGTGAGAGAGTTGAAGAGTGTTTGGAAACTGAAACAGTATTTACTGTGTGAGCAAGAAGGAGATGGCAAAGGAGCCTGGGCATGGCTTAGCTCAACTGTTCTGTACTAAAGCTGGTTGCTGCTGTGAAACTAAAACTGAGACTGAAAGTCTTCCCCTCTGCTTGTGCTTTGCATTTGAAACAGATTTCTTTTCAGGTGGAGAGGGGAGTAGAACTCCTTAGCATCAGAGCGTGTTAATAATAATAATATACGAAATGCTAATCCTCTGATGGTCATTTCGAAAAGTCCTTTCTCAGTGAGCATCTAGAAGCCAAGAGGAACATAGGTTCTGGAGATTTTGTGATGATGCGTGAGTGGTATTTCACTTTTATATATAGAGAAGATTATCACTAAACTGTCCTGAAATGCTAGGGAGAGAATAAACAGCAAGGGACCTTCCCAGTGCATTTGTATATGGCTGTTGGGGGCGGGGAGACTTTGAACCCTTATTGCTTTTTAGCTAAATAAAATCTTTATTCCAAAATAATTCTGCTGAATTCTAGGGAATTTGTTGTAGCAAAGTAACTCTAGAACGACAACGCCATGAAATAATGAAGATTATTCGGAATACACAGATGGTCATGAAAATGGCCATAAAAATGGTTGTATGAAAAATTCAAGGAAAAAGGCAGAAATTAAAAGTGAAGGGATTTTTTATTTTGAAACAAAAATTGGCTTTGGTTTTAAAATCATCTTCTAAAGCTGGACCACTTTACTATGTGTTGTTGGACAAAAACTATATTTATTACAATTTCAGGTGAGTTTATTGGATTCATCAGCTGTTGTTTCCCTGTAGTGAAGCCTTATTTCAAGCATTTCAACCCCCAAAGATTAATATCTTCTAAAATATGGTTTCACTGCTGATATTGGTTATCTAAAGCTGCAGTGCTGTGTTCACCTATGTGGAACTTGCCCACCAGCAAGTACTTAAATTCAGTGTAGAGATGTAAAGAGAGTAGAAACCAAAGCTACTAATCCCTCTCTGTTCTGGACAATGTTTCATTGTGTGCCACAGCATTTGCTCCCAAAGAAGTGTGCTTAGAGCATTAGTCATGCTTGGTAATTAAGTCTAAGGAAGCTTCTTCAGACATGGTGTCCCCTGAATCAGGTCAAACGCTGTTAGCTTTGACTGAGGCAAAAAAAAAAAAAACACCTTGAAAAATAGCAACAAGATTCATAATACTGTACACATTTATCTAAGACCATCCTAAGCAGAGCAAGGGATAACAAAACAGCCCCAAGGAGACAAGGGCAATAGCACTTAGACTTATATACTGCTTCACCTTGCTTTACAGCCCTCTCTTAAGTGGTTTTTAGAGTCAGGCTATTGCCCCCAACAATCTGGGTCCTCATTTTGCAGACTTTGGAAGGATGGAAGGCTGAGTCAACCTGATGAGATTTGAACTGCCAAATTGCAGTTCGAATCTCACCAGGTTGGCAGTCAGCAGAAGCAGCCTGCAGTGCTGCATTCTATCCATTTAGAATTTGTGGTTTCTTGAAGTTTTATTTCTCCTTCAAAATAAAGCAGGGTTAGAAACTTGAGGATTTGCCACTGCAATCCAGAACATCTTTGGCATGGGGTGGGATGGGGCGGGGGAGAGACATAAAAGAGATTTCTAATTGAATGGAATGCCTGATTTCTCTATTTAAAAACTTCTGACTCCTTCTCCTCCCCCTTTCTTCTTTCTTCTTCTTCCTCTTCCCCTTGCAGTGTGTCTACTTCTGGAGGAACATGGTTGGGGTTCGCCCAATTTGTTCCAAATTAGGATGCTTTGCATGTGACTTATTCCCCGTTATTATCTTGCTAGCTCCAGTCTTGGTGAGCTGGGGTGTGGGGAAGGGCAAGGATGGAGAAGTCGGGGTTAGATGGACCCAGTGGGATGAGACTACACAAGTCAATGAGATCCTGAAGCAAGGAGCAGAGTTTGGAGACAGGTGTCATGCGGAGCCCTCCATTTTGACCATTATTGCTGCGGGCTTTGTTTTTATCTCGATTTGAAGGACCTCAGTTTTTCCGGTTGTAACTGCAGCCTGCTTTAATTGCTTTAATTCCCATTGGCTTTGTCGTTATTCTTAATGTGTCTGGAGATCTCAGTATAAATTGGATCAATAATCCAAGTTTAATGTAAAAGAGCAGGGGGTTCTCCCAAACGCCAAGTGCTCTATAGATGGAGAATTTCTATAGCGATGGATTTCAGCCTTGGATATCTGCGAGATATTGGATCCTTCGGTCCTTTTTTTCCAAAACGATCAAAAGCCAAAAAGAAAAGAAAAAAAAGAAAAAGAAAAGGCGTTTAAACCCGTAATCCATTGGTGTTTGGGACTAATGCCCAACAAGCTGTATCTGTTTTATATAAACAAGAAAGAGCTATTTTTCAGACATGAAGAAAAGCCACTGCCAGCCGAGCTGGTCTCGTCCAACGCAAGGAAGCGCGATCGAACCCCACAGCCTCGTCTGCTTGCCTTGCTTTCCGGGCGGGGAGGGATGGGATTTATCTCCCCCCCTCCCCGATCAAAATAAAAATTGGGGGAGAGGGAGAGAGACAGAGAGAGCCTTTCCAAGAGACCAGGCCAATTGCTCGGGAGGGAGGGGCTGGAGGCGAGGCTGGACGCCGAGGCGCTGGGAGAGGAGATCCGCTTCAGCGCGGCTTGTTTTCCTTCGCGTCGTTATCTTGATAACAGAGCTGAGCGGCTGAAGGAGTCCAGGCGCCACAAACGCCGTCCCCGAGCCTCGGCAGCGTCGCAGGCGCGGGACGAAGGGAGATCTCTCGCTTCACCAGCGGCGGGGGGAAAACTAGGGAGGCGGGTGAGGCGGACGACGGGAGGCGAGGAGGGGATCGGGCGGAGGTCTTCCGGCCCCCGCCATCCGGACCCGAGCGCTAGCGCGGTGCTGTACCCCGCGGTGACCCCCGGCGTTAATCGCGAAAAAAACTCCTTCCCGAAATAGCCGGATCTCCGCCGAGTCCGCTCCCTAAGGAGATTTCCCTGCTGGGTTCATATTATAGGCCGATGGGGGGGAGGTGTTTCTCCAAACTTGGCAACTTTAAGACTTGTTGGACTCCAACTCCCAGAATTCCTGAGCTAACATGACTGGAGGAGGAATTCTGGGAGTTGAAGTCCAATGAGTCTGAAAGTTGCCAAGTTTGGAGACCTCTGTTAAAGGCCGTTACCCCCCAAGGTCCAGGATTACAATTCCCATCGTCCCCGGATGTCACTTCGCATCCAGAGTGTAAATCCGAATAGGAACATTTTTTTTGCCTCGCGTCTTTGGGTTTAGCTTTAGCCCGGGGTGTAAGGCGACAATCCGACGCCCGCATATGGAAAAGGAAACTTAGGCCGGGTTCGCGCTGCGTTTCCTCGGTGTTGTGTGAATCCGGTCGTCGCAGCTTAGAAAGCGCGGTTTCTCATATTGTACTGTACAAACTCAGCCAAATCGTTAACAATCCAGTAAAACAAACGGCGGCTTAATAGTCATGTGTTCTTGGAAATCGCGAGGTTCACAGCGGACTTCTGTTTAGTGGCTGCTTAGATTTGGCCTTAATTCTTTCCCCTTCTTTAGTTGAAGTGGGGTTTTATTTCTCGGCCTAGTTTATCTTAAAAGGGCGTGAAAACAATCCGAAGGAATTGTAGAGCGCGCGTCTTTACCATCGCCAGGGATAAAAAGTTTGCCATGGTTGTCTTCTCTCAGCGGGACTGTTCAAATGGGGTCATTTCCTCAGCATCTTTATTAGAATTATATCAGAAACAGCCTTGGCTCCGCCCGTGGTTTCAAAAACGGGAGAGGGGTGGTGGTGGCATGGCATAGTAGAAAAAGCTTTATTTTAAAGCTGCCCTTTCCCTTAGCGTTAAAAGAGGGTTTGCAACCTTCTTTGAGTTTCCACGCTTTCCTAACTCCCGCAAGCTTCTGTCCCGCTTTACTCATTCCGTCAAGAATTGCGGGATTTGTCCCGAAACGTTTTTCAAAACCCATCTGGTTAGTCGCCATCATCTCTGCTGGACGTTTTGATACTTCTATAGGCCCTTACATAAAAACGTCTCGCCCTCTCTTCTAGAGAGGGTCGCTCCTCCGCCTTGTCTTTCCAGGCAAGCCCGTCTCGTCTGAACGGAAGAAGCCGCGCGCTCTCCGCACGACCCGCTCTGAGCGGATCGGCTGCGGAGAGAAGGCAGGAGGGAATTCTCTCTCTGTGTGGTTGTGTGTATGTGATTTTGTGTGTGTGTATGTGTGTGTAGCTGGAGGGGTGGGTGCAGAAGGAACCTTTGTGTGTGTGTGTGTGTGTGTGTGTAGCTGGGAGGGGTGAGGGGTGGGTGCAGAAGGAACTGTGTGTGTGTGTGTAGTTGGAGGGTGGGTGCAGAAGGAACCTTTGTGTGTGTGTGTGTGTGTAGCTGGAAGGGGTGAGGGTGGGTGCAGAAGGAACTGTGTGTGTGTAGTTGGAGGGTGGGTGCAGAAGGAACCTTTGTGTGTGTGTGTGTGTGGAAGGGTGGAGAAGGGTGAGGGGTGGGTGCAGAAGGAACTTGTGTGTGTGTGTGTGTAGTTGGAGGGGTGGGTGCAGAAGGAACCTTTGTGTGTGTGTGTGTGTGTGTGTAGCTGGGAGGGGTGAGGTGGGTGCAGAAGGAAGTGTTTGTGTGTGTAGTTGGAGGGTGGGTGCAGAGAACCTTTGTGTGTGTGTGTGTGGTGGAAGGGTGAGGGTGGGTGCAGAAGGGTGTTGTGTAGTTGCAGAAGGAACCTTTGTGTGTGTGTGTGTGTGTAGCTGGAGGGTGAGGGTGGGTGCAGAAGGAACTGTGTGTGTGGAGTGGGTGTTTGTGTGTGTGTGTGTGTGTAGGTGGAAGGGGTGAGGGTGGGTGCAGAAGGAAGTGTGTGTGTGTGTGTGTAGTTGGAGGGTAGGTGCAGAAGGAACCTTGTGTGTGTGTGTGTGTAGTTGGAAGGGGTGGGGTGGGTGCAGAAGGAACCTTTGTGTGTGTGTGTGTGTGTGTAGCTGGAAGGGGTGAGGGGTGGGTGCAGAAGGAAGTGTGTGTGTGTGTAGTTGGAGGAGTGGGTGCAGAAGGAACCTTTGTGTGTGTGTGTGTGTAGTTGGAGGGGTGGGTGCAGAAGGAACCTTTGTGTGTGTGTGTGTGTGTGTGTAGCTGGAAGGGGTGAGGGACTGTGGGTGCAGAAGGAAGTGTGTGTCTGTGTGTGTGCGCGCAGTGGGTGCAGGAGAGCCGGCATTTCCAGACCCGGAGCGACGGCCTTCTCCGAGTCCGCAGGACGCCGGGGTAACTGGGGGAGGGGCTCGCTCAGGTTGGTCGATCTCCAGGCTAATCCAAACAGCTCCGGTTTGACTGGTGTGAGGTCCAAAGTCTAGACAGGGCCGGTGACTCGGCGGCTCCTTATCTCGCCTTGGGATCGGCTCTTCGAGAGACTCTCCCCCGCCCCCGCCCTCCCCCGCGGTCCCTTGGCGGCTCTCGGACCTGCCAGGCCGGGAGCCGCCACACCTCGCAGACGGGGGGCGACAACAAACGCACCACCTGGGCGCTTGAAAGGCCTGGCTCGGCTGCTTTAAGGGAGGTGGGGGAATCGGATCGCCTCCCTTGCAGATACCTTTTTATTGGTCCTTCTCGGGGGACTTCGGGAGGGGCGAGCGGCGGAACTGATTCTTGAGTATCCGCAGTAAACTTAATTCGCACAGTTTGAAAATTAAATGGGGAACCCAACGCTGGGATCGCGCATCCTGCAAAACCTCGCAAAAAGCAAAACTGAATCGGATTGCACCTTTCTTGACTAGGAAATCTTAAGAAAGTTCGTAAATTGCTTCCAAAAGTTGATTTCTTTTTATAAAATCTGTTAATCTGAAAAGGTCTTAACAGATTCATTCAGATGTTGTTGTTTTTTGGCCGACATAGACTAATAGAATACTTTATTGGCCAAGTGTGATTGGACACACAAGGAATTTGTCTTGGTGGAAATACTCTCAGTATACATAAAAGAAAAGATACATTAATGAAGAATCAAGAATCATAAGGTACAACACTTAACGATAGTCATAGGGTACAATCAACAATCAAATCATACTAGGAAACAGTCAATATAAATCATAAGGATACAAGCGATAAAGTTACAGTCCTACAATCACAAGTGGGAGGGGATGGGTGATAAGGAGTGATGAGAAGATTAACAGTAATAGTAGTGTGGACTTTGTAAATAGTTGAACAGTGTTGAGGGAATTATTTGTTTAGCAGAGTGATGGCTTTCGGGGGAAAAAACTGTTCTTGTGTCTAGTGGTTCAGGTGTGCAGTGCTCTATAACTTTTGAGGGAAGCAGTTGAAACAGTTTATGTCCGGGATGTGAGGGGTCTGTAAATATTTTCACAGCCCTCTTTTTGACTCTTGCAGTATATATGTGGCTCATCTCCTATATGCTCACATGCAAAACATACCTAGAAGCACGAAAAGAATTTGAGGGTAGTGCTAACCAAGTTTAGATTGTATAAAGGGAACCACTAAATGTTTAATCAACCTGGTTAGAAGAATTGCGGGAGGAAGGATGGCTGTTTGTGGTGCTGTGTGCCTTGAGAATAGAGAACTAAATAAGTAATAAATAAATCTTTGCTCAGTTAGGAAGAGAGCCCTTTTGCTGCTTAGATGGGTTCTAAGGCAGGGGTGGCCAATCTTTTGGACCTCAGGGACCACCAAACTCATAATTTTAAATCCCGCAGACCACTAATATGAATTTTGACTGACGGTGGCTTGCTGATTGGTGGGAAAGTCGTCCCCATATTCCAGAGCTGCTATAGTCACAGGACTGGCCCTTTGGTCATCCTGGAGCAGCTGCTCCTCCACCCGGGTACACCGGCCTGACATGGACTGGAGGAGCTGCTCCGGGATGACCAAAGGGCCACTCTTGTGACTACTGCAGCTCTGGAATATGGGACTGACTTTCCCACCAATGTCAGCAAGCCACCCCGGGGCGGATTTCCCTTTCCCCGCTGTTGGACTTACCTTCCAGTTCCAGCTCGCCTGGCTCTACTCAAGGTAAGGTTTGTGCTTGGCTGAAGGGTGGGGGCCAGTGGGTGGGCGGGCCATGTGGGCAGCGCAGCCTTGTGTTCCTGCACAGCCTGGATTAATTGCTTTGGGGGACATTTCTCTGTGGACCACCAAAATTTTCTCGGGGGCCACCAGTTGTTCCTGGCCCACCGGTGTGTCACTCAGTTGGCATCAAGTCTTATCTGTCAAAAGATAGAGAGTTCCAAAATCAAACAACTTGAGTGGAGTTCTGAGAAGACTCAGGTAGTCCTCAATTTATGACCACAATTGAGCCCAAAATTTATGTTAAGTGAAAATTTGGTAAAGTGAATTGGGTCCTGTTTTAGGATTTTTCTTGCCACATGTGTTAAGCGAATCACTGCAGTTGTTAAATTAGTACCACGGTTGTTAAGTGAACCTGGGTTCCCCATTGTCTTTGCTTGTCAGAAGGTCGCAAAATGACTCCTGAACACTGCGACCATCATAAATGTGAGCCAGCTGTTATGCGTCGGAACATAAATCATATGACCATGGGGATGCTACAATGGTCACAAGTGTGAAAAATGCTCATAAGTCACTTTTTTTCAGTTCTGTTGTAACTTCGAACAGTCACCAAAGGAGCTATTGTAAGTTGAAGACCACCTGTAATGCTTTCATTGCAAGCAAGTTGGCTTCCATTAAAACAGTTCTATTAAGGTCTCTGTGTTAGTTCCTTGCACTATGAAAGGAAAGGAGGCAAGTGGAAGTGCATTATGGCGCTCATTTATCTTCCATTTCACATCTTACCTATTCCTGGGATTCAATAGCTGCAATTTCCCCTGCCCCCCCTCCCCCCATGTGGAACACAGACCCCAGATCAATTTCTGGCACTCTCCCTCTTTCCCCCATTTACTGGGAAGAAAGAAATTCTAGGTCCTCCCTTTGCATCATTTAAATGGCAATCGAAACAATTCAATTAAGAGGAGAGGAGACATGTCTGGTTAAGACAAGAGAGTTTTTGGTAACTGGAAATTGCATTTCTTTGGATGGACTTCTTTATCCTGGAGAAGATTGCAGACTGCTGAGTGAGCTGGATCAATAACAATATATTTGGATTGTCGTTTTGCTTTGGGTTTTATTTCCTCCCCTGCGTGTCTTCAAGCTTGTGTAACAGCACAACTTTTGGGCAAAAAAATACAACTTGGAAAATCAGTCACTGGCTAGCCTTGCAGAACAACATCATTGGCCACCCCAGCTGTGAATTCTGGGAGTTGTAGTCCCATGACATTTGGGTGGGTGCCAGGTTGGAGAAAGTTGAGTTGGATAAAAGATGCCCCCCCCCCACCGACTCCAAAGATAATTCTGCGTCCTTAAAACGTAAGACTGGTAATCACCATGTAATCTTCAGAAATCAAACTCTACTTGAAGGAGATTTCGTTTACATTTACTTTGGAAGCTCGGTTTTCTGGGAGTATTGTTAGAGCAAGGGTGTCTCACGTGATAGGGACTTTTCCCCACTTCACTAAACCAGGCAGCACATGAAGATCGATCCCTCCCTTCTCCCCAAGGCTGCGTTTGACACTCTTGTGTTAGAGTTTTCATTGATGGGAGATTTCAGCCAAGGCTTTTTGTGAGAAGGTGGGACTGTAGAACATAAGAGGTGGAAGATATATTGGAAATCATCTTGTCTAATCCCTATTCTGCTTCATACATGGAATGGCATATGATCCACAGAAATATATGTGAAGGAGAGAACAAGAAGGAAGACGGGTGGAGACATAACGTTGGGGAAAGAGATAGAATATCCAGAAGTCATTTAGCTCAGCTCTATATTAATTCTAGCATCACAACTAAGCATCTTCCAATTGTCCTCGATGTTTCCTTTTCTACATTGCAGGTACAGAAACACGAAATCCTATTAAGGAGAGGGGAGGAAGGGAGAGACAGAAAGAAAGATACAGAGAGAGAGGGAGGGAGAGAGAAAGAGATAGAGAGAAAGAGAAGGAGGGAGGGAAAGACAGACACATTTCTTGAAAATGTGTATGGTCTGCCAGGTGTGCAAACAAGGAATTTACACAAATGCTTCATTTCAACTGTTTGTCCCACATCCATCACTGACTATTGTGCCTCCCATGATTTTGCTGCCAATATAGGAGAAAACAAACAATAAAATTAAACTTGTTTTCATCCATCATAATTCCCTAACTCTTTGACTTACTCTTCTGAAATTGTGCAGGTTTCTTAATGGAGGTCATTGTAGGTTGAATGTCATTATGCAGAAGAAAACTCATCATGAGACAAATGTATCCTTAAAAAATAATCTAAAGGATGAATGTGAACAATTCACGTGAAACTTTGCAGAGGTGTTCTCTTCAGAAAAAGTCTCAGGAAATTTTTAATCAAGTTTGCTCAGAAGTATATCAGCCAAGGTAGGCACACATCACACAAAAATTGGAAAAATCCACAATGTTTTACAAGTGTTTAGTACATGTAAGAGTACATCTGCACAAACACATTATCTTAATTTTGCAGGCTTGGTTTTCTTAAGCAAAAGGATGTCTGAAATTTAATACAATTTTGTCAAGTAGAAAAAAAACTACAGCCTTTTCTTGATCTTCAAATTATTGTGAGTGTGAAAATAAATGTCTTAAATTTGCAAGTTTATCTGAGAAGAATTGGACTGATTTTTCATTTGCCAAATCATGATTTGAACAAATTGATTTTTCTACATGCAAATAACCTTAAAAAATAAATGATAAAACTGCAGTGCACTGCTACCAAAGTTATAGATGAGCAGCATTCTAGAAGATGACTCATATAACAACTTTCCCCAAAAGGGGGAAAATAAAATAAAATAAAGATGATCCACAAGGTGGTAAAATGAACCATTTTGAAGCTCAGTTTTGCTCAATTCCTTCTCTCCCCCCAATTTATCTCCAAAGAGTTGGTGTGGAAAAAAAGTGAAAGGAAATTTCCATGTAAGCTGCCTTAAGTGCCAAAATAATAGATGGGTTATCAATATAAGAAACATATCAAATTTCATAGTGTGCTTATTTATTTATGTAATTATTTTGTTCATTATTTTTATGCTTGCCACCGTGAGTTATTTTTATAAATAACTCAAGGTGGCAAGCATACCTAATATTCTTTCTTCCTCCCTTTTCCCTCACAACCACCACCCTGTGAGGTGAAAGAATATGGCCGGCCCAAGGACACCCAGCTGGCTTTTGCAGCTTTTGTATGCAGCCCAGGAAAAGAGACCTCCTGCCAGTTTATTAAGGGTTATAAACCTATTCTCAGATACCAGCAACAGCTAAGCAAAGCAAAGCAAAGCAATAACTCTTTACTTACTAACTCTCAATACTACTTCATTACTTTCATTATCTCAAAAAAACAATTTCTTTAAAATAATTAATTTTTATCAAATGATTAATTGATTTATTGTTTTTATTGATTAGTATGATTGAGTGTTAGTGCATATAGTGTAATTACTGAATATCTGATTAGTAAAATCAGTGATTTAGTGAATTTAATTGACCAGTGTATTTAGTAATTACTGTAATAAACTAGGCTGTTTGTTGCTTAGCAAAATTATTTGATTAGAGTGATTTGAATAACCAATTGATTTATTGACTGATTTTTAGTAATAAGTAACCTTACTTTTGATTTGTTCTCTAACATATCAATTAACATTTATTAATTACCAACATTCATTAAGTAATTGTCTACCATCACATTAACTAGCTATTGTAATTGATTACTGTACTATTGCCATTAACCATGCCAGCCAAAAACTCCAAACCAAACCAAAAGAAAAATATATCTACCAATGACCTCCCAGACTCCTGCACATGTTTCGGATGTCTTGAAACCATCAATGAAAGCAAAATTTACATCAAATGCCGCCTATGCGATAATCTAGCCCACCCTGCTTAATCTAGCCCACGCCTGCTTAAATGCAAACAAAAGCCTAGCTGATATGGTTAAAAATTCAGATACATTCTTTTATCTATGTCCATCATATTCTCCTAAGCTAAACAAACTGAGTACCCTACCTGACAGAGTTGAAAGCATAGAATCACTCATTCACTCAATAGAAGAACACTAAGCAACACATTTTGAAACAACTATACAAGCAAGCCTAATCTCTCTTGAAAAAAAAATACAGCATAGATAAGTAGTACCTATCAGCTCAAAATCAAATCCCACAACAACCAAAACCACTACTTCAACTACAATCACAACTACAACCAAAAATAACCACCAAACCACAGCCACAAACAATTACTATCCCTTCAAATAATTCCACAAATATTATCTCCTTACTTATCAGAGACACCATGGAACGTGAACAGAAATGTCCAAATGCCATCTTATTTGGTCTTGAAGACACCAACGAATCAGATGACATCACCAAAGTTCGTGATATCATAAGCAACTCAAATACAACAAACATCTCTCCTGAAGATGTCATTGAAATAACCAGAGATGGCCCTGGGTGCAAATACAATGACAGCTCTGTGGCCCTAAGATTTTGTAGAGTTGTATGCAAAAATGAGTCCAGCAAACGCATATTCATTCATACAATAAATGCCATTGCAAAAACCAATCCCAACAACAAAAAACTTCACTCAAGACCAGACTTATCCATACTGCAAAGAATCCACTCCCGTGAACTCTGCACAGAACTAAAAAATCGTCTAGACAATGTAGAAAAGGACCTATACATTGACTAAGAGCTGATTGTATCAAAAGAAAGTCACACAACCCGCAACTCTGCATCCAACCCCACCCCATCCAATCCAACATCACTCAAAACTAGGCACGCATGCCCCTAACTACCTCTATTCCAACCACAACTGGTCTTAAATGCAAGCTACTCAATGCAAGAAGCCTTGTAAATAAAATACCTGAATTTTCCTCTTACGAAATACGGCTAAATTCAACATTATATTTGTCTGTGAAACATGGCTCAATGCATCTCTCCCTGACTCTATTACCACAGTAAGAGACTATCATGTTTACCAATCAGATCATGAAATCCGTAGAGGAGGTGGTATTGCTATCTTCTATAAAAAGTCCCTACATCTAAAAAACATCCAAGTTACCCAGGAGCTTGCTATTCCTGAGACCATCATCTGTGAACTATCCTTAAATATCACATTTTGGTTCTTACTATGTTACAGAGCCCCTGATTATGACATCAAACATGCAAACAAGCTAAATACACTACTAACATGGGCAGCATCCTGCCCACATGCTTTTATCTTTCTTGGTGACTTCAATATACCTCATATTAACTGGACCCTTAACGAATGTACAACTGAATCCACACATGCAACCTTCTACAATGCAGTAACAAATCTGGGACTAGAACAACTAGTAACCATCAACACTAGACTTAACAACTGCCTCAATCTCATCTTCTGCAATAGTTTGAACTCAATTTATGGAATACAAATTAAAGAACTCTTTTCCAACAGTGACCACAACATGATTGACTTTTTTCTCAACATACGTCCACACAAAATTCATCACAACGATGGAATCCCCAATTATAACTTCAAAAAAGGGCAACTATGATCTTATAAACGATCTCTCATTCCTTGATTGGCAATTTCTATTCTCTGGATGCAATACTGTAGAAGACCATTATAACATATTTTTACTTGAAGTCAAAAGAGTCATCAAACTATATGTACCATTAACAATTCCCAAAACCAGAAAAAACAAATTACCCATAACAATAAGGAAGCTTGAATCCAAAAAGAAATCACTTTGGCGGAAAAACAAATCTGGTCACGTTGCCAACTTCAAAAGCCAATACAAAAATTTATGCCATCAGATAAAAACTGAATGCACCAATTATTACATTAAACAATAAGAAAACCTTTTTTGCCCCAATTCCACCCATGCTTTCTACAGTTTTGTAAACAACAAACTAAAAGACTCAAGGTTCATCTCACTCCTGAAAGGAACTAATGGTAAAGACTGCAACGATGACACTATTAAAGCCAACCTCTTTAACACATTCTTTGGCTCAGTATTTGTAAACAGCAATGGATCATGCCCAGTATTTCCCAGTCGAACCACAGACAACTAGAATGATCTTATACATATCAATTTTACAGAAGACAATGTTGAAAAAGCACTACCCAATCTAAAACCATCTCCATCTATTGGACCAGACGGAATATGTGCCTACTTCTTAAAAAAGCTATCCACTGCCATAGCTGAACCTCTAAGCATAATCTTAGAAAAATCTTTGAGGACCAGCTTCTTGCCAAAACTATGGTCATAAGCTACGGTCATCCCCATCTTCAAAAAGGGAGACCCCAGTCTAGTTGAAAATTACAGACCAATCTCTTTATGCTGCATCATCTGTAGTCATGGAATCAATTATTAACCAATCCATCATCCTCCACTTAGAAACAAACAACCTACTCTCTAATAAACAAGTTGGTTTCAGGAAAAAACTATCCTGTAATCTGCAACTCTTACACTGCAAAAACATATGGACTACACAACTCGATCAGGGCAAAGCAATAGACGCAATCTACATAGACTTCTGTAAAGCCTTTGATTCAGTGGTACATGACAAACTACTCCTAAAACTAAAATCTTACGGTATCTCTGGACACCAGCATAACTGGATAGAAGCATTCCTGTCAAACAGACAACAAATGGTCAAAATTGGGAGCGTCCTATCAAATTCTGTACCTGTCAACAGTGGTGTCCCCCAAGGCAGTGTTCTAGGACCAGCTCTCTTCATACTCTACATAAATGACTTCTGTGATCATATTAAGAGCAACTGCATTCTCTTCGCTGATGATGTAAAGCTATTCGACACCACAGACAATACTGCTACCCTTCAAAAAAACCTTGACTATGTATCAGAATGGTCAAACAAATGGCAACTTCAAATCTCAAATTCTGTCCTACATAGTTCTGTCCTACATATTGGCAAAAAAAATCAGAAAATAAAATACAGGCTGAATAGTCAAGACCTTGTTGATGATCCAAACTCTGTCAAAAATCTTGGAGTACTCAACTCTAATGACCTAAGTGCTAGAGCCCACTGTAACTACATAGCCAAAAAGATGTTAAGAGTTGTTAACCTAATCTTACATAGCTTTTTCTCTGGTAATATTACACTACTAACTAGAGCATACAAAACATTTGCTAGACCAATACTCGAATATAGCTCATCAGTCTGGAACCCACATTACGTATCTGATATTAACACAGTTGAGAAAGTCCAGAAATATTTCCCAAGAAGAGTTCTCCACTCCTCTACTCGTTGCAGAACACCTTATGCCACCAGAAACAAAATTCTAGACCTAGAAAACCTAGAACTACACCACCTTTGGTCCGATCTAAGTATAGTATATAAAATCATACATTGCAATGTCCTACCTGTCAATGAATACTTCAGCTTCAACCATAACAACACAAGAGCAAACAATAGATACAAACTCAAGGTTAATCACACCAAACTTGATTGAAATACAACTTCAGCAACAGAGTGGTCAATGTCTGGAATACTCTACCTGACTATGTGGTTTCTTCTCCAAACCCCAAAAACTTTAACCTTAGACTGTCTACTATTGACCTCACCCCTTTCCTAAGAGGTCTGTAGGGGGCGTGCATAAGCGCACCAACGTGCCTACTGTCCCTGTCCTATTGTTTCTTTTATTTTTTTTCCTTATATGTATCCATGTATTCATAACTAAGTTTTTACTTATACCTATTATCTTGTAAGCAATTGACAAAAATAAACAAACAAACAAACAAACAAACAAAAAAATAAATAAATGTGTCGACCTCCAATGATTGTGCTAGATCCTTTGTACTAAAAACAATCAGTCCAACTTTAAGCACAATGGGTTGCCTCAAGTTGCTGGACAAGGATTGGTGATTAGGTATTGGAGGAAAAAAACTCCAACCACACGGAGGGCACTGACCTTTTTTGGCTTTTCATAATACCTGGCTTTTTCCTCAGACAAAGGTTAATAGATAAACCAAATATAAGTATGGTTTGTGTCGCTGAATTTATTCTATGATATCTTGGTTAGGGTTTTATGACAATTTTAGCTTATTTTTTTTGTTAGCCATCCAAAATCCCCATGTTTGATATACATACATACATACATACATACATACATACATACATACATACATACATCAAGAATCATAAGATACAATTCCTATAACAAAAAGATGAAAGCTCTACTGTCTAAGTAGCTTAGGTGGTGACAGTGCAAAGAATAAGACTGAAATAGAAAGGGAACACATATTTCACTCTAAAATGGATATAAAAAATGTTAGAACTAGAGCTTCAGGCCTTAATTGAAGGAACATGTGTTTGTTTTTGAAGGTGATTCTTGTCTGGTACATTACTGGAATGGAAAATCAAGTATGGCGGCAGTTCTTCCATCGAAGATCGCTGTTAGTTTTGTTAATTAAGTTACAAAAGGACTCGTGCATACCTCAATATTTTTGTTACAAAGAGATTGTAAATTCTAAATTGCCAAAAAGGAATTCTGAAAGTATGTAATGGGGGCCTGAGAATCAAGACTTGAATCTCTGTCTCCAACACCCACTCTGATATTCATAGTACCAAGCATCCTGCTTAGCTGTATCTCAGAGGTGAGCTGAAGGTTCTCTTAAAGAGTACTTCTGTTGAAAAAGTCAGGAGTATTTGTCTGGGTTGGAAGTTTTGTTACTTTCCATTGATGCTGCTGAACTAATTTAAAAATAAAGAATCAAGTTTTGGGTATGCGGACTACCTGGTGTGTAAACTGTAACTGGGACAGCAATTGTTCATTAACATGCTTGCAAATCATGGTTTCCAAAATGTAACTCATCTTTTCTTCTAGGCCATTTAATTGATGATGATAATGAACTAACGGTAGATGTTCAACCTCCATGTGCAGCCCACAGGCTTGTTATTACCCCTGACAAGTTCATGCCAGCATCTGTAGAAACCTCAATTGGTGAGGTTGTTCTAGCAGATAGATCCATTAAAGACTGATTCATGGACTTGGCATCTATGTGGCTCAAGGTCATAATGTACTCATGCTCAGACATGCTGCTTGTCTCTGGATTGGCCCCAGAATAGCTGTCACCACTCTCTGGAAGGGAATCTTTGTTACTGGCCATGGATATAAAGTAGCTTTAGTCTTATCATGGTAATTCCCCAAGTAACAGGATTTCACATAGTCAGTTAACATCTTTCCCATATCCTTAGTAGAAGTTTAGGATGGGTCTCTGGTTTTATTCACTCCCACATGTCAACTTGGGTGGCCATGAGCCAGGCTTAGCAGGCTCAGGTGAAACTGGATAAATGCTGCAAACTCTCCCATATGTCTTCCTCTGCCCACCAGGAGATACTCTCTGAAGAGAAGTCCATCTTTAATCATGATACTTGTTCTCCTTTCTGGGATGATGAGTCAGTCTCCACTAATTCCCAGACTATGGTTAGGCTTGTGTCACATTTCTGTACCTCATAGTAGGCATCCAACTCAGAAATATTAACATGCCTCTCAAGCTGCTTGCTCTTAGAAGAGTTCTAATATGATTTTCATCCATTTTCTCTAAACTCAAGAAAAGTCATCAGTGGTCAGTAACATCTTAGTCTTGGGGGTTATCCTTTTCGAAGGTTTTCTAATCAACCTTTCAAGCAGTATATTTTTAATTCTGCCTTTGCTGTGCAATCACCCAATTCATACTATATACTCTGCATCTCACTTGTCAGCTGACATGCCCTCAGGCAACAATTGCTTGACTTTGTTGGTGCTTTCCCTGGATTCTCATTTCTCCTCAGATGGATTGGCATTCTGTATTAACTTTGCTTCTGATTGTACCTT
This sequence comes from Notechis scutatus, assembly GCF_049901735.1. NCBI lineage: Eukaryota > Metazoa > Chordata > Lepidosauria > Squamata > Elapidae > Notechis > Notechis scutatus. The sequence continues at coordinate 243,610,259 of NC_142010.1, read as the reverse complement.
CTCTCCTACATAGCTAGACCATATCTGTTGTTTGCAATATATGACAGAAAGAAGAAAAGGAAGGAAATAATTTTTAGCTTTAAAATGGAATGTTTAGTCCAAAGAGACATTCTAAGCGAGAAAACGGAAAACAAAAGAAAACTTATCCCCAAGAAGTTGATTCAAGGATTGAAGAGTTCACTAAAATTTTTGTGTTATTAAGCAAAAAGAACATTGTTAGTGTTCTGTCTCTCTGCTGGTCACCATGTAAAGGAACACGCTACATATAAGAGCACACCTGTCTGGCAATGTCATGTAATGGAGCCGCAGCCTCCCTAAGGGAGATTTTACATCTTCTTGCACATTCTCATATTCTTAGGGAAAACCTCTTTTTTGTATCACCTCCTTTCACCTTATTCCGCAGGAAATCAATCTATGCTTTGCTTTATCAGGAGGAAGGAAAAAACCCTGCCTTGGCTTCCCTCCATACTTTTCTGTAGTTTAGTAAATTGGAATAAGAGTACTCATTTAAGAGGAATACGCAGGTGGATTAAGGCTAAAGGGAGTTGAAGACAATGGGAAAAGTGTGTGGGAGATGAAAATATAACAATGACCTGCAGAACTCCTTGGCAGCTCTTCCATGTAGAAATTTATATCCACACACACATTTTGTATATTACAGATAGACTTCAGTAGAATTCAGGATAGAAAAGCCAAGCTCTGGCCAACTCATAATGTAAACAAACAGATTTCAAATTCTCATCACATTCCTCTATTCCCTATTGCTATTTTCTTCAGATTCTTCAAACCTTCTCCAGCTTTGGATGATTATGATTGTTATTGTTATTGTTATTGTTTTTGTTATCATTATCCTGGTTACTTCCAATCTGAAAAAAAGACACCCTCCATTTTGTCCTTGTTTTGGAAGACAAAAGAAAAGAAAATGGAACTGATATTTAAAAGACTAGCAGTGAGACCTTGCTGTTCTTAATTAGCTGCTTAGAATGTGAGTTTCTGAGGTTTTGATGATGTCTACCCATTCTCTAGATTGGCAGGTCCAGTTTAAGTTTTCTTTAACTTTTTGTGCCTGACCTTTTTAGATGTGATATTGTCCCTTTTACTAAAAGTGAATTAAGGTACAGCAATGCCACTTAAGTGCCCTTTAGATGCATGGACTTCAACTCCCACCTATTCACAATGATGGTCAAATTTGGTGGGAATTCTGGGAATTGAATTCCATATATGTTAACTTGTGGCTGAAAATGGAGCTTGCAAGGGCTCATGTGGCCTCCCCAAGCTCCATTTTCGCTGGCAGAGGGTTGCAGGAGGCCATCACAGCCGAAAACTGAGCTCGTGACAGCCATGTGTGCCCCCCCACAATGGCTGTTTTTGCTGGCAGAGGGTTGCAGGAGGCAGTTGCAGCCAAAAACGGAGCTCAGGACCCCATTTTGACTGGCAGAGCATTCACGCCATAAGCGCCCCCTCGACATGAGTAATGTCAAACTGGCCAATCCCCCGCAACCCTGATGCGGCTCTCAATGGAGTTGAGTTTGACACCCCTGATCTAGATTATTACTACCTAAACTGAATCAGAAGGTTTAATTTCACACTGAGCTGTGGAAGGAAGCATTCAGGTATTCTTAGTAGATTTCTCTGATGCATTTTTTTTTAAAAAATCTACCTTCTATGGAAATCCTGACAATCTATTAAATGGATCTTTGGTTTGACACCACATGATCAAGGAAAAATGAATTTACATTCAGAGTGATTTTAGTTAGGACCTGTTTCATATGTTATATAATAGTTTATATAATTTTTGCATGAAGGTCAATTTTTAAAGCACCAGAAGCTTCTGGTTAATATTCTAGGGAATGTTATGAAATTCTACTCTAATTTCACCCAGGAGAAGGCTATGTAGCATTTTGAACTCAAAAGCAAAAAAATGTGCTTCAGAATTTGTGAGGTGGCTTGCGTAGCATCTGCAGTTAAGGGCACCTATGGGGAAGCAATGACCAATAGACATTGAGAGGTCACAAAAGAAACTCCTTCCTTTCATCTTCCCACTGTGGCCTGCATAGAAAAAAGTTGGTGTCATAACATATTTTGGCAAAGAGCTGCTTGTCTGCAGCTTTTTAAAGCAGCTGTCTCTCTCCTGACATCCTCCAAAGCAGTTTTTTGTGTTTGAATCCAAAATTATCTGTATTCCACTTTTTTTAAAAAATAAATATTTCTGATCTTCAATGGCAAAGGATGTAGCTGCAGCTGTTGTTTTCTTGTTACTCTGTTCTCTCCATTATTCTGCAGCCTCCTTGGCTATTACTGCTTCCTGAACTGAAAAAACTGCATGGGTGGCATGAGAAATCCTACAGAAATCCTTTGGGTTTTAACTGAAGTGAGCGATGTCAGAAAGGCGACAGATCATGAAGGGAGTGTTGCACGATCATAGAGAGAAACTCTCACACACATCGGACTTCTTGTAAATTAGGTAAGTATGTGTGTGTGTGTGTATCAGGTGAAATTTTATATTGGTTTCTCCTTTTATATTTTGCATGTCTGAACAGCTGAAGTTGCATGATTGTTGGGAATGACAGAAAATATACTGATTTCTCTTCAGATTGCATAAATGTTTTATATTTGAACAAAGATAGCGGTGAGCATGTAAGCTTGAAGTAAACAGTTGTTTAGCTAAGAATTTGATTTCTTCAAGGTAGTCCTCTACTTACGGACATTTGAAGTTATAACAACAGAGATGAAAGTGACTTATGACCAGTCCTTGCACTAATGACCAAGGTCAGATACGTTGCAGTATCCTGGGGTCATATGATCGTCATTTGTGACCTTCCCAGCCAGTTTCCAAGAAGCAAAGTCAGTGAGGAAATGGGTTTGCTTAATGACCAAGTATGATAATAGAGATTTAAAATCAGGCAAGGTTCATTTAACAACTAGCTTCTTAGCAATGGAATCTCTAGTCCTGATTGTGGCTATAACTCAAGGACTATATGTGAACTGTAAACTTGCGGTTAGCTTCTCATATATTGCAATTTAGTATGGCAGTAGTAGATGTAACATTGTTGTGTCCCCCGCAAAACCCCCTCCCAAGGTTTGGTTAGTTCTATCCCTTTTGGATTCCATGATCATATGTTTCTATGATCGTTTTTAATATATGCATTGTTCTTATTACATTTTGGGATTATTGAACACCACCTGGAGTCATCTTTGGTGAGATGGGCAACCATATAAATCTAACCAAGCTGTGGTTAGAATGCAGTATTGCAGGCTAACGCACTGCACACGCCAGGAGTTTGATTCTCACCGGCTCAAGGTTGACTCAGCCTTCCATCCTTCCAAGCAGTGGCGGATTAAGGCTGACTGGTACCCTAAGCACTGACAAATCTTGGTGTCCCCCTCCTTTGTACATGCAAGATTTTTTTTTACAAATCTTCATTGGTTTTTTTCTTTCTTTCTCAACTTTGTGGTGCCCCCTTTGGGCCCGGTGCCCTAAGTATGTGCTTAGTCTGCTTAATGGTTAATACACCACTGCTTCCAAGGTTGATAAAATAAGGACCCAGATTGTTGGGGGCAATAGGTTGACTCTGTAAACTGCTTAGAATAGTCTGTAAAGCACTATGAAGTGGTATATAAGTCTAAGTGCTATTCCTATTGCTAAATACACAAGCTGGGTTTTGAGATACTATAATCTAGAGAAGGTAGCAGGTAAGACAGTATAAGCAACCTGTGACTCCAGATTTAATTGCCATTCCAGTCTTTTGTAATCTCTGCTCTAAATATGCTTCATGAAGCTAAGTGGCTTTCTGCCTTTTCTTGAAAACAGAAGCATTTTTCTTTCTAGGTAGAGCAATTAGGCACATTCACTATAAATATTGGGGTTTACTCCCAGTTGAATTTTGATGGCCACCTTTTTATTGTAGCTAACAAATAACAAATAGCATTTAAAAGTATTTTAACTAAAGAAATAACCCCCCCAAAAAAGAATACACAAACTTATAAAAAAAATTAGAAAAAGTGAAAAACAAAGAAAGCATACAAGATATATACAAGCAAAAATTAATAAATTGATGCTATGATTCTTTACAGTTAACCATAATTGGAACACAACAGGTAATAGTCACAAAATATTTTAAAGACTACAAATTATTCCTAAATGTGCTGTCCTGAACCTTCATGGAGTGTGTTTTGTTTCATAGACATTGAGTTGCCCTTTGTTTTGTATCTTGAATAAGGAATAGAGGATTTCAGGCTGAATCTGGTGTTTCTTGGCAGATGCTGGACATGAATCATTGATGGGGAAACGAAAGTTTTCTTGCACATCCAATTAAGTGGTAGTGCATTATATAAGAACACAATAGTAGACTGTGTTCTTGCTTCAAACTTGGCTTATTTTGACAAGCTATGAAGTTTGGTACTTTTCAAACAATCATCAGAAATACAGTTTAAGTAGTTATTATTTAATCATTTCCTAAATGAAAAAAAATATGTGAAGGAGAATTATCTTTAATGGAGATATAAGTATGTATGGGAAGAAGATGACAGTGTTTTGATCTTTCTGACTAGTAAGTGCCCTTTTCTTGCACCTGCATAAATCTAAAGTGCAACCTAAATTTAGCAATTTTAAGCTCCTGATTACAGTGGGAACACTTAACTTTGGCTAGATTATGATCTCTCTTTTTTGCATGCATAATATACTTTCTTCCAAAATACTTACCAATTAAAACCATCTAAATTTATTTTATTGTAGTATTTTCTCAGGATGTATTTCAAGCATGTACTACAATTTTTTTATTGTAGTATTTTCTCAGGATGAATTTTCCACACTGGTGTAATATTATGAAGCCTGGGTAGGAATAGACCCCTAGTTTTGCAACTGTTTTGTTTTGTAGTTCCCTGTGTGCTTCTTTTTACAGGTATCTATCAACTTACATGTGGAGCTATCATAATAGGCAATACTTCCAAAGGACTGCTTGTATGATTTATTCTCTCACAAGCTATCCATATTACAGAAGATTACACAATACACAGAGACTCTTTCACACACACACACACACCATCTTGCTTCCCTAATCTCTCCCCAATCATCCAAATTTCCTTAATGGTGCCTCCTGTGTTACACATTCACTGCCTCCCTTCTTTTATCATGGGTAAAACTTGCTGTTTATTTTGATTTGTCACAAATACTAGGTGTAGTTTGAAAAGTGTTGAACTTAGCAAGGCCCATATAGATAATGTGAGATGGGTCACTGGCTGTGATAAAGACTAAGATATGCTGGGAATTAACCTGAAACATTTACCAAGCTCTCTGATTCTTCTCATTTGCAGCCTATCAGTTAAGGACACTGTAGATATATGATCAGGTTTGGTATTAAGATGGCGCTTTAAAAATAAACTCATATTCAGAGGCCAATCATTTTGTTGTTATGTTTTGTATTGAAGCCCAAACCAGGCTGATGAAAATCTCTATAAATGTCACTATTATAGAATATTGACATCCACCAACCACAATCACATATAAAATAATGGTAGAGCCAGGCAGTGACCTAGGAGATTGAATCTTCCATTTCTTTGGATGCAGTACCTCTGCCCTACCCAAAGATAGGTTCCTAGACAGTCTCTGCACCTTTTCTAAGCCAGCAAGATATTTAAACAATTTAAACCATCTCTCCCTCTGTTTAATTGTGTCCAATTCTCAGAGGAGTCCTAACTTTGGTAATATTTAATGGTCTTCTTGTTCTTGAGGGGACAATGAGAATACCCGATCTGAATAAGGAATAAGTTATTGAATCAAGGCATGCTTTGTTACATTGCCCTTAATACAAAGATGCCCAATTATAGCTAATAATTTCCCATCTAGTCAGCTTTCCAAGCCACCCAGATTCATTCTGGTTACAGTAGTTGGTGTCCCATCAATGTGAACTTATTTCCCTGAATAAAGTTTTGTTTTACTCTATGTAAAATGCTTTCACCACATCAGTTTTATAAATTGTCAATTTTGTTCCAATTGTTATTTCCTGTTTCATAATTTCTCCTTTTTTTCTTTTTAAATTTGTTGTGAACGAAAGAAATGTAATTAATAAAGACTCATTTGCCTAGCAGGATCGTAATCCTGCACGTCCTATTGGCCCATATAATGGCAAGTTATGATTGGTTCATTCCGAGCAATCTGACTGGCTGTTGGCGGGCCGCGCCAAGGTTCAAACACTATCCATTGGTTATCCGGATAGCAGCTTACTCTATAAAAGAGTGACTGCTAGCCGGGGGTTTTTGTCTCTGTTATGCTCGTGAATAAAGAGCTGAAGTTCACAGTTTACACTCTGGTCTCCGTTCATTAACCCATGCCTCAAACATAACACTGGCGACGAAGGTGGGATACGGAGATAATAGAGCTGAATAAACCCTATAGAGCACCAACCGAAGCACGTGGTTGAGAGCGCATCTACATCGGCAGGATGTCAGGTGGTGCTATACCACCCGCTCCTTTTGACCCGGAAAAGGAAGACTGGGAGTCGTATATGGATCGGTTCCAAATGTTTCTAGAAACCAACAATTTGAAAGACGCAACAGCCAGAAAGAAGCGGGCGGTGTTCTTGACCCATTGTGGACCAGCTGTTTTTAGAATGGCGAAGGCGCTCGCGAAACCGGCTGAAGTGACAGCAATGGATTGGGACAACCTCGAGCCTATCCTACGGGCTCACTATGCCCCCGCCATACCAACGTTGGTTCGGAGACACGAATTTTATCAACGGGATCAGCGGAAGGGTGAAAGTATTGCAGACTTCATCACTGACCTAAGAAACCTGGGAGGCCTCTGTGGGTTTTCAGACCTAGAAGAAGCTATGCGAGACCGCATAGTTCTGGGGTTAGATGACCACGCAGTACAGAGCAAGATCATGGCAAAAGGGGACATCGATCTTGCAGATGCCATTGCTGATGCTACTGCAGCAGAGGCAACCAAGAAGTCGGCCGCTCGAATGCACCGCACCAACGCACCGCTCCGTCAGTTCGCCCGTGAAGTCTCGCCTCAACTAGAAAGACACTCAGCGACAGCGCACCATGAGGACCTCGAGTCCCAATCCGAGAGCGATGAAGAAGAGGTTAACAGACTTCGGGCCGAACGAGATCAACAAACTCTAAAACTTCAGCGCCCATGTGCAGGTCGTGGGGGAAACCACCCGCGATCCGGTTGCAAATTCCTCGATGCAATCTGCCGTTCCTGTGGGAAGAGAGGCCACATCGCACGGGTCTGCAGAAGTAAGAGGGAATTCAACACAAACAAGAAGGAGAACAACCTCCGCCAAACCACAGGGAACCTCCCTGCAAATAGGGATCGTTTGAATAACCAATGGAACAACCATGCCTACAGCAGCAAAACATCTGCTCTTCCAGCAAGACGAGAAGAGGCACACCAGACTATTATTATCGGCCACGCTTCGTCATTAGACAAACAAAAGATCCGAGTGGAAGTGGCCATCGAGAACAAACCTTGACAGATGGAAGTCGACTCCGGATCGTCCCTCTCAATGGTTTCCTGGAAGACCCTTAAACAGCTGATCCTTACCATCCATCGGCAAGACCTCAAAACACAGAAAATCATCCTCAGAGATTATAAGGGGAACTCGATCCCAGTCGTCGGAGTGAGTCAAGTCCATGTATCTTTTAAAGATCGTGCCATGTCTCTCCCATTAACTGTCGTCGATGGGGACCGGCCCAGCTTACTAGGCCTACAATGGTTCGCCCCACTTGGGATCGAGGTGGCCGGCATTCACCAGGCCGGAAGCGACAATTGGGAAGAGAGCATCGTCCAGGAATTCCACGACGTGTTTTCAGACAACTTAGGCAAGTACAAGGGGACCCCTATATCATTTAGCCTCAATCCAGAAGTAGCCCCTATCCGCCTTAAGCCTCATCGGGTGCCGTTCGCCCTTAAACCCAAGATTGACGAGCAACTTGATAAGTTAATAGCCCAAGGGGTGTTGGAGCCTATTGACCACACCCGTTGGGAAACCCCAATCGTAACCCCCATCAAACCAGATGGGTCGATCAGAATTTGTGGAGACTACTGCACCACTCTGAACCATGCACTCCAACAGAACGCTTATCCGGTGCCGGTGGTTCAACATCTTCTCCACTTCCTGGGCGGCGGGAAGATCTTTGCAAAGTTAGACTTAACGCAAGCGTATCAACAACTACCCATTGATGCGGAAACCGCAGAGGCACAGACTATCGTTACACACCGAGGTGCCTTCAAATGCAACAGACTCCAGTTCGGAGTGAGTGTAGCCCCAGGGATATTTCAGAGTCTAATGGAGAGACTTTTACAGGGAATAAAAGGGGTTGTACCATATTTCGATGACGTGTTAATTGCTGCCCCAAATAGAGGAGAGCTTGAAAGGCATCTCAGATTGGTTTTACATAAATTTAAGGACGCCGGCCTCAAGGTTAAAAAAAATAAATGTCAACTATGCACTGAAAGGGTAGAGTTTCTCGGATACCTCCTCGATAAACACGGTACTCAGGGCAATCAAGAACGCCCCAAGACCTAAAAATAAGACTGATCTCCAGGCTTTCCTGGGACTTATTAACTTTTACAACATCTTCTTGTCCCAGAAGGCGACCGTAGCTGAGCCCCTACATAGACTTATCGACAAGAAAGCCACCTGGGTCTGGGGACATCGAGAAGAACGCTCTTTTCAAAAAGTGAAAGATTTATTAACATCCGACACTGTGCTAATGCAGTACAATGAGACTTTGCCACTAAATATTACGTGTGACGCATCACCATTTGGGGTTGGAGCCATTTTGAGTCACGTGTTACCAAACGGGCATGAAGCTCCCATTGCGTACTTTTCGCGGACATTAGCGAAGGCTGAACGAAACTATAGCCAACTTGACAAAGAGGCTCTTGCTATTGTATCGGCCGTGAAACGATTTCACGAATATGTCTACGGGCGGCCCTTTACTCTAATTACAGACCACAAGCCTTTACTTGGCATTTTAGCAGGTGATAAACCAACCCCATACATATTATCGCCTAGAATGACTCGCTGGTCAGAATTCCTAGCAGCCTACAGCTACGTACTGCAGCATCGCCCGGGGAAAGCCATTCCCCACGCTGACGCTTTGAGCCGTTCCCCACTTCCGGAAATCATCAGCGACCCAGCTCCAACCCTCACCATGCTGCAAATTGAAACCCTCAACTCACCGTCACTAACGGCAAGAGATATCGCTGCCGGCACAAAACGAGACTCTATCCTCGCAAAAGTTCTCAGTTGGGTGGAACACGGGTGGCCAGTCGAAGAAACCCCCGCCATTTTCACGCCGTTCAAACACCGGCAAACGGAACTATTCTCCCAGAAGGGCTGCATCCTATGGGGAGATAAAGTCGTTGTGCCAGAGAAACTACAGCGACTTGTGTTGAAAACCCTACACGAAGGACATCCGGGCATCGTCTGCATGAAGGCTCTCGCTCAAAGCTACGCGTGGTGGCCAGGCATCGATAAACAAATTGAGAGCCTGGGTTACCACGTATAGAAACTGCCAAGAAGTCAGCAACGCCCCACCGAGAGCAATTCCCACCGAATGGGAAACTCCTCGAGGCCCGTGGTCCCACATCTACATTGATTTCGCGGGACCCACGAAAGGACACACTTTTCTCCTAACCGTGGATGCCTACTCCAACTGGCTCAAAATCCACAAGATGAAAAGCACACCTACTGACTTGGTCATTAAAAAACTAGATAGATTATTTGCAACACACGGTTTCCCGGACATTCTAGTTTCCGACAACGGACCCCAGTTTACGGCCCTCACCTTCGAACAATACTTGGTGGACTGGGGCATCCGCCACGCCTTAACTTCGCCGGCTCACCCTGCGGCAAACAGTAGGGCTGAACGGATGGTCCAATTCCTTAAAAAGACACTCCAAAAAATGGATCCAGGGAACATCGACGCTAGATTGAACAAAATACTCTTACTACAACACATTACCCCCCACAGTGTCACCAACAAGACCCCAGCCGAACTTTTAATGGGGCGGAAGCTTCGCTCCCACCTCGACCGACTACACCCGTCTTACTCGCCAGAGAAACCCTGTGGATCCAGCGGAACGTATCGCCAATTCAAGGTAGGCGACTTGGTCTACGCAAAAAACCTTTCCGGCGAACCGCTGTGGGTCCCAGCCACCGTAGTCTACCTCACTGGCCCTAGATCTTACCGCCTTAAGACGACAGATGGCAAGATATGGAAACGCCACATAGACCAACTCCGTTCTCGTTTACAATCAAATATTCACGACCCTCCGGACTTCCAAACTCAGGGGGGAGGGAATACCGAGGGGGACGAAGACTGCATAGACAACGACGTAATCGGGGACAGACGGCCACTAAACCGAGTGCCCGCGCCACCTGAAGAAGGTCCGGGATTGGGGGCATCCTCCCCGCAGAGGAACACCATAGCAGAAACATGCCCGCCCGATCCAGGAATGGACTTAAGGGACTCTGATAGTGTCGCGGAATCAAGCCCGGGCGAAGACGAGCCTTGCATTCCACCGGAACCGAACTTTAAACAAAAACCGGTGGAACAGCGAAAATCGAATAGACAGGTAAAACGACCTGCATACCTGCGTGATTACGTCACCACGGCCGTCAAACGAAACCCAGGGGGGAGGGGTGTTGTGAACGAAAGAAATGTAATTAATAAAGACTCATTTGCCTAGCAGGATCGTAATCCTGCACGTCCTATTGGCCCATATAATGGCAAGTTATGATTGGTTCATTCCGAGCAATCTGACTGGCTGTTGGCGGGCCGCGCCAAGGTTCAAACACTATCCATTGGTTATCCGGATAGCAGCTTACTCTATAAAAGAGTGACTGCTAGCCGGGGGTTTTTGTCTCTGTTATGCTCGTGAATAAAGAGCTGAAGTTCACAGTTTACAGTCTGGTCTCCGTTCATCAACCCATGCCTCAAACATAACAAAATTAATAACTGTAATAAAGTTGATTGATAAGTTGAATGAGTGGGTATCAAGGAATCAGGACATGGGGATTGATCATAAGCTTCCAAGCTCCAGAGATTCCTTTGAGAAGCAGCTGTGGAAATTACAGGACAGAATTCTGCATTAAAGCTACATGTGAAAAGCTCTATGTATAAAGCCTTAGTTTACTTACTATTTGTTTGTTTATTTATTTATTTAATTAATTAATGTCCAGCCTTTATTATTTTTTATAAAAAACTCAAGGCAGTGAACATATCTGGTACTCCTTCCTACTATCTTTCCCACAACAACTTTGTGAGGTGAGATGGGGAGGGAGGGAGAGGCGGGGAGGGAGAGAGAGGGAGAGAGAGAGAGAGAGAGAGACTGGCCCAAAGTCATCCAGCTGGTTTTAATGCCTAGCGTAGGACTAGAATTCACAGTCTTCTGGTTTCTAGCCGGATGCCTTAATGACAAGACCAAACTGGCTCTCTATCATCTATCATCTTCATTATCCATTATGTGTCAGCTTTCAACTGGCAAGGAACTTGCAAGGAGAAAGTTAGGACCTACTCCTATGAGACATTACTTTATCACATGCTTCTGCTAAAATCTTTGAAATGGTGTGGGTAGAATTGTTTTTCTTTTAAGGACATGTCCTTGCAAAGAAGTTATTTACCCCTATGCCTTTTCTATTCCTTTTATTCTAGACAAGACATGTGATGCATATTTAAGAGCATCCCTAATTCAGATTCCAGCTCAGTTCAGACAAGCTAATATATCTCAGCTGCAGACATTTTGCTCAGTTGTTAATGCCAAGTTGAAGTAAAATAAACCCACTCAGATCATCTGTGCCAACTGCCATCCATTGGTCAGGGTAAGCCCCTAAAGTTCTTTCGTGCCCTTTAAATGCATACAAAGTATGGCTTTAAAATGTTCCCAATTATGTTTATGAGATAATAAGTCCAAAGTTTGAATTTCCACTAAGTCTTTATGTCCCCTATCCATGACCTCATATGATCTATGTAGTCCTTACAACCTTAATAAAGTTGGGATGGTCTGTTTTAATTTCCAGGATAATGAGGTAAAATTTTAGCAGTTTTCAGGATTAGATAAATTTGTCACCATTAGTCCTAATTCTTCCCATATGTTCTTGCGAGTCAGCCCTATAGCCTTGAGAAAAACTTCCTTTTGAATAAAAATATTAAGGATTACCTTATTAAACAACATAGGTGAAATGCTTAAAGGAACCACCATATATATGCTGAGCAAAATCATCTACCTTTATTGCAAAGCACTGTGAACAACCCTAAGCTATTTTTACAGGTTGGGCTAGAGTCTAAAGAACAGAATAATACAATCTGCTTTCCCACTAGGACTGCTAATAGCTGGACTGCTTCCCAGTCCAGCTATTACAGTACTTGTAAAGAAGACATTTTTGTTCTTCTGAGGCAAATTTGTTCTTTTTCATTTGCATGAAAATATATGTCAAGTTTCTATTTTGCACAGATAAACATTCCATGTCATCCAACCTTGTCAACCAATCAGTGCATCCCCAAACAGCAATTTGTTTGAGAAAGAGTAATTAGAAATATGAGCCAATCTGCTGAAGGATCAAAATGCTATGAACAAAACATTCACTGGCCTTCTGGTTTGTAACTTTCCTAGCAGAGCAATTGTATAAATTAGTGTACCACAAGCAAGATATAAATCAGTCCTCTTTATGAAACTTGCCTGGGTACTGATTTAAAGGGAAATGGAAAATCATTCTTAGGTTAAATATACAAAGGGAATCTGATCAAGCACTCTGTGCCTGTGCACTTCAATTTAAATTTCAGGCTCAGATTAGTATAGAAAAAAAAAATCAGACCGAAATTCCATGTTTTGTGAGCACTGTCATTGTCATCATTTGTTTATCTTGTGGCGTTGTATGAATTCATTTATGAAATACGGCAAACATTTGTTAACCGTAGCAAACCATTTGTTAAGATGATAAGTGAGACGTCTGTAGCAAGATGACTTGTATATTGCAAATGGCTAATGAGGATGGTGTGGCATGTGAGATGGGGACACAAAGTAGTGTTTTATCTCCCACAGGAAAGAATAAAAAAAAACCCACTTCTTGGCAGGGGAGGGGGAAGCAAAGGAGAAGGTGGAGACAGGAAAGGAGCAATTATCTAAATGTGTTCTTTCAGTATGATCCTTGCAGTCTTTGGAACTTAAAACCTTCTGATCCTGTGTTACATATTCACACCACCATGGAATATAATGCCACGGCAATATCCACCATCTAATTTTTCAGACTTTTCTTCTGCCAAAGAGGCTTCTGTTCTCCTCAAAAGAATGTCATAAGATACATGTCAAGTACTCCATTTGATGTGTATTTGAACTCCCTTTATTGAGGCAGGTGACAAAGAGTGCGCGACCACTGTTGATGGCATTTTCTGTTACCTGTCTTCCCATCATCCTAAAGATTTCCTGGCTGCTTCAACCTCTTATTGTTATTTTTAAGGGGAGGGGAAGGGGACAGAAATAATTCTTTTCTTAGCCTATAACTGAACCAAAGAAGCCATGGGCTACCGATGCGTATAATGACTGTAGAATAAAAAAAACAGGACATTTACAAATGCTTTATATCACCTAATAATGAAGTCCAAAAAGCCACTGTTATACTCACCCAGATCCAAGGGAAATCTCTTGTCCTGTGAAATATAATACAACAAACAAACAACCCTTCAATTTCAATGAGAAAATAGGCAAGGGGTTTTTCTCTCTTTAGTATTAAGTCAACAGATTCAGAAACACGTACTGATTTTTAAATGTGCCATTTACACTTTTGTTATATTCTAACCATCAGCCAGCACTTTCAAAGGCCCTTGTCTTCTTTGGCCATGATATCCTTTTCTTCCTTAAAGGAAACTTGAGCTGGATATTCCTTTAGATAGCTTCTGTAAGGAAAATCAAGCATTTCTTGGCCTGGCCAACCATCATAAATTACTGGGACTGTTTTTAGGAAAATGTCATTAGCTGATTTTATTTGCACAAAATGATGCCCAATAGCATCAGACAGTCGAATGAACATTAGTAACTATAACATGCCAAGCACAATTATGAGGGACACCAATGCATGTCTGTATAATAAGAAGAAAAGCTACAATGCAACTTAATGCAGCTAAAGCATTTACCAAATAATCTATGTTCAGTTAAACTTGCACTTTATTCTGGTTGCTTGGAAAACAAACAATCACATAATAAAACCCATTCTTGAGGATGAAAAATCCAATACGATCAATGCGCTCGCAAAAATTACATGTGGCATAAGCTTAAGGTGTCCCATGATTGTACCTTGTTTTAGCTGCAAAAGATGAGCCTACATTACATGGAAAGGCAGATGAAGCAAAGCAGAAAGGCCACTTCCCTCTTAGAAGAGAATCTGCATTGCCTCATGAAACAGCTCCTAAAGAAAACTCTCAAATTGTCACCAAAGGGAAGCATCTCCTTTCAAACATCTACACAGCTCTAAAAGCTTTTGAGTAAGACACATCTTTAAATTGTGCCATACACCACTTGGGATTACTAAGATAGCTATCTGAATTTACTCTAGCCTCTTGACTTCAGTTAAAATATTCTCCACCAAGCATAAGGACCTTTCTGAGGGCTATTAAGTTATAGCACGTTAACATTAGCATCATTTTGGGTTATAGCAATTCAACCATTTAAAATTTGCCTGGATGACAAACATGTCATGGGAATGTCTTGGGAGCAACAGCATTTTGCCTTTTCAATGATGGGTTACATCATTTTGAAATGGACGAGTTTGCACTTTTCAGTTCATTTGGCGCATTTGCTCAACGGCCTTTACAAAACATGTGACAAGAAATGACATAATGACATGCTGGGGCCATTTTGATAAAATCAACCTTGTTTTGATAACTTTCAGTGCTGATAAATGTTAATTTTATTTAAGACACATATCCACTTAGTGATGCAGCAAAATAATTTACAGTGGATGGGGAAAATTCTCAGCCTATAGAATCTCTTTTTTCCCCTCCACCAGAATCCAAACTGAGTGTATAAAATATGAGAACTATGCAGAACTTTAAAATGATGTGTTGCTGTCAGCCATGTTAGCAATGCCAGACAGGATGTATGGCTGGATGAACTCATTCTGCTTTACTTTTCTTACAAGTTTCATTAACAGAATCTTGCAAATCTAAAAGTACCGTTGTCCACCATTAGGTTTACAGCCCAAGAAACCAGGGAGGCTATTTCTGAGACATTTGTCATGCCCACATTATTACTAAAGCTCAGCTGCTTCTTACCTGGCTAGTCTCCTGGCTGCAGCTCTTGTGCCCCAAGGTCATTCTCCAATAGAGTTACAGATGCTCTTTTTGGATATTCAAATGAAGCGGCCTCTGTGGGAGTGGCCTGCAAAGTTAGGTTGTGCCCCTAGTTCATCCAGCAGAATAGAAAGGTCACTTGCTTAGCTAGATGACTTCTGGAGAGCACTGAACTCCTACTGTTTGAGACATATAGGTCTTGTCTCAGTTCATGATTGAGTTGAAGAGCTACATTCCTATGGACCACTTCAAAGTGGAGCAGTGTTCATCAGAAAGCAAATAGTCTGGGATTGCCACATTTCATTGGCAATCTGTGGTGGTATCAAAAAGTCAAGAGGGTGACCATAGAAATAACTACCCTCTTGACTTTTTAAAGCTATCCCTCACATGTGGCCATGAAATATGGCTTGGCAGATCGTGATGAGACATCCTTTTGTTATTCATAGGAACTGTGGTGGTGCAGTGGTTAGAATGCAGTATTGCAGTCTAATTCAGCTCACTGCCAACAGTTCAATCCTCACGGGCTGAAGGTTGACTGTTTCTTCCTTCTGAGGTTGGTAAAATGAGGACTCAGATTGTTGGGAGCAATAAACTGACTATGTAAATCACTTAGAGTGAGCTGTAAACCACTGTGAAGTGGTATATAAGTCTAAGTGCTATTACTATTCAGAATAAGGAGACTTCTGATTACATGTTCAAACAGGAACATGGTGTTCATATACAAATGCAGATATTCACATACAAAAACAAAATAGAGCTTGTTTTCCCTCAAAACTTTTCTCCAATTTAATTATTGAAAAGTTTGGCATTGTTTTGAGAGCTACCAATAAAATTTGACTTACCTCCTACCCAGCTCTGCTTTAAATGTACCAGTTCATTCAGAAAAATTGGTAAAAAAATAAATTTTGGGATATTTTTTTATTTTTTATTTTCAAATTTCAGAGGAAAGTTTAAAAAACAATGTGAAGTATCTTTGCAGAGATAATTCATAACTGTTTCTAGAATTGACTCCCCCCAATACTTAATAATGCAGTTGATCTACAGTAAATGTTATCTTCCTGTGGAACTTCAGAAAGTTAAAAAAAAAAAACAGATTATGTGAAGCAACACAGCCATACTTAAAGGCATACAAATTATTTTGTCACAAGAATTTTTCATCTATGAAAATTACACATAGAATTGTAGCTGAATGATATGATACAAACCTTCATTCCAAGTTTGTTCTGTCCATAATCAGAAGGAAAGTGATATGTGAGAAAAGAGAGATTTCAAGGAATTACTGATGATCAAAGTTAAATGTATTGCTACATTTAACTTAGATCCTAGGACAAACACTTCACTTCTAGCAAGTAGGAGAATTGACATTTTCTGTAGAACAGGACATATGCAGATTCAGCCTGGTATGAAGCCAAACTACTTTTGTAATTCAGTACAAACGCCAACCATATCCTCACAATGCTAACATATTTACACTCAAGGCTCCTAGGTAGGTTCATTCATAAGGGAGTCAATGACACAAGAGGGGAACTGACTGTGTTAATTAACATGGGTAGGTTCAAGTTTAGATAAATACTTATTTCCTCACTGGAACCAGAATTCAGTACTAATCAGGTTCAGATTGAAATTATGCAAAACATCTTTGTTGTATCTTGAAGTGTCTCTTTGGGGTGGCTCCTCAATTCAGGCCAGTGCCTTGACTTGACAAGTCCAATTGCTTTGCTTCTAAGCCTAAATGAATATTTAAGTCAGACTTAATCCAGACATCTATTTTGATCCAATGCAAAGAGGCCACTATTGTCAGGTGCGAATAATTGGAAGCATTCATTGAATTCAAATCACAGAAGAGTTTATTATTGTTATCTCTATATAAAAAAATCTAGTCAACTAGCAGTCAAAACTAAATTGGTGCTAAATCAAGGAGAGAAGCAACCTAGAACTGAGAAGAAATTTCCAGACAGAACAATTAATCAATGGAACAACTTGCCTCCAGAAGTTGTGAATGCTCCAACACTGGAAGTTTTTAAGAAGAGATCGGATGACCATTTGTCTGAAGTGGTATAGGGTTTCCTGCCTAAGCAGAGGGTTGGATTAGAAGACCTCCAAGGTCCGTTCCAACTCTGTTATTCTATTCTATTCTATTCTATTCTATTCTATTCTAAATAAGGGTCAATTAAATTCACAGGGAGCTGGACTTGGGTATGTTATGGCAAAGCAATACTTTCAAACTATTGATATGTTTAGCCCCACCTTCCAGGCTAGCTTGTTCTTCTACAAGTATACACAGAATCCATAGTATGAGTCTTGTTAGCCTCTGGATTGAGAACTTCCAGTATTTCTGAAGATTGCTGATTCATCTGCACTATTTTTTCAAAAAGCAATTTTTCATCCTTTTGGTGAAAGAGGTTTGCTTTAGAAACTATTTTATTTCTAGAAGGAGAAGAGAATTTCATCAGAATTTTCTATGTGTTTGGATCAGTGTCCTGTTGTTCTTTTCATCTATCCTCACCATCCTGCCACTTCCCGGCTTCCCTGTTATATTACAAGGAAACATGCCCTCGTATTGAGTTTTTCCAATAGGAGTATTCTTGATGTCATTAAAAGGGAATCTTTATTTTCAGAAATGATTGGAGAATTTCATGTTCCTTCAATGAAGTTTGGAGAAGTGTACGATTAAATTTCTCTGTCCACCCATTTGAGGGACAATCTTGCAAAGCCATATGTATCCAAACTCTATGGTGGACAGTTAACTGTGGAAACAAGTAGGCAGCCTGGCAGCCTTGTGTGTTGTGATCCTTCTTCTCATCTATAATGAGGAGTTGGAGACTGAAGGTTTACTACTTTAGTTCTTGAATGACATTCAGGCCATAAGATGTTGCATGCTCATTCAGAATAAGAGGGCTTAATTGTCTGCTCTCAAAGTGACGAGAGACTGCATAAAGGTAGTTTTGTATCCCCACCATTACTGATAATATGAAACATGTCACATCGCTCTTGTTTGAAGTAGGTTTTTAGAAGCATAATCCATAGAGGGATTACCTTGGAAACACACTCTGAATTTCCAGAGGTGATTGGACAGGTCACTAGGCATTAAAAAAGGGGGCCAGGAGAGACAAAGTGAGGCTGCATGGCCCTCTTACATAGTATTCCAATGCATGGGGATGAGTCTTATCAAACATTTTTTCTTTAAAAAAAGAGTTTTATACAGCAAAATACTTAGGGCTCCAAATAGAAGCATGCAGCCCTAATCCTCTTGTTCAAGAGAAGAATAGGGAAGAAATTTGGATGATGCTTATATGCATAATGAATTTATTATGCTTGAATCCAAAATAAAGGCTAATGTAAAATAGTAGATTTCCCCCCCTCTATCTCTGCCAATGAGCAGGTAAATTCTACAATAGAAATTTTGAGACACAATCAGTGAAAACATACAAAAGGGTTCTCCAGCCAAGAATTTTTCTTACCGCACATTCAACCTCAAGAAGTTCATAAGATTCTGAAGCGAAGGGTGTCTACAGAAAGGCTGGAAAAAGTCAAGAAGGCAGTCAGAGCCATGAAATCCACAGCTTTGTGCACATGTGGAATATTGAGGTATGTAGAAAAAGAAAAGGTCTGGGGGACTTCAATCCAATAGTTGAATCTGCCCTCTTGACTTTGATATCCCTGTAGATGTTGCAGCCAAAACCTGTGTAACTGTACTACATGCAGATATCATAAATATATGCAAATCACCCCAAAGGTTATTTGCATCATTAATTCGATTCAGATTACTGAATCAATTCAATCTGAATGGTTGATTTGAAACATGAAATCAATCAGATTTAAATCATCAATTTGGAAAAAGGTGCTGTTTGTACATTGTCAAAGGAATATTGAATTAGACCTAGGCTGTTTCATTTAACATTTCAAACTGATGCCCCCTTTTGATTAGAATTAGGAGAGTTGACATAAAGGAATGATTTGTGAAATTACCTTCAAATAGTCACTTCAAATTGAATCTTGGCACAGGTATGTTATAATGCATCACAAACTCCCTTTGTCCACTTTTTAAATTTCTTCATCATTTTAACAACAAAGTCCAAAGTTAGACTTAATAAACCTGGAAGTCTGGAAATCAGTCTACCCAAAGATGCCTCCTATTGAGGAATGGGGCAACTCACCATGGCCAACTCGCCATGGGACAATTCAAGAATTGAATTTAATTATTTAAAATAATCTAAAAATATTTAATTTTTTTGTCATTTACATTTTTCTTTATCCCTCCTTTTGCATCCTTTCTTCAGTGATTTATTCCATTTATTTCTTTGATATTAGCACAACACTGTCCTGCGACAAGTTGTCTCACCATGAGGTGGTCATGTCATATCCCATGGTGAGTTGGCCATGGCAAGTTGGTTGCAGCAAGTTTTAATAGGCTCTCCTATGGTGGCAACCAGGTTTCTTGATTTGACTCAAATCTGTTTTAACATTTTGCTTTATAAACAAACAAACAAAGCATACCTCAAAGCAAAACAGAAGCCTAAATATATTTATTTACATATATATCATTCTTTGAACATTTTTTAAAAAAAACCAAGTAGATGGTTATAACTCAATCTTTTTTTCCTAAGAGTGCCTGGAAAGTATCCAAAGAAGTTGTGGTTAACAGAATTCTCACCTTTTTGCCTTTGAGCTAATGGTTGCTTTTGCTGGCCCACCATCACAACCATTTTGTGAATCTGTGGCATTGCTTTAAAAACACAAAAGCAGTCCCTGATTGTAAACAGAGTCAACTGACAGAGACAATGGAAAATGATATCCCGTTGAGAATGAAAGTGTCAAATTTCTTCAGTGAAATCTGACCTGTCTTGGTGTCCCATACTCTGTAGACAAGGAATGAAGCAAAAGTAATCTTTATGTGGAGTGAAGGAATTATAGCAACCAGAAACTTACATAGCAACCATTCTTGTTTATTAACAATTAAGTCCAAATAATGAGACGATGCTAGAATATAAAGACAGTCCTTTCTGTTGTTTTGTCCTTCATTTGCTGAATTTAGTAGGAAGGGTTTATGGCTGCTAACAGCCCAAGAACCTCACCTGTTCTTATCCACATGTGCAGCAAAAATCACACTTTTCATGTGATCATCTGTTGGAAATCTTTCCAACCTTGGCATCTTCAGAATGTGTGACTTTGTCTCCCTGCATTTTCAACAATGAACATATTAGCTGCAGCTGAAATTTATACACCTGGATGGAGCTCAAGTTGAGAAAAGGATATTACATTGCAGTGGGCTGATTTTGTAGTATTTTCACCACACACAAATGCGCACGCGCACACACACACTTTGGCTTTGCCTACATAACCATGCAGCTATTGAAGATTCTGTTCCTGTCAGTTTTCACATGTAATTTTCACACAATCATGTATGTTTTTGACAATTTTGACAAACGAGTTTGAGTAGACCAAGCTTCCTGCTTTCTGCTATAGCCTGCCAAGTCCTTTTGGAAAACTTGACATATTTTTTTTTTTTAAATATTTAGTTTCTATAATTGCTTTCCAGATAGAGAATTGAAGAACCTCAACCTTTGCTTTGCAAAACTTCCTTACTTTTTGTATCTAACAAATTTACAATTAAAAAAAATCCCTGTTATTTGTGACAAGCAACCTAATCTTGGTGCATTTATGTCAAAATTAATTGTAGGTTTCACTCAGGAGATGTCAACTATTTTCTACAATACTTGTTTTGTTAAATCTGAGCAAAAAGGAGTTTGGATATACTGAAGAGATATAATATGCATTCTAATTATCAGTGTACATGATATTTCCCTCATCCGTTCATTTATCTGATTAGCCAAAAAGGCAGAAAATATTCTTATGACTTCTTGTCCTACTAACTAATTGCTAATTAAGAAGTAAAATAATATAGGTATATTCAGGTAGTCCTGAATTTATGACCACTTTTAAGCCCAACATTTCTGTTGCTAAGTGTAACATTTGTTAAGTGAGTTTTGCCCCATTTAAGACCTTTCTTGCCACAATTGTTAAGTGAATCACCACAGTTGTTAAGTTAGTACCATGGTTGTTAAGTGGATCTGGCTTCCCCATTGACTTTGCTTACAGAAGATCACAAAAGATCACATGACTCCAAAGACTCTTCAACCATCATAAATATAAGTCAGTTTCCAAGTGTCTGAATTTTGATCACATGACCAGGACGATGCTGCAACGGCCGTAAGTGTGAAAAATGGTCATAAGTTACTCTTTTTTAATGCTGTTGTAACTTTGAACAGCCACTAAATGAATGGCTGTTAGTCAAGGACTACCTGTATATTATGGGTTTAAGTTAAGTTGCTTGGAAATGTCACTGGCAGGACTGATTTATGGGATTTTATTTTATTTTATTTTTTTCAAAGAAATCAAATTATGGCACTGAAATTTCACTGTTTTGTGATCCTTGTAGTTTAAACCCTATATAATCTAGGCCAGGGGTGTCAAATTCAAGGCCCGTGGGCTGGAACTGGCCTGCAGGGTGCTTAAATCTGTCCTGCGGGGACAGCCTCCTGCAGCACCCTGCTGGCCAAAACGGGGCATGGGTTACTGCACATGCCCCCCCCCATTCTGGCCGGCAAAGTGCTGCAGGAGGCATCTGTCCCATCTCTCCCGTCCCCTGGCCAGCCCACAGAGAAGTACAATGCTGATCTGGCCCTCGAAGAAACCCAGTTTGACACCCCTGACCTAGGGACATCTGTATGTGTTTGTCACAAAGTATCACGGGATGTGAATTGTGTAACGATTATTTCATTCTTTTGCCATGAATATTTGACTTTCAGGTGAAAGTTTGATAATGTGTGATATTTGGTAATATCACAGGAAATGTCTGGACCTAATTGAAATGAATTAAGCCATGTTGAATGAATGCATATAGATAGTTGTCAACTTACAACCCATTCAGTTAGTGACCCTTAGAAGTTACAATGACACTGAGAAAAATGACTTACAACAGGTCTAGGCAACTATGACTGGCACTGCATGTCCACAGTCACATGATCAACATTCAAGCAATTGGCAACTAGCAAATTTTTTTTGGCAGCTGCAACATCCTAGGGATCATGTGGTTTGTAGTTACCCTTTGACACTTTCCCAGTTGGATTCCGACAAGCAAAGTCAATGGGGGAAGCCCTATTTGCTTAATGACTGCATAATTCACTTAACAACTCACTTAACAACAATTCGCAAAAAGCATGGCAAAAAGCAACTAAAAGTGGGTGTGACTTGCACAGCAATGAAAATTCTGGTCCCAGTTGTAATCATAAGTTCAGGACTCCCTGTAATTTCCAGTGATTGCAGAATATTGTCTATGAATACACTTTAATCCAAGATGAACTGGCAACATATTCATTGAAATATGAGATATGAAAAAGACTGCCAGAAATTATATAATAGAACTTGCATTTACTGGAACTACAGCTATCAATTTGCAACCCACGTTTTGAGGAGTAAGTGTAGTACTACCCATGGGGTTTAAATTATAAATTTAGAAAGTCCTATAAAATGTAATATTAAAGAATACTAAAAAAAAAAGAGCTAGCATGTATTTCTTTCATAGAACTGTTCTAATTTTCCAGTAATAATCATTTTTTAAAAATCCCCCTTTAAAATAAACAAGCACAGAAATAACCCACAAACTTTTGATGGCTTTGCTGCATAGGGAAGTCATCAGTTCTTTGTTCTTATTTTAATGCTTGTTCCTGTGTGTTACAGCACCCTCGTGCTTCAAAAAATCATCCATTTAGATCAGGGCTGTCCAACCTTGGCCCCTTGAAGTCCGCCAGGCTTCAAGGGGCCAAGGTTGGACAGCCCTGATTTAGATATTCTTAGTCTCCAAATTTATTTCATTTCAGAAACGGCCAGCAAAGATTAGGCAAGAGATATTAGATTTTGTAATTTTGTTTCTAACATTAGCCCTAGAAATGATTGAAGCAGTGAGTTATACTTCCCCATATTATGAGTTATGAGTTATGAAATTGAGATGACCTTCGAACGGTCTTTTTAACTCCTGGGAAGAATAAAATCTCTTCCGCATATAACAGCATGTTTTATATTCGGGGTGACTGTATTATAATCAATTTAACAAAGTGGAACTCTTATTAATCTTAGATGCCAGATTAAGAGAACATTTTCTGGTGAATTTTTTTCCATTATTAAAACTGTGATTAGACTGTTGGCACTTAAGTCTAGTTGGTGGAGCTCAAGGGTGGAATTTTAATTTTAAGGTAGACTCATAGAATCATAGGGTTGAAAAGGACCTTGGAGGTCAAAACCCTGTCCAAGGTAGGAGACCTTATCCTCACCATCCTAGGGAAATGGCTATCCAATATTTTTTTTCAAAAAAATATCCAGTGATGGAGCACCTACAACTCCAGGAGGCAAGCTGTTCCATTCATTAATTGTTCTAATTATCAGAAAATTCCTCCTTATTTCCAGGTTGGCTCTCCTTTTGATGAACTCATTGCTTTTTGTCCTGGCCTCAGTTTCTATGGGGAATAAATTAAATGCCCTCTTCCTGTGACAGCTATATTGTCTCCCATAAACTTTCTGTTTGTTAGTCATTGATCATTCAGCCTCTAGACCAGGGCTGTCCAACCTTGGCCCCTTGAAGCCTGGCGGACTTCAACTCCCAGAATTCCCGGGAATTCTGGGAGTTGAAGTCCGCCAGGCTTCAAGGCCAAGGTTGGACAACCCTGCTCTAGACCCTTAATTCCCTTTAGCCATTCGTTATACTATTTAGTCTCCAGAGCCCTTATCATCTTTGTTGCTCTTCTCTGCACTCTTCCAGGGTCTCAAGCATTTTTCAAAATTTCCATCGAAATTTAAATTCAGTGACTCGAATCGGGTGCAGTATTCCAAGTGTGATCTCACTAGTGCAGTATAAAGTGGTACTATGACTTCTTTTGATCTTGATGCCATCTCTCTGTTGATGCAACCGAGGACTGCATTGCCTTTGTGGCAGCTGCAGTACAATGCTGATGCATTCTGAGGTCACTAGGAGTCGACTAGACTCCTAGTTCCTTCTCATGGGCACTACCACTGAGACCGGTTCTGCTTATTCTGTACCGTGCATTTGGTTTTGGTCTGCCTAAATGCACGACATTATTTCTCTCATCCCTAAACTGTATTCCTGTGGACATGTGGCCAGCATGATTATACACCGAGGTATCAGTGGTGGCATTCAAATTGTTTTACCACCGGTTTGGTGGGTGTGGCTTGGTGGGCGTGGCTTGCCTAATGCTGGTGCACAGCTTTCCCCACACCAGCTGAGACCTGCAGCGCCAATCAGCTGAGAAGATAAAAAAGACAAAAGCACAAGGGCAGGTGGGAGGTTGATCCTGTGCTTTTCTCTTCTTTTTCCTTTCAGCTGTTTGTCAGAGGATTTTTTTTCCCCTCTCAGCTGATCGTTGGCTTTTTTAACTACTGGTTTGGTCGAACCGGGCCGAACCGGTAGCATACCACCACTGCGAGGCATATGGAATGCTGTTTACCTTCCAATCAAAGTGGTACCTATTGATCTACTCACATTTGCATTCTTTTAAACTGCTAGGTGACAGGAGTTGGAGCAAGTAACGGGAGCTCACCCCGTCATGTAGCACTCAGGTCACGAACCCAGGCTGTCAGTTTTCCAGCTGAGAAGCTCAGTATCTTTAACCACTGAGCCACCGCACACCCTAAAAAGAGAAAATCAATATTTTAAAACAGTTATAATAACTCAATATATGAAAAAATACAGTTAATCATGTGACCATGAGGATGCCTCAATGGTTATATGTGTTAGAAATAAGTCATAACTCACTTTTTTCAGTGCCATTGTAACTTTGAAGGCTCATTAAATGAAGTATTGTAAGTTGAGGACTACCTGCACTGGCCACATAGGTAGGTTGGAAGGACTCACAGGAACCCCTTGTTAAATTTGGGCAGGGGACAAACAGACCTCTTGTTAAAAACAGTTTGATACAGATCTAATCACAGTGACTTGTCTACATCTGTAGAATTTGTAACAATACCTACCTGATCATATATACACATTTGTCATTAGTTTACCACAGAGATTCTAATCACTGGGAAACTTATCAGTATGTTTGATGGAACTTTCTTAGACTGAATCTGCAGATTTAGTGTTCAATATGGGAAGATTCACACCAGTAACAATGGCCATAGAGCAAAAGTTGTAATCCTCATTTTATTGGGCTTTTGATCTTTCCCATCTCTCTCTCTCTCTCTCTCTCTCTCTCTCTCTCTCTCTCTCTCTCTCTCTCTCTCTCTCTCTCTCTCTCTCTCCCTCTCCCTCTCCCCTCCCTCTCCCCCTCTCCCTCCCCCTCCCCTCCCCTCTCCCCCTCTCCCTCTCCCTCTTTCCCTCCCTCTCCCTCCCCCCTCTCAAGCATGCACACTTGCATGAATGCCTTATATCTATTTTTATTTCTGTCATTTATTTTGCTCATTCCTATGATTTACTATTTCATCTTCCAATATTCCAAATCACCACCTTCAATATTCCAATGGTCATAAGGAGATGGAAACTTTGAAATGTGCTTCTAGATATGGCTATGATTAATTAAGGTTTTCACCTAACACTTTTTAGTAAGAGGGAAGACATAGAGCTCTGCACCTAAGTCACATGCAGCATTCCATGATTCAGTTCTCCAAAGTCCAGTTTTTCCATTTTTTCTTACAGTCTCCTATGCAAGTTAAGATTTTTAACCTGGAGACTGCCTTCCAAATCAACATGTGTAGTTTACATCTCAATAGCTCAGAAGCACAGGCAGTATAGCCTATGTTGAATGTTTATAGACGGTTAATCACATAGGAACAAACTTTATAAACTGGGGTCACTTTTTCTTTAAAAAAAGGAAGGCATATGGGTGTCATTTGAGTTGTGGGGGCATTTCAATACATGAAAGTTTGGGATACTTTAACTCTTTTGCTTCCCACTAATTTTCCATTATCTACAGGCAAATTCCCATGCTACGATTGGAAAGGAAACTGGTAACTGCAACATCATCAACATTACCATCATGATCATCACCGTCTCACAACATAACTTGGATAATTCCTAAATTCCTGGCTGGACTCGAATTTCCAAGGAAGCCAGTCAAAAATATGATTCATTTGGTTTGTTTTTGCCCTGTATTACTCCTTGATGAATAAAAACTGATCATAATCATGTAATCAAATACAAATTAAAGAAACAGCAGCAGCAATTTTGGGACATGATAATATGAGTTGTTTAACCCAGATTCAACATCAAATTTGTGCATTCTGCCCTAACTGCTCTGGCATCTGGTGTTACAAGTGATGTTCTGAATGAGAGTAGTGTGCAATCAAATGCAGAATAAGAGAATAACAGAGTTGGAATGCAACCATTCTTCGTATGTTTTATCCTCCAGCTCCCTAAATCATCTTTGTTTCTTTTCTCTGTACTCTTTCTTAACATCTTTTTTTACAGTATATTGTAGCTGCCAAAACTGTATGCAATATTCCAAGTGTGGTCTTACCAAAGCATTATAAAGTGATGTTAATACTTCATGTAATCGTGATTCTATCCCTCTGTTAATGCAGCCTAGGACTGCAATGGCTTTTTTTTGGCAAGTTAGAGGTGGAGGTTTTTTGTTTTTTGTTTGGCAATTACAGTTATTCTTGGGACAGAAATCCTAAACAAGCAAAGTTCCTGCACAGTCAAGATTCCCAATTCTAGAGAGGGCTGGAAATGAGAACCATAGTAATTCCTCTTCATCTTTTCTTAGTCCAGGTCTGAAGAGGGGCCTGCAAAATATGGTCAAAAAATCTATATGATGGTTCAATGAAAGTTCCCTCCTTTTTATGGGCTTCCTAGAGTTTACAGAAGGTCTTCAATAGAGGTGGGCTGAAGGGGTGAAATTCAAAAAAATTCCCCTACTGTCTCTGTGGGCGTGGCTGTGGGCATGGCTTGGTATAATAGTAATAGCAACCAGGGATGATTTTTTTACCAATTCAAATCATCCCTACCACTCTCCCGAGCCAGGCTGAGGTGATTGAATTTCACCCCTGGTGGGCTGTATCAATATGAGTATCCCTATCTTGCCTTCACTTTTGTATTTTGTGACCAAAACAAACAAAGCCTTTTTCTTCAATACCATTGTTCTGACCCAAGTTGGCAACGCAGAGGTTAAATAGGGTGTGTTTATTGCTCACTTATCACAGTGACAAATGACCCACCAATGGTACCAGTGAAGCTCTGCCCTCAGTTTTTCCCTCGGTCTGGGTGGATTCACAAACTAAATCCTAGCTGACCCATGAGGCAAGGGGGAAGTAATAATACCTACAAGCCCAGAGTTCCAACAACCAAAGCACAGTCCAAGAGTATGAACTCCAAGAGCCAAGTCCAAACTCCACGAGTCTTAGGTTCAGAGTCCAAAAACACAATCCAAAGTTCAAGAAAGAGGATTCGGGAAAGCCAGGAAGATGTACATCAAAACAAGCAGGTTTTCTCAACGAACACATCTAAATCTCCCTTCTCCGACTGTCCCTTGGGAGAGAAGTGGGGCTGCTTTCTCACAAGCAGCCTCACCAGCCTCCTGTTTGCCTTTCTCTTATCTGTTCTCCTTGCCTGTGGATTGGGTGGGGGAGAAAGCTGTTCCTCATCAGAGGTTGTCTGGAGCCTATCATCTCTACTGGTTCTCTGCAGTTGTTCTGCGCCCTGCAGGCAGCTCTCCATCTGGTCAGTCCCCCCACTTCCACTGCCAGACAGCCCTAGGACTGCCTCGTTCTCAGACTCTGGACTTTCCACACATTCAGAAAGGGCTGTGTACTCCCGATTGGATGGTCCTGGTTCCAACTCTCCTCTGAACAAGGATCTGACAAAGCCATGACAGTCATGCACTTTCTACAGACATGTATGATATTTTAGTTCCAGAACAATGAATGAGTACCTAAATGTCAAAGAAACTGGCAGTAGGAAATACCCTTCATTTTGGATATATTTGTCAGCCATGCTATGGTTTCAAATATTTAAAGGTTTGTAGGTTGAAAGCGTGAAGAATATGGCAGAATTGCTAGTACAGTACTGTTCTGATTTATCGTCCAGATTTGTGTTTTTTTGTATTAATGTTTATTAATGCTTTTAAATTCAATTAAGTGCAATTAAAACCTTCAGAGTATTTTACAGGAAGCTATGTATCATAAATAAATAGATTATAATGTCTAGATGCTGATGCTTTGTGGCCAATGATTGCACTTGAAATCCTTTGGTGCAGGTTCTAAAACCTTCCAAAGTTGCTATCAAATTGTTCCTGAAAGAGAAGAGAAAACTGTGGAATACATGTTCATCTAAATTTTCTCGGGGCTAATTCAATCAAGAAACAATGACACAACCAAAGGCACAATCTTGCCTTCATTTAGACTTGTTTGACTTCTTCCCTGATATGCTCATTTTCCATTTGCAAGAAACACAGGGGCCAAAAGCATTAAGAAATTGGAAAATGATCTTGGCTTCAGGATTCTTCAATGTTTTATATTGATCACTTGGACAATGAGATGGAGGGAATGTTTATCAAATGTAAACCACTCTAAACTCAATTGTAAAAAAAATCAATTTTTGTAACAAAGTTGTCAAAGTCTGGAATATGTTACCCAATTCAGTTGTATCAGCCTTTAAGCCTCACCATTTTAATTCTAACTTAACTTCTGTGGCCCTCACTCCATATTTAAGAGTTCCCTAAGGGAGCACGCATAAGTGCTCTATGTCCCTATTACATTTTTTTTTTATTTTGCTTGTTGGAATTTGTAATTTTTGTTTGCCCTATAATTTTTTTTTCCAGATATACAGCCTTGGGAGGCACTACTGATACCAGCAGAAAGAAACAAAATCCAAAATGAAAAGGAACTGAGGGAAAATGCAGATTTCTTCACTGAGGAAAAGAAAAAAAAATGCTTGATTTAGGATAGGATGGAGTTGTTTTAGAAATTATATATTACAAAAGAATTGGGAACATTTGTCAGTCTTTGGCCGAGCATGATTCAACAATATTGGAGAGAGAGAGGGTGGGGACAGAGGGAGAGAGAGAGATAAAAATAGAATTATGTCCGTGTGTGTGTGTGTGTGTGTGTGTGTGTGTGTGTGTGTGTGTGTGTGTAAGAGAGAGAGAAAGAGAGAGATGGGGGACATAACTGTATTTTTCAAGTTCCTTAAGAGATATCATAGTAAAGGATGCCAAGAGCTGACTGCAAGACATAATAATCTAAAATCATAGTAAAGCAGATTATGGTTGAATATTTAGAAATGCATCCTAATGGTAAGACTAATTTGAGGTGTTGGGTTTTTGATTGTTAAAAAGATTCAAATGAAGCTAGACTACCACCTGTCCGAGATGGCCTTCCAACTTATTATTTTTATTGAACCATTCCTGCATGTCTAACCCCTTGCCATGTTTCCTAGTTACCTAATTCCAGCTGATCATAATTTATAATATGCACGCACCCTGGTTTTTTCTTATAAAATTGAAAGAGTTCTAAAAGCCTACATATGGACATGAAAAAACTGAACCAGATGAAGCCATTCCTTCAGTTTCGGTTTGTCTCTAGATTCATGCATATACATCTCATATTCCTGCTCATGCTTAGATCTACTTACCTTCCCATGGTGTCTATCTTGAGTTGCTTTTTGGTCAGTGGTGTTGAGGAATAAAGTTAAAAAATGTCAATCTCTTCTGTTTCTCCTTCTCTGGCTACCCTCTGTAGCGATCATGGTTTCTTTTCCACAGTTTCTGGACTAACAATCTTTCACGGTGCTAACTAATGTAGCAGTAGCCATTGATAAAAATAGTGGCTACTGGCAGTGGTGGAAACACATCAAGTTGATGCAAAGAAAGAAAAATAAAAAATATTAATAACAAAATTATGGAATGTGTCACATTAAGGTGCTAAGCTGGACACTAATGGCCCAAATATCAGGACAACAGCTGAGCCAACATTAATCTAATTGAAATTGTCCCGTACCCTTTTGAATCAGTGTTGACTCCTGGAGATTTCCTGCAGTTTTCTGCCTGCAAGTTTCTGCAGTTTTCTTGGCAAGATTTCAGAAGTGATTTGCTCATTGCCTGCTTCCTAGGGCTGAGAGAAAATGACTGGGCCAAGGTCACTCAGCTGGCTTTATATATAAAGCAGGATTAGAACTCCTGGTTTCTAGCCTGTTGTCTTAAATCACTACACCACACTAGTTCTTAATTTCAGCAGAAGCAAGGCTCCAAAGTAAGGGAGGGAGGGAAGGAAGGAGAATTGGGAAATCATGAGTGGTTAATCCAGATGACTTTGTATGTACCATAAAAGTTAACTGCTGCCATGCCTTATTGCTCTAACTTTTTTGGGGAGTGTGTGGGGATTCTCTGCTGACAGATCCCAAAAGCAGAGCCCTTTCTCTCCCCTGAAGACTAGTGGACAGATCTTCCAATTCCACTGGTTGCAGATGTTTAGAGTACTGCATCCAGTTTTGGTCACAACATTATAAAAAGGATGTTGAGACTCTAGAAAAAGTACAGAGAAGAGCAACCAGGATGATTAGGGGACTGGAGACTAAAACATGAAGAATGATTACAGGAACTGGGCTTGGCTAGTCTAGTGAAGAGAAGGATCAGGGAGACATGATAGCAATCTTCCAATATTTGAGGGGCTGCCACAGAGAGGAAGGGGTCAAGCTATTTTCTAAAGCACCCAAGGGCCAGACAAGGAACAATGGATGGAAACTGGACAAGGAGAGATTTAACCTGGAAATAAGGAGAAACTTTCTGACAGTGAGAACAATCAACCAATGGAACAGCTTGCCCTGGGAAGTTGTGGGAGCGTCATCACTTGAGACTTTCAAGAAGATATTGGACTGCCATTTGTCAGAAATGGTGTAGGGTCTCCCGCTTGGGCGGGGGGTTGGGCTAGAAGACCTACAAGGTTCCTTCCAACTCTGTTTATCTGTAAATCTGTTTCATTCCAGGAGCAGTGATTGTGTACTAGCAACACTGATTTGTACCCAACCCTAACACACCCTGGGCAACACATCTTTTTGAATTGTGACCATGCTCTTAAATAGCTTGAAAGAGAATTTAAACAATTCATGGAGGAAAAAAAACAACAACAGCCAGTGGCTACAACTCAGATTGTTTTTGGCAATATGTTTCCTAGCATATGCAAATGATATAATAGTGTGTGCAAGGCATTCATGTTTCTTCAGATACTTTCCAAGGGTCTATGACAATTCGCCAAGGCCAATTTGCCATGGCCAACTCACTGCAGGACAAGAGTTACACTAATATCAAAGAAATGGTGGAATAGAAGGATTAAAGAAAAGATGCAAAAGGACGGACAGAATTAAATGTGAATTGCAAAAATTATAATATTCTTTATTTATTTTACATAATTATATAGAATTGTTAAATTGTCCTGCAGTGAGTTATCCCATGGCAAGTTGGCCATGGCAAGTTGGCCTGCAGAGATTTGGCTGTGCAGAGTTGGTTGTAGCAAGTTGTCCCATTCCGACTTTCCAAAGCACCAGATACTTTTCCAAAGGACTCAGATACTTTTCCAAAGAGGGCATGACAAGAACCAATGAATGGAAAGTAACCAAGGAGAAAAGCAACCTGGAATTAAGGAGAACAGTGAGAATAATTAACCAGTGGAATGCCTTGACTTTAAAAGTTGTGGGTGCTTCATCACAGGAGGTTTTTAAGAAGAGTCTGGACAGTCACTTATCTGAAATGGCATAGGGTCCCCTGCTTGAGCAGGGGATGGACTAGAAGACCTCCAAGATCACTTGCAGTTCTATTTTGAATTGATAAAAAAACCAAACCACAACCCTGTGAGTTAGGCCGGAGGCAAAAAGAATGGCCAGCCAAAAACGCAGGATGTAGAAAATGTTCCAGAATGGAGGGAGGGAAATCTTATAGCTTAACTAAAATAGCTTTTTAAAGAAACTTGCTTCTTTTACAGTGAGTATGGAAATTAGCAGCTTTGTGCAGTAAAACCAAACAAAACACCCCATTCTAATGTTTTCCTGCACTTTGGGCAAAAGCCAGCATTTTCAGGAGGAAGAGAACTTGGCAATTAGCCTAAACACCAGTGGAGAGAAGCTGATATTGTGTCTCCTGGATTTATATTTTTAAATGCTACCTTATTAATTTCTATAGAATTGTTGCAGTAACCAACGAGAAAATACCAATCAGTAAATGAACTAACAATTATCATGCTCAGGACAGAAAGAGAACTAATTGGCTTAACCGTATATTCCATGGGTATGTTGCTATAATTAATTAACTCTCTTTTTTCTTTGTAATGAGTGACTTGACAATGGAGAAGTCAAGTGCTTTAAGGAAAGGAAAAGAAAAGAAAGCCACATGAAGGGGAAATTTTATTTACATATCAAATGCTCTTTGTGAAATTCATGTTTTATAAGGAACATTAAGCTGCCAAAAGAAAAAGTTCAAAAAGAATAAAAAAGAGGAAAAAACTGAGCACTAGGACAAATTAAAGAGTTAAGTGACTCATCTCTACACTATGTTTTTATATGCAGTGTTTTGATTTTTTTAAAATATTTTTTTCTGTAATTTAGGACACAGTCTTTAAAGGTTTAAAGAATCTACTAATATGCATGATTTAAAACTAAGCAGGAGAACCCACTATATATATGAAATGCTAAAATTATTCCAGCAGCCAATTCTTCCATCAGTCCATCTGCGTGGATTATGTGTACGAAGTTGTTTTATACAAAACAAATAAATACTGTAAATAGTGTGAATAGAGGGCTACCTATGGTTTTCAAATATCCTTTCTTTAATCTCCATAACCATCAGAGTAGATTCCCTTTTTATATTCTTTGAGTTGGAGCATGTAAGGCTAAGAAGCAAAATATTTTGCAAGACTTAAGAACTCACTTTATTTCTTAACACACACGCAAATTCCCTTATCTGCTTTCCCAAATGGATTTTGTTTTCTGTCATTTAACCATGCATGTTTTGTAAAAAAAATTGACTTATCCCCAAACCAGCAGAAGTTGCAAATGTCTGGTCTATAACACAAGATGTTTGAATATTTTCTAGACCTATTGACCCTTTGCTTATGACATCCATATGTGATACAGCTGAGTCCAGGCACTGATAGATTGATCTGGAAAAGAACCCTAATTGATTTGGATTGATAGAACACTATCTGATTTAATTCCAAATGAATCTTAATATCAACTAGGAAATCTGAATCTTCAATGGCAATAACTGAAAATCAATAAAGAGATGTCATTGTTTTCTGTTTGACATAATTAAATATATTTGCAAGCATGATAGACATAAGCAGGATTTAGATCAATGGATGAAGTTTTTTTAAAACTTTTCAATTTATTTAAGAATACCATTAAAAATGGTATAATTGGACAAACTATGGGATCCTTGGTGCTCTCTGAGTTGGTTGTTTCTTGCAAATGTTTCATTACTGATTTAGGTAAACATCATCAGTACTAGTGGTCTAGAATTGATGATGTTACCTAGTTGGATAATGAAATGTCTGCAAGAAAACAACCAAGCTCAGAGAGCACCAAGGATCCTACATCTCAACCATGAACTCCAAATATTCTCTTCTATTGGACAAACAATGCAAGCAAAACTAATCTTTCCAGGGAATAGATCAATGGAGAAGATGCAGCCATATCAAGAGAGTAATAGAGTAATAACTATAGGCAAAATAGTATCTAAATGATACAGGTAGTTTAATATGTTAAGTTCCTCTTGAAGAATTAGGCTCAGTTTGTGACTGTAAAATGTCCTAGGACAACAGCAACAAAAAGGCAAAATTTAATGAAATATCTCCATCAAGCTAGAGACTACCAAGTAGCTCATAGGCACAATTTAATATTCTAAGAAGGAGGAAGTGTAATTAGGATTAACTGGTTTTAAGCTAAGGGCAAACAAGTATTGGTTTGTGGCATCAAAGATTAAGAGGTGCCAACACTGTTCCTCCTTCTGAATCATTCTAAAAATGCAAATCTTTGCATTGACAGAAGGTGGCACATCAATCTTTGGGTATCATATACTTTGGGATCCAGTACTGAAATAACTAATCTATTCCAAGCCAGTTGAGATTGGAGTGCAGCAGATGCAAAAACAGCATTCATAATAGATGCTTATCCTGCTTCTGGTTGTATATCTTCCAAAACAATCTATAGTTCTACAGTTTACTTTTACTGTTAGGCCACTTTTTATAATGTTCTTCTACAGTTGGTTTCTGGCAAAATTACACCCATTGTCTATATTCCTGTTCTTTGTTATGGCAACTTTCATTATGTTTTGATTCTTTAACACCAAATGTCGCTAACCCTTTAAAGCCATTTTTCTAAAGATTGATTTCCAGATCTCACTAGCGTTGATTGCTGATTCATGTATGTATATTCATCCGAGAGTCTGAAAGACTAAACTGGTTGCTACAGTGGAGAAACTTTTAGTGTTTAGTAATCATTTTTGCTGTGTGGTTAGTTCTAAATTTGACCTGGTCAACATGATATGAAGAATTCCAATGAATACACGTAACCAGGGAAAACTGTTCAGACTTGGAACTTGAAAAGACTTGAAAATAGAAAGGAGAAATTCAAGATTTTCCTGCTGTTCTTGAATTCCCATGCTAGTGTGGGTTTTGCACGAAAAATTTTATTGATTAAAAAGAGTTGTTTTCTTATTTATTATCCCATTTATATTCTGTTATATTTTCAATGGACTCCTGGTAGCTCACATCACATTTTATTATGTGTAATGGTAATTCTGAAATAATTAGTGAGTCAAAGTAGTTATTTTTTGATACAATTTAACATTGAACCCACATCTAGATCTTGATTAAAGTGTTTAGATTTACAGTTAAAATACAGACATTAAATAACATACAGAATATCAGTTCTAGGAAATACATCTATGGCTTAATTTCTAAGAGCTGTGATGGTATAGTAGTTAGAACACAGTATTTCATGCTGATTATGCCCAATGCCAGGAGTTCAATCTTGACTGGCTCAAAGTTAAGTCAGCCTTCCATCCTTCTGAGGACAGTAAAATGAGGACCCAGATTGTTGGGGCCAAAAATGCTGACATCGTAGACCACTCAGAGAGTGCATATACCACTATGGGGAAGTTTATAACTCTAAGTGCTATTGCTATTAATAGATTTTGATGAAAAATAAGACCTCTTCTAACTCTATGATATTATGAATAGTCTTATATTGAGCATGCTGATCCTTTTGTGGATGAAGGTGAGATACGGAATGCAAGTGTCAAAAAGTGATGTCACTGCAGCTTCTCCATTCTTCTTCTAGTGATGGGTCTTGACAAAGAGAGCAGTTACATAATTCAGCGGGCATTCCAAGGATGTTCTCTGTATAAGTGATGTAGCTATCCGGCTGCTGTGGTGGCATGCAAGATTAGACTTGTGATATCAAAATGGGAATGTTTCCCAAACACTAAGTTAAATAATGAAAAAGGTAAACAAGAACTTTACGTGGATACCTAAAAGGATATGATGGCTTGAGAACATTCAATATATAAAATTTTCTATTCATATTTATTGGTCCAGAGTCTATCTTATGGGAGAGAGGAAATTTCTAGATTCTATAAGGAAGCTCATCATATGTGTGTCTCTGAGCCTGTTCAGATTTTGAATCAGCACCCATCTATGAAAGGGATTGAGAAGAAAGAAGCACTTGATGGATCTCCAGCCTTGCTCCCATTTGAAAAAGGTGAGTTGGTTGAGAGATCATCACGAGACCGGCCACTGTTAGGCATAAGGGATTGAGGGCTTCAGAGGCCTCTGTCTTCTGAGAAGGGAGGATAACTTATTTTCTCAGTGGTCCCTTCCTATAGACCAGGTGTCAGCATTCCAAAAAACCTCCACTCTAACAAATAACTCCAAGACAGACATCTCAAAAGTTCTGTTTTAATTGGATAGTAAACTGGCACAACTGGGGAGTCCTGAATCTGAAAGTCTGGGCTTCCTTGCAATAAGTAAAAACTACAAATCCATCCCCAGCGCCCATGATCACATCACATGCCCCAATCACCATCCACCCCAACTTGAGACTTCCCCTCACTTATGCGCAAAATAACATGACCTTGAATTAGAAAAAGAATGTTATTATGTCTAACTACATACACTCCATGAAATTCTCCCTTCTCATTTTCCCAGGCTCAAAATGTGGCAGTGTGGGAGCATCTGGTCTCAATATGGTTCCCAAAGCTGATAGGAGGGCTGTCAAACTCCTGGCCCTTGGGTCAGATGCATCAATCTAGCATGTGACGTATAAGTCCCGATATGT
The DNA here is from genome assembly GCF_049901735.1 of Notechis scutatus. Taxonomy (NCBI): domain Eukaryota; kingdom Metazoa; phylum Chordata; class Lepidosauria; order Squamata; family Elapidae; genus Notechis; species Notechis scutatus. Next base: position 243,573,631 of record NC_142010.1, on the reverse strand, counting down.
CACATGATGCCGCCGTGAGGACATGAGTTTGACACCCCTGCTATAGAGCAGTAATTGTGATTGCTCTCTTTTGGGATTACAGAGGAAAAACTAATAATGATAAGTAATAGTGACAAAATGCAACAATACAGTCAATAATGTACATTGTCTTTAATTGACTGTCATTTCTATAAACTAAAAACCTTACCTGATCTTGAAGATTATTGTCCTTTACTTTGTACAATATAATTTTCATGAACATAATAACATCCAGGCATATGGAAGAATTACTGAAAAAAAAATCTTTTGACAGTTCTGAGTCACATAAAAGATTAGCTTGGCTGAATAAACAGGATTCCTAAGCTTTGCTACCCACTATTTGTGCCTCTTATTTTTCTGGCACTCAGTAAGAACCAGTAACAATTGTTTGAAAGTTTTGCATTGTTCTGGGCTTCCAAATAACTGCAGTGAATTTGTACGTTCATTCATGTTACTAATCTGAACCTGCTCAAACAAGTTACATTTTGCATCCTAATTTTAAAAGTGACATTAATGGAGTTTTCTGTAGCTCCTTAATACCAATTATTTTTATCTGAATTAACTTAGAATTCTAACTGACACAAGAAATAAAATGTGGTGGTTTGTTTCATGCTGATAATTATATTGTTCTGCTATTTGTGTTACAGTGTCATTTGACTGTTCAGTACTGGTTAGGGCAAGTTTTGCAAATCAAAGTATTAACACTGCTTATTAAACTGACATTAACCAGCCATAAAAAAATATTTGAGGGTTTAACTTTGAATCAGTACTTCCAGTTTGCAATCCAGAAGGATAAAAAGAAAATGTTTGTGAACTTTGATGGAAAAAAGCAGAGTAAGAACACTCTGAAACAAACAGCTGTTTTGTCATGAAGTTTTCTGATTTTAGACCTGAAACAAAGCAGAGTTGGAGTAAGTCATCTGCTCTTATAGTTACAAGGATGCTACAGAAACCTCTGTTCTACAAATCTCTAGAAATTGTTAAGAAATAATAGCCAACCAGACTATATTCTTCTAGGCCAACAGGTGAACCCAAAACATTTTTGTGATGACCCAGAGTATAACACAAATGTAACAAAATCCAAAACGTAAATAAATGTTCTTTGATGCCTCCAACTTGGCCCCACTGTTCAATAATTCTCAGTTGGAGATAAAACATACTCAAAAATAGTCTTCAAAAGAAAGCAATACAGTCCGAACTTAATCAGCAGATAGAGGTGAAATAAAAAAATCAAACAAACTACAATGATAAAATTTCCACAACAGACCAGGATAAGTAATTACTAAATTCAAGGAGATAGCACAGTCTGTTGGAAGGACGCCAACCAAGATAACTTCAGCCCAAAATAACACACGCTTTGCTTCTGGCAACGCTGTGTTGCAATCATCTCTCTTATATACTAGTCTCCCCAGCTGCAACCAGTGAGGAAGATCATGTCCGCTTCCTCTCTTGTAAGCCAAGTTATGTCTTCTCCGTTCCTCCCTGTGTGTCCTAGGATGCAGAGGGGATGGGCCTGGTTCTTCCTCTGGCTGCCTAGCCGGCCTCTGCCCTTCCCCAGCTCCTCCACATCCTCTGGAGCCACACCTCCGCTCCTTGTTGGCTGTTCCTCCTCTCCCTCAGAGTCCAACTCTACCAAGGGCATGACAATTTCAGCCAGAAACTGAATACCGTTTCCTCCCTGATAAACATGATCTTTCCTCTGTGAAAAAGAAAGCAAATTGAAAGTATTTGTCTGCTCACCGTTAGTGACAGATCTATACCTGTAATAACTTTGGCCCCTTTTCCAGTTCTATCATTATGTTGGCAGGCGGGGAGCTAGAAGATAGACATCTGATGGCTTTCCAGACAACTCTATGCACACAGCTAGGGCACAATGTAGTCACATCTGGAACATCACTCATTACCGCAAATTAAAATACTGTCTATTGTCCCTTCAGAGCAGATGGTCATTAAAAAAATTCACGAGTGTGCAGAGATGGACAGCCTAACCAAATTACTAAAAAACAACAAAGATAGTGAATACTACAAAGTTTGGAACTGTTGGTATGAATGGTTAAAGAAAAAGCAACATTTGACAACTGAATAAGTTATGAAACTATGAAGGACGTGCGTTTAATCATAAAGTAAAGTAAAGTTTAATCATAAAGTATTTTGTGAAAATAAAACATTAAAAGAACAAAGAAGGTATTGTAACAAGGTAGATCACGTCAATGTTATGGGGAAAAGAAAAAAAAGAAAAGTGTAACCAATGCTCAATACCTGCTGCAAAATGTATATATGTATATATATTTGTTTATATGTTTGTTTGTTTCTTTTTAAATGTTTTAAATATATGAAACTTAAATAAACTTTATTAAAAAATAAAAATAAAATACTTTAGAGGCAAAAAAAAATCAAGCCCATAGCAGGCATGATAGGAGAGAAGGTCAACTTCTGGGAGGCTTAATTCATTTTATCAGTGGACTACAATTCACACTTGATACTGCTCTAAAATCAGAGTTGGTATTCAGCAGGTTCTGACCAGTTCTGGAGTACTGGTAGCAGAAATTTTGAGTAGTTCTGAGAACTGGCAAATACCGTCTCTGATTCGTCCCACCCCCATCTATTCTCTGCCTCTTGATTTCCAGCTGATTGGCTGGGCCTTCTTTTGTTGCCCTGCAAGGAGAACAGAGCTGGAAAGCAGGTTAGTGGGGTGGGGAGGGAATGGGATTTTGCAGTAACTTCCTCCAGGACTGGGGAGGGAGTGAAGATTTTATAGTATCCTTCCCCTGCCACGCCCACCAAGCCACGCTCACAGAACCAGTGGTAAAAATTTTTGAATCCCACCACTGTCTAAAATGTATATTAAGGGTTAATCTTAAACATAGTTACTTGAAATTGCAATCAAACCATACATCAGTACACACAATTCTGCTTTCTACTGAGTAATTCTATAGTTAGCAAAAAAAAAAAAAAGAAAAGAGTCTGACTTTAATCTTATGGGAATTGAAGCCTTGTGGTCTCTGCACAGAACCCTTGAATCACAGGTTGGGGTAGAAACACATCCCTGCTTCTCTGACTATTTATCATTTTAATTTCTCCATTTTGAGGAATTTAATTGAAGAATAATTGGGCATCACACCACAGAATAAGATTGCCTGTATTGAAGCTTGTTCCAAAGAAACAGCTAGCACAAGTTTTAAAAGATGTAACTACTGTGATGACAAATATAAGCACCACTCATTTCAAGAGATAAACCAGATAGCATACAGCATGGCTGCAGTTATAATTGAATATTTATAGTTTAGTTACAATTGATTAATTATAGAATTTATATAATTATAATTGCTTTTGCATCCTTGGACAAGGGGGAGAAAGCCAAAAAGTGCATCAGAAAAATGGAAATTTAGGCTGGAAAATAAGATCCATATGCTAAGATCTGGTACAAGCAAGTTAGAACAAATGAAAGAAAAGCTGAAGAATGACAAGATCAAACAATATTTGATTAAGAAATAAAACTTTTTATGAGCCTGTAATCCCTTAGTTCAGGGTAAACTTGGGGAATAAAACAAGGAAGACAAAATGGAAATAATAAAACGGCAAATGTTTTTTATTTATTTTATTTATCAAATTTAGAAATAACAGCTATAGATAGCCAAGAAGGTCAGTAAATGAAAAGCTTGAATTGCATACTATAGGCAGGAACTCCAATTTCAGTTGAATCAGAAATGTTTCTACCAATCCATCAAAGGAAAGATGCATGCAATAAACCAGTCAATATCTGACAAAAAAGAAACAGTATGGTATTGGGAGCAATTATGGGACAATCCAAAGAAATGCAACAAGAACGCAGCCTGGGTAAAGAAGATAGATAAAAATAAAAAAGAAGCTGAAATGAAAGAATTTATAACAGTAGCGGAAATGATGAAGAAAAGGGCAAGGAAAATCAAGAATTGATCAGCATCAGGTGAAAATGAGCTGCAGGGTTTTTGGTATAACCCATCTGACTGGGTTATACCCACTCATTGCCAAGGAGTTTAAAAAGATAGTGCAAGGAGGAGAAATTGAAGATTGGTTAACATTTGGCAAAATCTATCTGTTAATGAATAATCCAACAACAGGGCCAGTGCCAGGAAACTACACAGCTGGACGAGTGGGCTGGACTCAAGTAAACTCAAAGCCCTGGTTAGGAACACCAGAAAAATAATGCAAATGAATCTTACTCTTTATTCTTACAGCAACAGTGATAAGGCTTTACTTACAAAGGAGCATGGGTGGATATGGAGTGTGAAATGTTGCAAATGCACCATATAGTTGAAGAAAAACATAGATGAGGCGGTACCTGGACAGAGCAGAATAGAAAAGAAAGAACTGGAGAAAATCACAAAATGCAAATACCTGCAAATAGAACAAATCTGGCAAAAAAAAAAGCAAAGAAAGTACCAGTAGCAGTAGGTGCCTAGGTAATTCCAAAACATCTGGAACTTGATTTGAGCACCACAGGCATTAACAAAATCGCCACTAGTCAATTGCAAAAGGCAGCTTTACTTGGAACAGCATATATCCTGTGATGAAACCCTTAACATCATCAGATAACAACATCTGACTATTAAAGTCTTTGTGAAGAACTCAAAAGTGGACAAAAATGTAAAATCCAGTCTAAACATCTTACTGACTGTGTTCATAATAAAAAAAATCAAGCTCTTTTGCCACACAGCTTTCAACAACAAAATAGTAGAATAGAATGGAATGGAATGGAATGGAATGGAGTAGAATTCTTTATTGGCCAAGTGTGATTGGACACACAAGGAATTTGTCTCTGGTGCATCAACTCTACATACAAGTATGTACATACAAGTGATAAATCATGATTATAAGCATCATAAGATACATACACCAGAAATCATAAGATACAACTCTTAGAGATAGAACTCTTAGAGACAGCGAGGAGCATCCCGGTACAACTTATCATCAGAACAGCTGATTATTGGGAGGGGAAAAAAAGGAATACCTTAAAGAGTGACTGGGTGGGGGAGAACGCAGTCAGCGATGTTGGGCATGCGCACGATGTGTGATAAGGACTGATTGGGCAGGGAAGGGAGGCTTGGGCAGAGAGGGGAGGGGCCAGCCAGGGGCATGATTTTCCGGTTCTCCGAACTGCACAGAATCATAACAACCAGTTCCTTAGAACCGGTCCAAACCAGTAGAATTCCACCCCTGATCCTAGGGTTTTTCCTCTTCCCATAGGTGTTTAAACCTTGATCCAATATGAAAACTTGGATTAACTTGAAGATGAGACAAAGTGCTTGGCTGTCTGGTGGCAGTGATAAACATGAGCAAAATGAGATGGGACAGTATTTACTTTGGGCAGTACAGTCTTAAGGAGTCTGGTAAGCTGAAATTGCTTGCTACAATTCAACAGAGAGAAATTCTTCTGGTTAGCTGGCACTCCTAGCTCTCTAAGGGAAATCCAGTGCAGTAAACTGCTGAAAAATTACTGACAAGAGCCAGACTGCTGAGTAAGCATCAATAGGCAGACACGGAAACCTGATCTGTACCACTTTTAGGCTTGGCAGACATTTTGTACTTTCTCTGACTGAAGAAATGAACTGAAGAAATGAAAAACATAGTCATTGGAGCCATACACAGCCATGAGCTATTTTAGCAATAGTCAAAAACTGAATTAAGAGATGGCCAGTAGACATCTGAAGTTCAGGGGAAAAGAAACAGAAAAAGTTTGGAAACCCAAGATGATACGGAGCTTGAAAAAAAAAAGTCTTAATAAGTTCTTCTTTTAAAGCAAGAAGTATATGATCACCATAAATCATCATGCACATTTATTTTAAAAAAGAGAGCTTGACCTGATATAATTTTTCATATTTTTATTTATTTATTTAAAGCATTTATAGAGCTACCCATCTTAAAACCAAATTATGGGTGGTTCCCAATTAAGAATTAAAACAACAAGAAAAAACACATTAAACCAAAAATCTGGTGCCAAGTCCAGCATGAAATGACGTCTTCTTATCCTAGCACTTGAGGGGAAAGCCAGGCCTTCAGTGCTCTTCGGAAGGTTTAGGCTGGTAGAGACCTCCCAGATTTCACGGGGAAGGTAGGGGGTGCCATAGAAAATGCATGCTTCTTAGCTCCCATAATAAAAATGATGAATTTTCCACATCACATGCAATTTCAAAAGTTCCCAAAGAAGAATATTTAAATTTTAGACAACTTGGTTCCAGGTTTTAGGATGCAAGATTTAGCAAACTATGAACAAGTCTTCCAGAGTCAGAGAGGAAAAGAATTGAAACTTCTCTCATGTATAGAACTTATATCAAGCCTTTTAAAAAATTCTCTACCAAACTCATAGGCTGAAAACAAAGGCTCCAAATCTAGCCATAAGTAATTTCTCCAAGTTTTTCAAGGGCAACATGTTTTTTGTTATGACTAACAGGATCATGGAACTCTCAAGGAAGAAGTTCACTTGTGATGTCTTCTAAATATTTAATTGAAGCTAGGAAGCAAGGAGGCTGTAGGACAGAAGATGGTAGAATGAAAGGCAGGCCATTCACTCTCACACTTACTGGATACTTGTATACCAAATCAATTCAAGAATATGACCTATAAATCTCTATCTCTGTTCTTCTTCTGTCTAAACATTTCTAAAGCAAATACTCTTTCACCAATTGAATGAAAACTGGTTGGAAAAAGGAATGTCTCTTTGATAGATACTAATAAAACTGGATGATTGTGTATGTTGGTAGGGAAGAAACAGTCTACAAGAATGGTGGAGAATCTGTTGCCTTCTAAATGTTGCCAAACTACAGTATAACTTATACTTTCTTGGACATCTATCTAACATATCAATGTTTGGAAAACAGCAAGATTCCAACTTTTAGGTTATATCTCTTTTAAAAATATTTAGGAGCCTAGAATCTCAAAATATCTATCATCTGAAGGATCTAATGCCATATTCTAGATATGTATGCCATGAATGAAGAAAGAACACATTCTTAGTACAGTCATACAGTAGTATTAAACAAGGATATTTAAATGTTTTGCATAAATTCTGTATACATCAATTACCCTACATTAATCCAGCAAACACTTTTTAAATGGCCAGTGTAGCATTACCACACACTGGAAGGATATACTTTTACAATGGAGCATTCAAAGTAAAAATTGTTTCTCTTTACCAATGAATTTAAGGCATATAGTCCAAATTTTCTGTGCATAATATGTAGGTAAGCTCCGAGGAACCAAATAGCGCGCAAGACAACCTTAACAATATAGTTTAAATGCTTTGATGAGGAATTTTTCAGGAATCTGATGATGAGATTCCAACTCAGAAGTCTTATGAACCCTGGGAGAATCTTCCAGAGACCCTAGATTGCAGCCTAAAAGTCTTGACAAAATATGACAGAGCCAGCTATTTATAGATCAAGGAATATAACCCAGATAACTCTCCTCAGATTAGCATACTATTATTACTTCAGACTTCTTCCTTGGTTGTCAGGTTGCATTAAGTTGACATTATCTTGGGACTGCAAAGTAAGATTTGAGTTTGTTGTGTGTTACTAAAGGTTTCTTATTCCCTTAATTAACCATGTATGGAAATCCAGGAGGATTACTATACTGAGGTGGTTGCTGAATAGAGACAAGGAAGGAATTTAAACTCACATTTTCAACTGAACATTACCTAATTCAAATCTTCCAGATTAATATGTGAATCAGGCACATTAATTCAAATTTGATGGCATAATTATCCTTCTTATCCTTTACGTTTGCAAAAAATGCTTCAAAGAAAACTATGTATAGTGGAATTGATGCAAAGGGCATATATGGGTGGGAAAAAGCATACACAAATATGAATGTGATTGTGTTTAAGAAAAACTTGCAAGTGAAACTCATACATTGAAGGCATGCAATACTGATATGCAGAAGAAATAGATTGCTCTATTTATTCATAGGAATGAGATTTTCACACAATATTAATACTTCAAAAATATCCCAATTCATGCTTTATTGGCTAAGACTGATATATACATATCAGGAAGTATAAATTGAAAATCAATGACTTTATGAATCTTCAATATTAGCATTGGTTAACCATCTTCAGAATTACATCTTGTAATCTTCATAAAATGGATTCATATTTAAGTAATTGTATGAATAATGAAAAAAGAACCACAAGTGAAAGGGGAAAAAAGACAATATGAAAACGAGAAAGGGCGTATCATGTTCCTTGTTTTAAAATATAATGTCTTTACTTGACATTTTATTTGAAAATGGAACTTAATTCTGCATTATTGTCCCAATGAAAATCTTCCTTTCCCAATGGATTTTTCTTGCAAGAGGAATCTGCTCTTCATGCAAATGATATCCTGTCTCAATTTCTGTACTAATTCTTTACTGTCTTCCATAACATAAGCCTTGTGATCTCAGGTTTCTAAATGTAAAGAGCCATCCAAAGATGTTTTGCTGTTTCTGACTTAGAAGAAGAATGCAAATTGACCACAGGGATCTTTTCCTGATATATTGTACATATGTGAGTATGTGGAGCTCAGCTTTCCTAACTGTGTGCTCTTTAGAAAAATTGGAATGACATGTTGCAAAATTTGGTTAAATGTATAATTGGTAGGGTGAATTTGTTTCAGTGTAGGAAGTGCTAGTTAAGGCTTTGCTTAAAAATCAGAATCATTCGAATCCCAGCAACTCTATCTAAGGATGAGTGGAACCATTTGTAAGGTTCTTCTGGTATAGGACAAAATTCATTTCATTATGGTTTGCTGTAGCTATTATTTTACTTCCTTCCCCTCTTTATCTATTTCATCTGGGATGAATTCCTTGAAGTTTAAAAAATCACATTACACATATCCTACACTCTTCTTTTCTGATACACCCATGTTTTGTAATCTAAGCTTCAGCACTTCTGAAGAGTTAAAATGGAAAGAGAGCTAAATACCCTGATAGCTTCAAAAGTCACACATTTCAGGGATATAATTTGTCCTCTCCCTATCGGTTTGCCCTTGAGGTTATCAGCACAAAGTTTCTGCATTCAGAACAATGGTTATTTCCTAGTTAAGCTAAAGTGACCACTGCACAGTGTGAGATGACATGAAGTCACACTGGGGGATTGATATGGGTTGGGTGAGGGGTTCCTTCATACTTTCAGATCAGTGCTCTCGAATAATTTTTGTCCTCCGTCAGCGGCACAAGGAAACTCTGTCATGCCAGAGTGTCGTGGAATGTGTCAATGAAGAGGGCACTTCGGATGGCACAAAAACCTTGTCTTCAGGCAAAGTGTGAAAAGAATGTTGAGAGGCCAGCCCCTCTTCTGGCTTCCTCCAGCCCACATCCTCAAACAGTGTGTCCTCCACTGGAACTGAATCCGAGTGCTGAAAGGGTGCACTTCAAGCTTTCACTTTGGACACGAGTCTTTGGTATAAGGGCATTATCTGGCAATTGGCCTTCTTAGGCCTCATTTTCAGTCCACAAGTAGGAGTTAGAGCACTGAGAATATCCATACTGTTGGAATCCTTCACTTAACATGAAAATCCTACTTAGCACTTCAACATAGTGCCCTGAAGTCCAAAGAAGTGTTGTTGTGATGCCAAGATATTCTTGGGTCCAACATAGATACTCTTTTCAGAGATGTGAAAACTTGCAAAACTTAAAAGCCAAACTTCATTTGAGGTAGCTATCAGATCTTTCAAATGTCTTATTTTTAGCTGGAATGTCTACACTCATCACATAGGTTCCACCCACCTCAGTTAAGGCTAATTTGTATTTTAGAATCTTAAACAAAACACAATTGTTTAAAACAAAAAGTACACCTTTGCAGAACACAGTGTGGTTGTCAATGTGATGCCACGTGGTGTCTATTTACCTCTCAAACATTATCTTTACAGGTAATCAACTGAGATGGAAACACCATTCAGAGTAAAAAAGTGCAGCTTATTTCCATCTTTCAATATATGTTTTCAGTGTGATTCACAGATGTATAAAAGGCAATCATAAATTTAAAAAGTACACCATTATCCTAGGCAGAAATTTCAAGAGATAGACTTGAATTAAAATCTGTAAGAAGTTAAATGACTATATGTAATGAAATATGTAGATAACCTTGTGGAGTGAGGGAAAGAGATGGAACCGTGGTGGCACAGTGGTTAGAATGAAGTATTGCAGGTTGACTCTGCCCACTGCCAGCACTTTGATCCTGACCTGTTCAAGGTTTACTCAGACTTTCTTTCTTCTGAAATTGCTAAAACGAGGATCGAGATTATTGAGGGCAATATGGCTCTGTTAACTGCTTAAAGAGTGCTGTAAAGCCCTATGGAGTGGTATATAAATCTAAGTACTATTACTATATTCCCTAGGAAACAATTTGACACAAGAGAGGCAGAAGCCCCAGTGCTTATCAATCAAAGAAATAAACTTAGAAAGGACCAACCCTAATCGGTGAAGCAATTAAAAATGGTAGCAAGAAGTTAATATTTTCAGGTTCTGTTAAGGTAGCCTTACAATAAAGTAGAATTGGATAATCTAATCTAGTTTCCTGTCTGGCTAACCCTATAAAATATTAATCTTCTTCAGCATGTAAACATATCAGGATGTGAAAGTATGCTCTTGTTTCTCAAGAACAGGAGTGCCCACTGATGATAATAAGTGACTGCTCCTGAAAAGGTTCAAGTTCCAGTGATGGGAAGAGATGTACAGATGGTTGAAGAACAAATTGCATATGAAATGTAGGACATTGAAGGACCATCCATCACATAGATAAATAAGTTGAAGAATATCAAACTCCATATGAGAATTTCTTGGATATTTTCACTTCTTGGAAAGGGTTTCTAAAGTCTTCTCTTTGATCAGATTGAATGGTGAATAGGAAACTTCTGGAAACCGATTCAAGAGAACTTTTGATACTTAACATTCTTTTTTTCCCCTAGTAGTAAAGTAATTTAAAAGCATGTTTAGCTTGAACACAATGGCTGGATGACAAACGCAATTAATTCTGCTTCTTCTTTTCTAAATAGATAGTTTCCCTGTTCACAAAACACTCTGTGAGGATGTATGTTAATTGAGGCTGAGATAAACATTGCCGGAGTAGGGGTAAACCATGATGTTCCATATATAGATGTTATCACAAAATTGGTCTTTGATCCAAATAATAAAAACCTTTATCTTCAAAGAAATGAATCAAAGTTCCAAGCTATTATAATAGCTTGTTTGTTTTTTTATTTATGAGACTTGGAGACAAATTTCTCTATTAGGGAATTTAATAGTACAATGATCGTTATCAAAGTAATAAATCACATAAAAGGTTATATTATTATTGTTGTTGTTGTCATTATGTCATTTTATTTCATTGTATGAATATATTTGGCATTTTAAAAAGTCCAAGAAAAAAGGGTCTTGAATTTTACAACTAAAACTTCAATTATAAAAAGGAATAATACAGGAAGAAATGAAGAAAGATATGATTTAAGATATACACATACTTGAATTCATTTATATTTGAGCATTAAAGTGCAATTTGAGCATTTACTGCTATTGATGTTGTTTTTCTTTTATCTCAAGTGATCCTTCCAAGTGATTTTGGAGTAATCAACAACAACGACAAAAAAATAATAGCCTTATATAAATATACTGCATAAGAAGGAAGACTGCAGTAGATTATCCAAAAAATCAAAATGCAGTCCCTAGGGAGTGATGAGAGCTCCACCCATTTTTTATGTGAATCATACTTAGAAATAGTTGGTGCTTTGATTACACTGTTAGGACTTCCATCTCAGCTTTTGTTTTATTCATACAACGCAGGTACACCTGCTGTATATACTAAATATCAAAACAAAAGAAAATGACATAAATTCTATTACAATTGCAACAGCAAATAAAACAGAATACCAGAAATAATTTAAATTAGAATAAAAGGTTTTTTTTAAAAAAGACCCCCCAGATAGATATTAAGACATCTTTCTTCTTCAATGAGCACATTCTGGAGTTGTTAGATCACCACTAAATGTTCCTCTCGTACTGGGCCAGAGTAAAAACTGCTATGCCAGCAGCTTTAATTAGTTGTTTTGAAAACCAGGCTTAGTTTCTGGTTTTAAGGCTTGGGAATAAATGCAAGTGGCTGTTCATAATCTTCACTCCTAAAGGTTAATAACACCACCATTTTAAACTTGGCTTGGAATTGAATGGACATCCGATATGCAGAATAAGAACAGCATAATCAGAACCAGTAATTCCTGCTACCATATTCTGCAGAAAATGAAGCTTCTGATCTACATTTTAGGGCAATATTATTTTCTTTATTGATTCTTTGTTGGACAAGACTAGATCAGATACTATACGTTCATTTTGGGGGGAAGAGGGTTAGATCCAGGGGTGGGATTCAATTATTTTAACAACCGGTTCTGTGGGCGTGGCTTAGTTGGTGGGTGTGGCTTGGTGATCATGCGACTGGGTGGAAGTGGCTTGGTGGTCATGTTATTGGCTGGGCATGGCCAACTCAATATCACTCGCATTGAGGTACACATCTCCTTTCCTGGGCCCTCATGACTGTGGGGATGCTGCAACAGTCGTAAGTGTGAAAAATGGTCATAAGTCACTTTTTCAGTGCCATTGTAACTTTAAATGGTCACTCCACACAAGCAAAGTACCAGCAAAGGAGGAGAAAAAAAACTCCAGAGGCGTTCCTGAGATAGGAAATCTAGTCCTGCCAAGAATGTAATAAGGGTTAACGGAGAGGCAGTTTCTGTAAGCAACACCAGAATGTTTCCTTCCTGCCTTCCTTACAGGATTAGGCCAGTCATTTCTTCTAACAACCCGTTCGCCGAACTGCTTAGAATGTTAACAACCGGTTCTAGCGAATAGGTGCGAACTGGTAGAATCCCACCCCTGGTTAGATCTGCCTTCTCTAGAACTTGGCTCATGTAATATGATCTTCATAATGTGGTTTATATGGCTTTGGTGTACCAACCTAGACATCTAGGAGAAGCCACAATGACATCAAAATGATCTTGTGTGCCTCTTGATTTGACTGGAACAATTTTGGGCTTTTTTGTCATAAGAAATTAACTGAAACAATATCATCTGCATCCAGCAAAACCCCAAATTTTGTCTGTCCTATGAGAGTCAAGATTATATGTAAAGAGAAAGGCTTCCTTAAGCTAAGCTTCGGTTTTGGTGTCTAGAAGTTCCACATTCATATTGTTTTCTTGGCAGCAATCCAGCAATGATTTGTCATGGTTTTGTTGGTCTGAGCTTTGAAACAGTATATTTTGTCAATGCTACAAAAGGAACTGGAAATAATACTAAATTAAACAAATCTCTCTCTCTCTCCCCTCTTCCCCCTTCTCTCTCTCTCTCTCTCTTTCTTTCTCTTTTGAAAGATTAATAGGGGGTCTCATTTTCTCTCCACAATGGCAACTCTGTGAAGTGGCTAGGCAGAGTGGAGAGTTTTCATAACTGAGGGTGGAAATGTATCGATAGTCCTCATCTTATGATCCCAATTGGGATAATAATTTCCACTGCTAAGCAAGATTAAATTAAGTTGTTAAATGAGTTGAGCCTGATACTACAACTATTTTTGTGGCAGTTAACAATTACTATGTTCTAAATTATTGCACATATGTGCTTTATGTTTCCATTGAATCCCAGATTTAAAATCAAAGGGGATATAGAGAAAAAAAATTCTATAAATTTCCCCAAGAGTTTCTTGAAAACCAAAGACAATTGTCTTGGAACTGTTTTATCAAATGCTGGGCAAATTAGAACCTGCATATGAGGAGATACATCAACAAAGTATTTGGAAATAGCAGCATATCAGATGTTTAAGATGGAATAATGAAATAATGCATAAGTGCACCAGCATGCCTACCGTCCCTGTCCTACTGTTCCCATTTATTCATACCCATTTATTGTGTATATACTTATACCTGTTTATACTTATATGTTATATGTTATGTTCACACTTATACTTGTTTTCTCATACATGCTTGACAAAGTAAACTATATAAATAAATAAATAAATAATTGAGGGTACTGCTAGAAAGTCAGTGATGATTTGGAGAAAACAGTGAGACAGGATTTCATGAATAACATTTTCTAGAGAGGTACTGTTAAATTGTTTCTAGGTTCTCAAGCTTACTTACATCCCCCTGTCTTCTCTTGGTTTTATCAACACTCTTTTCCTTTCTAAATGTTTCATGACTGAACTGATTGGGTTTATTTTTTCCAAAGTCCTTGGGAATGAGAAAGAGGAGATTTTTTTTTTTTTTGGGGGGCTTTATTTAACTTATCCCAACCAGTATTTTGTTTTTTCCTACTGAGCAAAACATTCTGTCATATTAATATGGTTCATGATAGACATGCACACATACATGCAACCACACAGAGAGAAACACAATAATGAAAGAGTTTTAGGTGCAGCATCGGAGATAATAGAGGTCAACGGATTCAGGGGGCATTTGGAGTCTCATTTGAGCCTTTAATGGACTGTATTTAACTCCTGGGTGGTGAGTTGTACAACTATCTTTTATATTTTATTTTGTAGTGCAAAGGTAGCCCATAAAAGACTGAAGATGACAAAGAAGCAGGGAAAAGGATTCATCATCCTCCACCCCCAAACTCTCCCCATCCACTGCACCAGCTACTTTTTTTGCAGTCAAGGCTGTTGTTTATTGAACTCCTCAGAAAAAATAAGGTCTCTGGAAGATATGTTGTAGCAGGAAATTGAACAGGTCCCTTTTTAAAAAAAAAATGTACTTCAGCTGTTTTACCTGTTTCTTTATGACTGGCTTTTTTTTGGTGATGTATGTTTAGAACTTTTTACAATATCCAATAAAATTGGAAAGAGGTTTAGTTCTGGGTAAAGAACAATGACATGGGGAGCAGTTGTCAACCTTATCGTTACCTTTTAAAACAAAATCTGAGAACACACACCATTTATTTGCCAAGATTATTAGCAAAATATTTTGACTTATTTGTTAGGTTCCAGGTTACTATATATTTTATTTCAAGCTTTTAATTCCTATGAATCATATTTATCCATCATAAAGTGAAACCTTCATTTATTCCAACGAAGTTTGTGAATTGTACAGTAACTGTGTAACTTCACAGTTTTAATCTTTTCTTTCTTTTTTTTTAAAGCATTATTGACACATTTTTAAAAATAGTTGGCTTCCTCTGGTCTTCAATATATTTTTCCTTTCCCATAAAACCAGTGCAATTTATTCTTAAATATTGTCATCTTCAACTTATTATTGCTGCTCTACATCACCAAAAGTGAGGGAAAAAAATCAATGGATTGATAAAACTGCATAGCATAATATTTCTAATAGAGAGTATGAGTGTAAGATAAAAAATAGATGACTGCAAATATGTTCCGATTTTGAGTTAGTTCTCAATATGTTTAAAGACTCTTGAGCTGTTTTTTTTGTTGAATAAATGCATTCACATATTTTCCTCTGAATGTACAATTAAGCATAATATGAACTGTTAACTGGATACCATGGAACGTAAAATGCAGACATGGGAGAATATGTGTGTAACACTGCAGACAGGTTCACCTGTGCATATTAATTATAATGCACGAAAAAAATCAAAATTTCTAGACATATGATATTAATCTCTGTACTGTATATAGGATATTGCATATTTTCCCTTGAATATATACACTGTACTTACTGCTGGTACTTATTATTTTATTATTCTGTTGTTTCTTCTTCCAATAAAGCTTTCTTTTTAAGTATCTTAAGTTGCTTTAAATTGTTCTCCTGAACTTGTGGCAATATGGGACTAGTGGGTTCAAACCTCAATTTACATAAATTATTATTTTCTGTGTATTGTTTTACAGGACCAGCAATCTCCCAGGAGTTCAACAGCTTCATTAATGGATTCCATAGTTGCTGCCATCTATAGAACATCCAGTTAACAGAAGAGTTTTAATTTCAATCTCTTCTCAATCTGGAATCCCCTAGAAGGCTGAATCTTACTGTTTCATATCAGAGAAACAGAAGATTGCTATTCCTTAGGACGTTTTAAACATTTCAATGGATTGTTGATGTAATTGACACTGAACAAGTTTTGTAGTTGTCATGCAGAGCTACATTTCAAACCAGGGGGTGAAGAGTTACTGAAATCCCAGACGTTTCAAAGAAGATTAAAGTTTCCCAGGGGCAAGGATCTCTAGCAGCAAGTGTGGAAGCTGACTCGGAAGAAACACGTTTGAAGTGGCAGAACTAATCATGCAGAAGCAGTTTGTGATTCTCTCTCTTTCTCAGCCAAGATAAAGCTGAGCATTATGACATTGGCAGTGCCGCACAAGGTCAATTTACTGTGAAAAAGGCAGCCACTGATTCCAACTTCAAATGGACTTTTCATGCTGCAGCGCTAAAGACGGGATTTATCGTATTGCTCACGGCACAGAAAGGGTAACAGGACAAGGGAATAGTTCAAAATAGCCAGCCTCTTCCGGTAAAGCTATAAGATACTTTTTATTTAGTTAAATGAAATCAGGGCGATCGTCTTGTAAGTGGGAGAGAGGGGGGAGGGAGGGAGGGGGGGGAGGGAGGGAGGGAGGGAGGGGAAGGAGAGAGAGAGAGAACAAGTTTGGCTTTTAAATGCCACCAAATAACAAATGCAATTATTCTATATTAATTAAAGCCAAATTAAATGAATGGTCATCTTTTCTTATTTATACAGTACTTTCCAAGGTCCTTACCACCATTTTGGGAGGTCCTTCTCCAGATGAGACAAGGCAAATAGAGATAGAATGAGAAAGCAAGAAGGAGAAAGTGATAGAATTATTTAGAGTGAAATCCTGGTTGTAAAGCAGAACTCTGAAAGACTCATCTGGAAGGTATACAGAGCAGTTCAATGCCAGAATAAGAACACTGCTGTTGCATTTCATCAGGCAATTTGGCTTACAATTTCAATGTATTTTTGTTGCTCTTGCCGTTGATGCTATTTTGTGTGCTTGATTTGATTGCTAATTCAACTTATTTCATTTGCATTTTATGCTTCTTTCATTATTATATCTTTACTTCTGAAGAAGAAATGTGGCTTCTGGATGGGGAATATAAATAATCCTTTAATAATGAGGGTGCTTTTTTTCCTAGTTTTTAAAAATTTCAGTTCCCACAACTCAAGCTAACATGGCCAACAGGAAAGTTTAAACCATGGCTTTGAGATATTCTAGAAATCTTCAAAATGTTATGTGATACATATATTTTCTGTTCCCCTTGCTGACTGGTTTTAAGATCAGCATTTTTATCATTCGATTCTCCCATGCTATGTAGCATATCTGGCAGATTAAAAATAATATCTGAGCATATTGAATTTCTTATTTTAAATTCACTTAAAGCATAATACTACCATCCTTACAAAGGTATCAATAGCAGCAGAAGCAACTAAATTTATCTAGCTGTTTTATTATTTATATCCATTTGGGATTAATGCAGATTTTTAGTTCAAATTCTAACAATTCACATTGTTAGAATTCAAACTAAGAGGATTAAAAATGATATATCTTGAAGAAATGCTTATCTATAGCTGTTCTTGTCTATAACATTAAAATATGCATAACCCTTTCTCCCACAGTTGTGTTATTTGTGTCCATGGCAGGATTTTATGACTGAAATTTAAAATCCATGGTACTAGAAAGAGAAGTGCCCTTAAATGATGACCTTTAATTCCTTTGTTAGGAGTTAACCAGGACAACAAAGATACCATCAAACACACCATAAAAAAGGATGAGGGAAATTTGAAAGAATTTCAAAGTATAAAATCTACAGAAAGAATCTTTTTCAAATGACACATCATACATGAATGCAAGTTTATGATGGGATGAGAAAAAGGGCACAGCTGGACTCAAGCTTAATTGTTTTTAATATTTTAGCTACTAGCAAATATCTAAATAGCCTATAGCATTGTGTAATGTTGCTTTGCATTTCGAAGAAATGCCACAGTAGATTGAGTCAGTTATATTGCATTTTATTTTCTATCATTCTGTGTCTGTTTTACAGGAAAACAATAATAATTATATGCCTACAGATTACAATTTCATAGAAAATCTATTTTCTCTTCTTCTAGAGAAGTTTTTTAACTTTGCAATGATTCTTATACAATAATCACACAATATAAATCCCAAAATGCATCAGCTTCCATTTATAACTCTTATGTTTCTTCATTACATCTTTTATTTATTTATTTATTTATTTATTTATTTATTTATTTATTTATTTATTTATTTATTTATTTATTTATTTATTTGTAAAACAGATAATAGATAATCAGAGTTGGAAGGGACCTTGTAGGTCATCTAGTCCAACCCCCTGCCCAAGAAGCTGGGAGTCCAATCTCTTCTTGAAAGTCTCAAGTGATGGTGCTCCCACAACTTCCGAGTGCAAGCTATTCCATTGGTTGATTGTTCTCATGGTCAGAAAGTTTCTCCTTATTTCCAGGTTAAATCTCTCGTTCAGTTTCCATGCATTATTCCTTGTTTGTCCCTTGGGTGCTTTAGAAAATAGTTTGACCCCTTCCTCTCTGTGGCAGTCCCTCAAATATGGGAAGAGTGGTATCATGTCTCCCCTGGTCCTTCTCTTTACTAGACTAGCCAAGCCCAACATCTTTTTTATAGTGTGGTGACCAAAACTGGAATTCATTTGTTGTTTGCTTGTTTATTTTTCTTTCCAGATGGAATTGACTGTATAGTATTATTTTTTTTGGCTGGATTAGAAATTCTCTAAAATGATGAATGAGTTTGTATAATCCATTGCTTGAATAAAACCAATGATTTTATTTGAATTAAGATTGGACATGAAAGTATTGGAAGTATTATATTCTGTTTGCTTTATTTTATTTATTATTTTTATGATCTGGTAAAGATTATAGCAAGGCTTTACAGGTAGTTAATTGATATAATGTAGCCACTGGAATTCCAAAACCTGGGATACCTTTGGCTTCATCCACAGCATTGTAATGAATGTTTTGGGGGGTAAATTCTTATAAGAATTTTTTGAAAAAAAAAAAAAGATCTGGTTCCTAAGTAAAAAACCCATCCACTCAATTCATAATTCCTTTTTCTAAAGATTTGAAGGGACAATTATTAACAAGTTAATAATAAGCTAAGGAAAAAATAGTTGATAGGAAAATGAATTAATCGGTTTAACTCCTTGTATTTACAATTTGTATTTTTAAAATCTCATTCATGTAATTTAATACAACAGTGCAACATCAACATTTCACCATTTTACTGAATTACAAAGGAAGCTTAGTCATAGACAACTGCAGTAGGAAGAGTCTATCTCCTCCAGTTTCACTTGACAAGAAGTATCAAGCCCATCAAAGACTTCATGTACCCATTTTTGTTTTTCTTGTACCTGTAGCTGCTGTAATGTGTTTTTTTTCTGCTAGAATTGAGAAAAATAAAATAGTTAAAGAAACTGGAGGGGGTTGGGTGGGAGGAAGGCACTGTCTAGTGTCCAGAGCAAAGGTATTAGAATGAGAGAAAGATCAAACTTAGGTGAAGTTCTGTTGAAAGAACTAAAGCAGAGATGGCCAAACTTGGCAACATCAAGACCTATGAGCTTCAACTACAGGAATTTCCCAGCCAGCCATGCTGGGAGGTGAAGTCCACAAGTTTTCAATTTGCAAAGGTTGGATACTCCTGATCTAGTTCTCTAGTTATTTCAACAGATCTTCAGCTAAGGCTGATCTTTCTCTCCCTCTGATATCTTTGATTTGATTGCTCTGTCTATATTTTATGGACTTAGCCCTTTACCAGGGGGCAAAGACAGTCCAAATTACTCAGCCCATTATTTCTGTTACAGGCTGGGAAGATTAATGCCATTTGCTTCTCTGGGTATGCTTCATTAGACTAGACTAGACTAGACTAGACTAGACTAGACTAGAATAACAGAGTTGGAAGGAACCTTGAAGGTCTTCTAGTCCAACCCCCTGCTTAGGCAGAAAACCCTACACCACTTCAGACAAATGGTTATCCAATCTCTTCTTAAAAACTTCCAGTGTTGGAACATTCACAACTTCTGGAGGCAAGTTGTTCCACTGATTAATTGTTCTGTCAGGAAATCTTTCCTTAGTTCTAAGTTGCTTCTCTCCTTGATTGGTTTCCACCCATTGCTACTTGTCCTGCCTTCAGATGCTTTGGAAAATAGCTTGACTCCCTCTTCTTTGGCTAATATGTTGGTTGGTGAGATTTGTATCTAAGAGGAAATAATTGGAAGACAGTTTTTGGTTGTTTATCTTTTCACTTAGAAAAGAGTCAATGTTTAATTTTATTTATTTTCCAGTCACATTTCCAAAGCTAAAATCTATCTGGACAAAAAAAAAGGCTAGTGGACACAAGACTTATAAAATTTTTGTCTTCAACCAACATGTGTGAATTAGTAACTCTTCCATGCTGTTAGTGACAAAAATCTTTGAGAGGCAATAAGCATCAATAATTATAATAACACATTAATTATAATGGTGCAAAGTCACATATAAAGTAAAGGATAATGTTGGTACGATAACATGCAGCAGATTTATTACATCTGCAGCCATAATGTTTACACAAAATTTACACAATGAAAGATACAGAACAACCGAAGATCAATAATTATTTTTAAAATGTCAATTCCACAAAAGGATTTTACTTTTAAAAACAATGTAGTTGAAACAGTATCAGGAAAAAGTTCTCTTCGTAGGATATCCTCACAAAACCCCAACACCTGTAAAAACTAAAAACATTTTTAATATTTAATAAATTATTGTAATATTGTAACACAAACAGAGGGGAAAAAAGAAAATCCTATCTTTTTTAAGATGATACATATTTATGCATATTTACATTATCTAAAGATCAAGAAAGCAAACTTTTTTCCTTTAATGCCAACTTTATTAATTGGATTAATTAACCGAAACTTAGGTTTCAGATTAGTTAGAATGCAATGGTATACATATCTGCATTGAAGAAAAATCCATTTTGTTGTATGACGCTACTTCTGAGATAAATGGCTCTAGGATTGCAGCCTTGTTTATTTATTGCTCCAGATTTAGGCAGCACCTGAAACAAATCATTTATTATTTATTATTATCATTAATTATTGTGATGCATTGATGAGCAAAAATGATCTCTAACAGATACTTCATTCCTTGCACCCATATGTACATATTTTGTAACATAGGATTCCTAGGAAAGGATCAAACTATAGCCATGAAGAATGAGGGACAGAAAATTGTGTCTAAACCATATTGTGAAGTTCAGACTGTCACCAGTGGGTACATATTTGAATTCACAGTCTTTGGAGTGCCCAGATTAGAACAATTCATCTAAAAGCTTTGAAAGAACAATATTTCAGAAAAGAAAACTGCCAGCAGAAATGACAGCCTTTGTTTATGGTGATACTCTTTGCAATGGATATTAAAATAAAGCACAATTACTTATTTCCAGTTGAACATGTTTGTGGATCTAGGTAGCTTAAGCCTGGATATTAATGGCTTGCTAGGGAAACAAAACTTTCTTCTTAAGGCACTGAATTAAGGCACTAAAACATTGGCTCTGATCCCATTCCCAAACCATAAAGTATGGCATTGTTCCTTTTCTGGAGCTCTAATAAGATCTTGTTTACATTATCTTTTGAAATAGTTAATTGGTGACAGCTTTCATATACATCCAAACTGTGAAGAACAACTTGTTTGTCCCAGAAATGCTTCTACTTCATGGAACCCAGATTAAATTACAGATTTAAGGTAGGTTTGGTATATTCCCACTACATAAAAAGTTTTAAAAGGGGGAAGGAAAATACTGAAGGATAAATAGAGCTGTAGTTACATCTCTTGATTGTAAACCCTCAAAATCTGTACATTAAAACAGGATTGAAACAGAATTTTAGATACCAAAATAAATTAAGAGTATGATCTGGCTAAATACACACAATATTTCAAGTCTCTGGAAGAATAAAGCAATGACTTAGCAAAGTCTGATTGAAATAAGGGAGATTGAGGTGTGTGACTCTGATCCAAAGACATGGATAAAAACTGAAAGAGCAAAATGGATAAAGAATTGCTGTTAGGATTTCTCACAGTGAAAACAAACAAACAGACTGCTCCTTCTCCACTACTTGCAAGAACAGGTAGCTGAGGCTTTGAGCCAAAGTGTTTAATAACTTTTTTTTAACCTTAGATTTGGTAACAAAAATTATTCACCCAGTTGTGAGATTTGAAGTGTATTCATATGTATGAAGAAGTGGGAGACTGAAGCAGCATCTGGACATTTTTAATGCCTTCCCCTTGTGAAGAAAAGAATAACTTTAGGTAGAGTGGAAGTAATTTATATTAAGGAAATGGCAAAGGAAAAGAGGATTCAACATTAGCGCTAAAATATTCCTTTTGAGTTTCTCAGATGTTTTTTTTCCTCCTGTGAACAGTATCCTTGAGAATTCTTTCCAATTTCTTGTGATGCCATTGTCAGCTTGGAAGCCATTTTTCTTTGAGGCTACTGGGCTGCCAGCCATTTTGAGTTCCCATACTGTTAGACCTGATGGAGGAGATTTTGCTGTTACTTTTTTAATATACATATATCTGTCCATAATCTGAAGTCTTCTTGCCTATCTTCAGTTGACAATCATAAAGGCTTTACGGGGCTCTTCCCTCCTGGTGTCTTCCCTCAAGATTTAAGGTGGGAAGGATGAAAAATCAGAGAGGCTGCAGACCCACTGGAGAAGTGATTGAAAAAAATCACACATATTGTTGGCCAACTGGTCACTAGATAATTTGAAGGATGCCCTGCTGCACTCCTGAGAGATTAGTCAAAATTGTCCTCTTCTTTCTTTTTTATTTAAAAGAGTGAGAATTGGCCACAATTTTTTTTCCTGTGGGACACTATTAAACCCTTACCCATTTTTTTCAGTTTTCAAAGTATTTCAAAGCTATTTGCACTGCTAATTAAAATGAGGGGGGAGCCAAACTAAACCCCAAACCAGTATATTTTAATAATATTGTTATGTAACTATGTTATACATATTTTTTGTTACAAGATTGCAACTGGATTTCATTTACTGAAATAAAGCTATTTTGTTAGTTATGAGTAATACTAAGCTAGATATGAATAATTAAATCCTTCAATATCAATAGTCCAACGTAGTCTGAAGTTGGGTCTTATTTTTGCCTTCTCTTGTTTTATGATGATGCATATAACAGGTAGTTTAAAACTTTGAAAGAAATAGCTTTTTTTCATAATTTTAGAAGATGGTTAGGTTATATTGCTTCTTTATTATATCATCCCCAAACAGAAAATCAAGAAAACTGATAAAGAATACATTTAAGAACAAAATTAACCATCAAAATCCGAGAACAAAGAGTAAAAAATTCAAGACGTGCAGAATTTATGTGTGTACATTTGGAGATGATGGTGACTTTATGTAGGACTACCATAACTGTGTTGCAGAAGTCTGAGGAATCATAAATAGTTAAAAAGAAATTCAAAAAGAAATCTCTGTAGCTGTGTTTATAAAAGAAATACATTAAGAGATCTAGAGAATCTGTTGTGATCCTTGTATTACTGCCATCAGCACTAAGCCCACAACGCCTTCGGGTGACAAGAATCTAAAAATTGCTGTAGGGTCATTGATTTTCATAAAGTAGCAAACATCAAAGTCCATCAGACTTCTCAACCAAAATATATCACTCAAAATTTTGTTCCTCAAACAGAGTTCATTTTTGTCTATATTGCTATTTTTTTGCACAATTTTTATATAATTTTTACAAGTGCATAAGTCAAAATGCAATGTAAAAATTAAAAATATATCTCCAAATATAAGAAATTAATATGCAATTTTCTTAGATTGCTAATATTTTAAAAATGTAAGAAATGCACTTCTTTTGTTAAATAATTGTTTTTAAGGACTTTTAAATCTATCCTATATTTCTATCAAACAAATAATTCTAATAAATGAAGGCCATCTATATAAATGGTTTTTTTCTGAATAGAAATAATGCAAATAGATGCAATCCTTATATATATATATATTATTTAAGATTACAATATATTTTGAGTTTGTTGATTTTTTCCCCCATGTTAACTTTTAAACTGTTTCTTTTTTTTTATTCTATTTTTGGCATTTTGTTGATGCTCAGTTTGCTTCTCAGAATCCTGGACATAAGAAGGTCTAAAAAGTGCAAGACAACAGCCAAATAGTCAGGATCTTGGCTTTTATGATCCCTTACTTCAGATATCCTTCTTGTTTCTCTTAATTCAAAAAGTAAAAATGAGAAGGAGAGACTTCCAAAATATATTCATGTTTTTAGTTATCATTATTTTAATGTTTATTATTTTATGGCAAAACTGCTCAGAGACTTTTAGCTATTGGGCAGTTTAAAATTCTGAAAAAAAACCCTCAAATACATAAATCATTCCTCAAAGCAATGTTCAAAAAAACATTTAAAAAACAACAACAAAACAATACCCCCCCCCCCCGTTTCTAAGATGATATATACGGAGTCCAGTTAGATATTGAACTTATAGGATATTTTAAATCTTTGTATGTCAAACCCTAAACAATTGGTAAAGTTTTCTGATTTATGCATCCATTTCTTTATGAATGATCCATTCTTGTCATGAAACCCAAACATTCTCATTTATAAAAATTTATATTTCAGTTTCAGAACATCCATTCTGCCCTTGGTTGGAACATTGATTCTACCCTTCAGTGCAGCATCTCCAAGGTAGCTGGAAAATAGGAACTGAAGGTTAAATATCATTGTGAATGCCATCCCGAAACCCAGAAATTCATCCTGGTTGAAACACGGTGTGAATTGACTTTGGAAATCAAAGCTTTGCAGGCCACACAAAGGAGAGTCTGTAATTGCTGCCTGATGCTAATCCCGTTGGCATGTATTAGTGGAACATGCACAGTGCTGTTGGATAGTTGTAGGGATCTGGTTGCAGGAGCAGCCTTCAGGCAAAAGGGCTCAGGAAAAGCTCAGACTCCCTGTTACGCCACCCCAGAGTCAGAGTCCATCTGCCTTATTGACTGACAGACTTTCCAGCTTAGACAATGCACATGAAAAAGAACATGGCCCTCTGGCTGCTGCTGCATTGTTCTCCAGGTTTAACTTCTTAACCTCTTTCCCTGCCAGTCTTTCATTCCAGAAGCAACTGGGTGGGATGAGGTGGGGGGCAGTTTTTGTAGCAACATCAATTAAATTCCCCTTGTAAAATGGGATTATGTCGTAGTTTGAATAGTTTCATAATTCTAAAGAATATCCACCCAGCAAGATGTAAAGTCACTGCTAATTGTGTTTAAATTATTTATTTTTGTTTTTAAATTGTAAAGCAATAGATTGAAATACATTAAATAAGTGTAAAGACTCACATCCCTTCCCTTCCCTTTCTTCTCCTTTCTTGTTCAATGTAGATTTGCAAGATGCTAGAATGGTAGATTTTTTCATAAAATGGCTGTTTCTTTCCTAATTATTTGGGAACTTTTAAAAATCCTGTACTTCAGCCAAAATAGCTACGAAAGAAGCACACTTGCAATTACAGGACACAGTTCTTGCCTGTTTCCATCTAAAAGATATGGTAGAAAAGAAACACAAAAAAAAGCAAAGCAAACAGACTGAGGAACTAATTATTTAATTGCTGTTTACAAGATGAAAAGCCAGAATGCAGTTGAAGAGGTCAGGAACTCACATGGCTGGTCCCTTCCGTGGAAATGAAATAGCTATGCCTCTTCTCTCAGACCTTAGGCCAGTCATTCTCTCTCAGCCCTAGGAAGGAGGCAGTAACAAGTCACTTCTGAAATCTTTCCAAGAAAACTGTTGGGACTAGCTCAGGCAGTTGCCAGGAGTCAAGACTGACTCAAATACACAACAAGCACTTAAGGTCTTTCAGAGAAATTTGGAACCTACCAAATTTGCAGACAATACTAAGCTGGCAGGAATAGCTAACACCCAAGAAGATGAGCTCAAGATCCAGATGGATCTTGACAAACTATAACACTGGGCTGTATCTAACAAAATGAAATACAATGTAGAGAAAAGTAAAGTCCTACACTTAGGCAAGAAAAACCAAAAGTACACATATAGACTGGGTGAAACCAGGCTCAATAGCAGTAACTGTGAGGGGGATCTTGGAGTCTTAGTGGACAACCAGCTAAATATGAGCCAGCAGTGTGCAGCAGCAGCCAAAAAAGCCAATGCAATCCTAAATTGCATTAACAGAGGGATACAATCAAGATCAAGTGAGGTACTAATGCCACTCTATAAAGCCTTAGTAAGACCACACCTAGAGTACTGCATTCAACAAATGAATTCCAGTTTTGGTCGCCACACTATAAAAAAGATCTTGAGACTCTAGAAAAAGTACAGAGAAGAGCAACCAGGATAATTAGGTGACTAAAACATATGAAGAACGGTTACAGGAACTGGGCTTGGCTAGTCTAGTGAAGAGAAGGATCAGGGGAAACATGATAGCAGTCTTCCAATATTTGAGGGACTGCCACAGAGAGGAAGGGGGTCAAACTATTTTCTAAAGCACCCAAAGGCCAGACAAGGAATAATGGATGGAAACTGAACAAGGAGAGATTTAACCTGGAAATAAGGAAAAACTTTCTGACAGTGAGAACAATCAACCAGTGGAACAGGTTGCCCTCGGAAGTTGTGGGAGCACCATCACTTGAGACTTTCAAGAAGAGATTGGGCTGCCATTTGTCGGAAATGGTGTAGGGTCTCCAATGCTTGGGGGGGGGGTTGGATTAGATGACCTACAAAGTCCCTTCCAACTCTGATTATTTGTTAACTGTTAAGATCTCCATGCGTGATCTTGAGTTTGAATTTGGATCCTACAAATCTCACAAGTGTGGGCAAGGAGGTAAACAAAATGATCTCCTAGATCCTTTCAACCATTATGTTCTATGCTTCTGTGATATTACATGACATAGTTTAAAGATCTGACATAGAATCTGCAGCTTCATTGAACTTTCCCTGCATCCAAATTAAGATAATTTATCTTTGTGCCTGCTTATTCACTACTTGTTCAATTTATAAATATTTCTGAAAATATCCCAATTGCTCTTTTCATCTCAAAGCTATGGTCTTTTCTAATCTGCAGGAAAGGTATCTGAGACGATGGTCATTGCTAGTTTGCCTGCATGTTGCTATTCAGCATGGTAATTTGGTTTGCTTCCTGTAATTGCACTCAATAGAGAAAGGGTATAATGACAGTACAGGGTCTCTTTCTGTTCACTCAAATATCTGATACAAAATAAAATATTCAAAACATGCTTAAAACTGAGATTCAGTTGCTTAATACCAGCATGTTTAAAATTGACTGAAAAAAATAAGTAAGCCAGATAGAGACAAGCATTTCAATAATTTCTACAACACACACATTAGTGAATTCACAATTGGATCTAATCAGAGTTGAATGGCCAAATTATGTAAAATGGTGTCAAAAATTGGCAGCATATTTTTATAAATCAATATTTTAAAAATATTATTTAATTGATTAAATTCAATTAAAGGCATAATTATGTAATAAAACATGGTCTTGTAAAATACTAATTAGGCATCTTTTCTAAATTAAACAAAAATATATATGGCCTAGAGAATGTTTTCTGGCTGGAAAAGGATAATCAGGACTCGGTACACCTGTGCAAGTTGGCCACAAACAAAAAAGATAATCATTTTTATAACTTCCCGGAGTCTGCATTCCTAGACAAGACCATTGCCCTGACCTGAAGTGTGTGAGACTGGCCCACAGCGGCATGGAGAAATGTTGCTACTTTGTATAATGCTAATAGATTCTTCTGAAACTATTCCAATATGGTCCATCAGAACAAACTATGGATTTTTCCAAGTAGGAATGTAAATCTAGAAACGGAGTGAGCTGATTGCCTCTACTTGCAAAGTTTCCATGCAACAACGTTCTTCCCATATGATGCTATTACTTAGCAGCACTTTTACTTTGTAATTGCACAATTTGGGGTAAAAAGGAAAGTTTCACTTGGCTAAATCACAGAAAGAAACTTCTCACTGCATTGATGTATCTCATTTGTTGTTTGAAAGAGCTCTATGAGCGCCATTTATCTAAGTTAAAACATGTTCTTTATATTAAAAGAACGAGCTATTTCATATACCCATTTTTACATTACTCATACATTAAAGTCCGCTTACTTGGCTAACTTTATCACATATGCAAACCTTTGAAAACTTCTATTTTTAGAAATGTATGAGTCTGTGTGTTTCTTTTAAATATGCCTTCTCCAATGATTTTATATGAAGAAACCAACCAAGTATTTCTCTTACTAGAAGAGCTATCTTGGAGAGAACTTCAGGTTAGCGGCAGTTGCTCTTTAATGGATAAAGTCTGCAAAATGTCAACATAAAGAGTATGTACCTTTTTATGGAGACTGCAACTGCTTCAAATAGTTGACATTTTCCACTTGAACAATTTAGGTTTTACACCATTATAGTGGGGGTTGTAGATCTCAACAACCATAAAACCACAATACTGAAAACAAAGAGGATGGTTCCATGCATGTTTACATTCAAGCATGTAACAATGACTTAACAGAATGTACATTCAGGCTAATGTTCATACAGTATAGCTACAGGCTGTAACCATAAACTTTATTTCCAGTTAAGGCTGGACACGCTTCAAAAAGAATTCAAAAAATAAAGTGCTTTGAATCTTCCATTAGCATAGCAACTATCTGCTACTTATTGAAATGCAGACATCTTTTTTCAAGCTTGTAACCTAAAAAGGGTATTAACTTTTTAAAAATTGGTTTAATTATTCAATTCGATTAAAGTTTTATTTTTTTTAAAAAAAAATGCTGTAATGATTCAATTCAAGAAGGCAGTAGCAATTTTTGGCAGTCTTATGAAAAAAAATCTGGAAAAAGATGCACAAGTGCAAAAGTTCTAAGATGATGTGTGTGACAGGTCGATAGGACATAATTCAAAATACTTTACATATACAGCCATATTTCCAAAACATCCAAGTAAAATTAAAGCTGAATTTATACACTAATTTATTAAAGGTGAAAAAAAGTGATACTGATATCACTGAACTTTATTTTTTTAGTAAATGGAAAGATAGAACTGCCTGCAATTGGCTTATACTTTGTAAAAAATGTGGGACTTTTTTTTTACTAAGTGGGTTTAGAATTTACCTTTAGCAGCTTAACTTTTAATGTGCTTATTTGAAAGTCCCTAATACTTTAAATGGTGTATATGATTTCCAGCTCTGTTTAGGTTTATGGCCTTTATTATTCAAATTGGGTTCATTAAAATGATTGTATTTTATTTTATTTGTGCTGTCTTCCACCAAATAAAACACTTCTAATGGAGATATGAGATCTAGGCTGCAAGCATCTAGATAAGCTGTCTCTGTGTATGCCTTCAAATCACTGTTGACTCCTGATGATTGTCTGGACAAGTCCCTGTAGTTCTCTTGGCAGTATTGCCACTGACTTTTTCATAGGAATGAGAAAGTGATTGGCCCAAGATCACTCAAATAGCTTCATTTTCAAATCAGGACTAGAATTTATGATCTTCTAGCATGATGCTCACAAGATGTAATTGTCAGTAAAGAGACACAGAAAATTCTTAACTCTTATCTAGTGATTATCGGAGTTTTGTGGCTCAATTTTGGTACTCTAACTTTTAATATTTTTGATAGGATGTAATCCAAAATATTTTTGAAGCATATCAAATTTTAGAAAATTATCATTGTAAAAAAAATTTACTTGTATAGCATTTACACGTAGAACAAGTGTTGTTTCCTTTTCTTTATTAACAACATACCGTATTTGCCGGCGTATAAGATGACTTTTTTGCCCTAAAAAACATGCCTCCAAGTGGGGGGGTCGTCTTATACGCCGGTAAATACATTGTCACTCGGTGCAAGAGCGACGGGGGCGGAGCTCCGCAACTTGCGAAGCCCCTTCAAGCCCAGCCGAAGTCTCTCTTCCTCCTCCTCCCACCCACCCACCCACCCTCCGCCCGGCTCAGGGCGCTATGCGAGGCCAATCTGGAGGTGGGGTGGGGTGGAGCGGAGGGTCTCTGGCGGGCCGCCGCCCAGCCAGCCCCGAGCCGCGTAATGGCCCGGGAGTGGGGGGGAGAAGGTGGTGGGGGTGGACTGTGGCGCCCCTCCTTCTGGGCAGCGGGCGGGGGCGGCAATTTGCTCCTCCCTTCTCCCTCCCTCTTTGAAAGACCGGGAGGGCTGTGCTTGGGGCGGGGGGGGTGTCCTCAGGAAGTTCCTGATGGGACCCCGCTGGGCAGGGCCACCCGGCTCCCGAGCTGCTTTCCAGGGTCCCCTTGGGAAGAAAAGGGTCCGGTGGGCGGTGGAAGAAGGCGAGCGCCCTCCTCCCGCCCCCTGTCCCGTCCCGTCCCTCCTCTTGTCCCCTCCTCCCCTCCCCGCTTAAGAGAGAAAGATCTGCCTCCCCTGCACCGAGCTTCCACCCGGCGCCGCGTCTCCCGGCCAGCGCGCGCTTGCGACTTGGGAACCGGCCAAGCGACTTTAAAACCGAGCGGAGGCCAGAGATAGCCGGAATTACCCTCCACACCACACACACACACACACACACACAGAGAGAGAGAGAGAGAGAGAGTTGGCAGCTGTCCATCCCCCACCCTTGGAGTCCCGATGGCACGCACGCGGGGGCTGTCACAAAGAAAGGGAGAGGAATTGAGTGCCAGCCTGAGAAAGGCGAAGCTGCCTCTCTAAAGCATTTTGGTGGCTTTGTAAGTTTGGGGGAAAGGGGTTGGGGGTGTCAATCAAGAATTATATCCAGAATACCCCAAGTGTTACAACTTACCGTATTTGCCGGCGTATGAGACGACTTTTTTGCCTTGAAAAGCATGCCTCCAAGTGGGGGGGTCGTCTTATACTGCGAGTATATAACAAAAACTATATTTTGAGTGGAAATGTTGGGGGCTCGTCTTATACGCCCAGTCGTCTTATACGCCGGCAAATACGGTATGTTTGCATGCATATAACTAAGTTTACTTAGTTTTAACTCTGGTTCGTTCTTTCTGGCTTAAAATGTGCTTTTGAGTTAAATTGTGGTTCAGTTTATCATAAGAACCCAGAAATACTTAAATTAAGACCTAAGTTTTATGTGAGTATAATAAAACATATGTAGCTTTGTTGGTTAAACTATCATTTAGGTAGAAAGAATTTACTTTTCAGTATCTTAATACACTAGTATATTTTGAGCACCAAACAGAAAATGATGAACTCTCTCTCTGTGTGTGAAGGCTGAGAATGGGGAGGAAATTGTCTTAAAGGTTTTTTTAAAAAACTGGATTTGGATTAGACAGTACTTCAATGCATAACCATCTATATATGGTTATACACTGGATTTTCTCTTGGAAAATTTCCCAGGAACCACATGGCATCACTCAAAGAAACTAGAATCTTTGAACGATATGATAAGCAGTTTCCCGATATCACTTCTGAGGCTTCAGAACTGAAGTCATTGTAAGCAATGATATCAATTCCCCTTTCAGCAAGGTCATCTGAAAAGATACATTGAACAATGATATTGAAAGTGGCTGAGCAGTCCAGATGAATCGTATCTGTCTTTCTAGATTGTTGATGAACATTACCAGATGTAACTAGGCTCAAAGTTAGGCCCAAATTATTCTAGAACAGTGGTTTCAAACTCAAGGCTCACAGGCTGGGTCCAGCTCATGGGGTGCTTAGATCTGGCCCATGGGGCTACCCTGGAAACAGATTGTAAGCAAATAGGCTCATATCTGAAAAATCATTTCTGGAGATTTGGAATATGATTCTTTACCATTTGTTCTTTGTTTTCATTTTTTAATTGTTATCATTGATTTGTTTTTTGCATAGTGTAGTGGTCTGGTGTTATGAGTGTTGTGAAATTTTATTCTTATTTTTTGTTTTATTTTTTAATTGGTAAATTTTTGTTGCATTTTATTTCATCATCTTGCATCAGAATTTGAAATAATTTTATGGCATATATTTTAATTAGTTCATACGATTTATGATAATTATAATAATATTTTTTATAATATTTGATTTCTACTTGTTTCTAAACACAGTTCAGATACTAAGTGATTTTGGAACAGCATAAATGGAATGTCACCTTCCATAGAGAGAAAGCAGACACTGTTGTGATTATTTTCAGAGGCTCTGTTACATATCTCAAGAACTTTTAAATACATTTTGGAATAGGGAAAGGTCCTTTTTGATGGCGGGACTTAAAATCTGGAAATTGCTTCCAAATCTAGGCTTCTTTTACTTGATTACAAATTATCTTTCCAGGCGTTGATGAGGATTCTTTAAAGAAGGTAAAAGAGAAAGAAAATAAATTAGCTCTTCTAATTTATTGTGCTTTTAATATAAAAATTCCCTTTTCACATTATATGTTTTCCTCAATTGGAATCCTCTACCAGAGGCTTGGGAGCTTGGGAGGTTCTCCACAGCATCTTAACTGTTCCTAGCACTGCATGTTTCTGGACAGAAAGTTCTTATGTTGTTCCTGGTGTCTACTGGAGTCACTTTCCCCACTGTTTCTTACTAACAGTTTAATGCTTTGTGTTTAGGACACACTTTTCATAGTTAGGTATCTATTTGCTCTGAGCTATAAATATGATTTGGGTAAGCAGAGAGATGTATAAAGATGCCAAAATTTGTACTGCTGTTTGTTTGCTCTTTATATTTATGACGTTGATTTCCTTCATTTCACTGATCTTTAGTGAAGACCAGTCTAGAAATGTTTCAAGTCATTGACAGGCTATTGCTTCTGGAGAAATGTAGATGAATGACAGATCATTTGCTTCTTTTTAGTAGAAATTTTAGTAAGTTCCCCTTTTGTGTACGGTAGTTTCCTGGTGCACTTGTCTTTTATACTTCATCTGAGTTGTAGATAATTAGGTATTTGGGTGAAATGTGTAAGATTTTGTGAATTTCAGATTATGGCACAATATTCATGCAAATGATTGTTTCATTTAGATAACTTTTACAGCCATCAAAATAATTTTTGACCTATGAAAGGTAAAAGAAAAGGCTATATGGAGGCATTGAAAGGATGCTTCAACCTCATGAAGCTTCAATAAGAATATCACATCAAAGCAATGTATCAATTGAAACAACACCCCTTTTTGAAGTGCTGGGCTCCCACTTTGATCCAGATGCCAAAAAAAGCTTCTGCATGGAACCTCCTTTCCACCAAGATGAGTGATTGCTCAAAATTGACATGCTTCAAGCCTTTGTTTGGTGCATTGTGACTCATTTTGAGTCAAGGCACCCCCTCAAAATGGATCATTATAGTAGCCTAGACTGAAATAATGCCTTAAGGAAGAACAGAAATGTTTGTCATAGATCGGGGAGGGGGGGGAGAAAAATGATAAACCATGAAGCTCAATTGTCTCCTAAATTTTAGAAGGGCAAAACAAAGGTCCATCTTTAGTGCTTTTTGTATGTCCCAGATAATCACTTTCTCCATTTTAAAATATAAAATCAAGTGAGAATCAAAGGGCATTTAGAATACTGGATGGTGAACAGATAAGACTCAAAGGTTTTTTTTAAAAAATAATTTCTACAATGGTTGAGCATGCTCTGCATGTACAAATATGAGGGTTGACCACTAAAAGCTTCAATTAGTTTAAAATTCAGCAGACTTACACCTCTGCAGCACTAGATCCCTGGGAGTACCACCGTCCCAGCCTTCTTCTGCTTACTCCTCAATAGCAGGTCACATTCAAGGACAAAATGTTAATCTTTAAGGCTCTCTGAGAGATTGGCTGAGGTACCTCAAAGAGGCCCTTCTGTTTGTTGAGATGGCCTCCCTTTACAGGTCTGCTTCTTGGAAACAATGAAGCTGTCAAGCTCAAGGGTAAATGCTTGTGAAAATGAGACGCAGGGCTTTCCCTCTAACAGGAGCAAAGCTTTGGAATTCATTACTTAGGGAGATAAGAGTAACCCTCCATTTTCATGGCCTTCAGACCAGAGGGGACAGGGCCTAGTTCAAGACTATCTTTCCACAGTTGTTGTTCTGACCAATGTGAGGAAAAGGATGAAAAAATGATTGGAAAAATGCTGATTCAAAATTAATTTATATACATATATGTATGGAGAAGTGGTAGCTTACATGAAGAAAGGATATGTTACATTGATACATGTTAAATTATGTTCCATGGATTGATCTAATGTTAATCCTAATTTTTAATGCAGATGAGTATCTTTCTCTCTCTTTTCTTTATCAACACACCAAAGCATCTTACTTAAAAGATAACAATAATTCCAATATAGACATAGAATTCACCTAGATGTGCTAATACGATACTGCGTGGGCAAGCAGAGTGGCTTCTTCAATATGTCTAATATTTAATAATAAATAGCTTTAAATATGCTTTCAGGGCCTTCAAGGAGAATGAGAAAGATAAATTCTAGGGGTGTGCTAATTTGCCAGATGTACCTATGCATTTTTTCCAGTGTTAGGTGCTCATAATGAAAGATGCTAGAATTTTACAAGCCGTTTGAAGATACTTTTTCCTAGTTTAAAGGACATTTAGGAACATCCAATTGGTCTGTAATTGCATGGCAGTTAAATTAAATAAATTAATACACCTATACATGTATATAAACTCTGAAATCAACATTAATGTCCTAATGTTAAATTTAACGATAGGGAGAAAAAACTATTCTTAAACATATTCTCTGTACGTTTCTATGCCAGGGCCACTGGATGTATTAAGAGAAGGACAAATAACCATGTTATTTGTGACATGCAAGTGACATGGCCATTTTTCACACTTATGACTGTTGCAGCATTCCATTGCCATGTGGTTTACATTCAGGTGCTTGGCAACTGGCTCATATTTATGACGGTTGCAGTGTCCTAGCATCATGTGATTCCCTTTGCCAACCTTCTGACAAGCAAAGTCAATAAGGAAGCCAGATTCACTTAACAGCCGTGTTACTAACTTAACAAGTGTGGTGATTCACTTAAGAAATGTGGCAAGAAAAGTTGTAAACTGGGGAAAAAAATCTCACATAAATTTGGCTACATAAATTTTGGGCTCAATTGTGGTCATAGGTCAAGGACTTCCTGTACTTCTTTAACTTAAATTCGCCATGATATCTCTAGCTCAATAAAGGTATTTCTAAACTGCTATCTGAAAATCATGTCTCATATAAATTAATTTTTATTATATTTTTATTTTTTTGTACCAGATATATTTTCTCACCAGAACATGCAAACATATAAACATGCCACTTATTTATTTGTTCAATTGCTATGGCTGCCCATATCAGTCAATGACTCTGGGTGGCTTACAATTCATTCATTAACTTACTCACTCAGATAACAGATAATCAGAGTTGGAAGGTCATCTAGTCCAATCCCCCGCCCAAGCGGGAGATCCTACACCATTTCTGACAAACGGCAGTCCAATCTCTTCTTGAAAGTCTCAAGTGATAACGTTCCCACAACTTCCGAGGGCAACTTCTGTCCCATTGGTTGATTGTTCTCACAGTCAGAAAGTTTCTCCTTATTTCCAGGTTAAATCTCTCCTTGTTCAGTTTCCATCCATTATTCCTTGTCTGGCCTATAGGTGCTTACAGGTGCACTCATTCATTTGTTCACCCGAACTATAAATCCCTGACTCCTGGTGCTTTATATCTGTAAGCCACCCAAAATCACCTTATTGGGGAAATGGGTGGCATATTAATTTAATTAATAAATGAGCATTTCATTTTAAAATACACATTTTTGTATAATTATCTTCAGTCCATTAACTGCCCTGGTGCAGGATGAGTTGGCTACAGTTCCCAAATATTTTTCAAAGGCATGCCCACTTAGAGTATTTTATACTCATTTCAGTAAGATGAGACCCCTCATTTAAAAGGAGGTTATTACATTTTTGACCAAAGATGTGTATTTGTTACTGGAAATGTAAAAAGAAGAAAAGAGAAATATTGACATTTATATTTGTAATTTAGCAATTCGATATGGTCATAGTAATAACAATAACAGGAAGTTACACAGCATGGAATTTGAATGTTGATTCTAATGCAGTCTGTATTAATCTAGGATTCAGGGTTTATAATCACAAAAATTTGTTGTCATTTGCAAACTAAAATCTACGGAACTATAGCTATAATACTGATTTCTAAGTACTATATCCTATTGTTACATCACTGATAATGGGTTGGCTGTGGTGATGGTGACGATTATAATATTTTTTGAAAAATAATGTGTGCATCAATAGAATTTTGATGCATTTACCCGAAAAAGTCTAAGTTTCCCAAAGGAATTAAAATCAAGAAAGAGTCTTCTCCTTATTGAACAAGAGAGTGATAAAATGTAACCATATGCAGGTTGAAAAGGCATATGTTTTAAGTTTTTTCCTGCATGAATTCACAGGGCCTGCAGGAAAGATACATAGCTTTCCTCTGTGAAGATTTGGTTTATTAGTAAAAGTCTGAGTAAAATTTCAGGATTTAAGAGACTCCCAATAAAGTGAAGATTGACATTAACCAGACCAGGCTATAAATACCACACAAAGAGACCAAACAAACCCTCTACTGAATGGATTGGTTGGCATAGTACTTGATCACTAAGCTAATAATAAACCAAATAAGGAAGAAACCTGTTGTCTTTATAGGATCTTCTCAATCAAAGGCTGTTATTTCAGAATGATAGGAAGAGCTTCTGAGAACTCTTCTTTCTTCTAAAACAGCTGATCTGTTTGGATGCAGGACCTGTTCACCTGATTTGTATCTATGGTCTTGAGTCTACTGTTTTAGCAAAACTTATAAGTACGCATATAATACAGTGGGATGATTAAGAGACTGAACTTTAACCCAGGAAGTCTGTAGTTCAAAATTCACCTTTTTCACAAACCCACTAAGTGGCTTTAAAATAACACATTTCTTCCTTCAACTTCACTTGGTCTATCTACTGTGTAATATCTTATGGATATACTTTGCAGGTTGGTTGGTTTTTGACCAAGTTTGTGAAATCCTTATATAGAAGCTTCTTTTTCTTTTGTTAACCAGAATTGGAAGAGATTTTAAAGGTTTCTTTAAAAAACATCCAGTGTGGAAAATCTGTAGTTCTAACCAACTTAATACATTGCTATTCAGACTTATTGATTGCACTCCAACATCTCCCTTAGCAGTCTGTGCAATGTAAAATAGTTTAGTCCATTGGGACAAAATTCTTGCTGTTGTCTACTTGAATTCTCTTTCTTGTAATTTGAAACTGTTGGTCTGAATCTTCTTCTCTGGAATAACACAAAACAAATGTACTTAATCATCTCTTTGACAGCCCTTCAAGATAGTTATCATTCTGCTTCTCTTAATTGTCTTACCAAGATATCTAATCTTTCCATCTTTCATCACAGATTGGTTTCTGGACTTTGCCTTCCTTTGGACAGTTTACTTGCCAAGGAAATTATTTTAACAATGACACACATTGAAAAAAATAGCATGTTAAAATTGCTTGTCAAAGAATGATAAAAGATTAGTAAACAAAATAATACAGATACAGAACAATTCTTTGCTTCGCTCCATGTGTTCTGGTAACAGAAAGCACCATCTATTCCAAATAGACTATTGGCAGCTAAAGTAGCAAGAAGCAAAGTTTCTGCCTTTTCTGTTCATTTTAAATTTGTTTCTATTGCAACAATGGGAAGGATTACATTTTAGATTAATTTTAAAGGATCTAAATTGTAGTAGCATTTGGGAAGGAG
The DNA here is from genome assembly GCF_049901735.1 of Notechis scutatus. NCBI lineage: Eukaryota > Metazoa > Chordata > Lepidosauria > Squamata > Elapidae > Notechis > Notechis scutatus. Next base: position 243,535,897 of record NC_142010.1, on the reverse strand, counting down.
GCAGAGACAGAGAAGGGATTAGGTGCTATCAGATCCTTGGCTAGCCTTGAAATGTCTATTTTTGAGGCTTTAAAAAGGTGGAAGCTACTGAGATGGCAGAAAGAAGAATACAATATCAAATTTTCATTACTGATATTAGAAGGTATTCCAATCTAAGACTTCACTGCAATCTAGAGTCAGTATAATATCATAGAATAGAAACACTAAAAACCTGTCCAGTGAGGCTTGAGAGCTTATTTTTGTGTATGGATTATATAGGTAGTATTCAGCTTGCAACCATTCAAGTTACAATGGCTAACCACGACTGGCACAGTGGTTAGAATGCAGTATTGCAGGCTAATTCTGTGGACTGCCAGCAGTTCGATCCTGACAGGCTGAAGGTTGATTCAGCCTTCCATCCTTTCGAGGTGGGTAAAATGAGGACCCAGATTATTGGGGGCAATATGCTGACTCTGTAAAACCACTTAGAGAAGTCTGTAAAGCACTGGGAAGTGGTATATAAGTCTATGTGCTATTGCTATTAAAATTTGGGTGCCTGGCAAGTGGCATGTGTTTGTGATGGTTGCAGTGTCCTGGGATCATGCACTTGCCATACATGACATTCCCATCCAGCTCCCCACAAGCAAAGTCAATGGGGAAAGCCATAGTCATTTAATGACAAAGTGATTCACTTAACAACTGCAAAAAAACCTATATAAACTAAGAGCATTTGTTTAACAACTGTGGCAAAAAGGTTGTAAAATCAGGTGCAACTCCCTTAACACCACTTTACTTGCTTGCTTGCTTATAGTATGTATGTATGTATGTATGTATGTATGTATGTATGTATGTATGTATGTATTTATAAAATGTATAGGCTGCCTACTTTACCTCAAGTTAAGTATGGGCAGCTTACAATCATACAAGTAAAAACTATAAAAAGAGCATAAATAAGCTAGTATACAATCTAATTTAAGGCCAAATTAAAAAATGGGAGTTGGGAGCAGGATGGTGTGGAGGGCTGTGAAAATATTTACAGACCTCTCACATCCCGGATATAAACTGTTTCAACTACTTCCCTCAAAATGACACTATAGAGCACTGCACACCAGAACAACTAGACACAAGGGCAGTTTTTCCCCAAACGCCATCACTCTGCTAAACAAATATTTCCCTCAACACTGTCCAACTATTTACAAAGTCTGCACTACTATTACTATTAACCTTCTCAACATCCTTATCACTCATCCCCTCCCACTTGTGACTATATGACTGTCACTTTGTCACTTGTATCCTTATGATCTATATTGATTGTTTCCTAGTATGATTTGATTGATTATTGTACCTATGAATATTAATTAAGTGATGTACCTTATGATTCTTGACTCTTGATGAATGTATCTTTTCTTTTATGTACACTGAGAGCATTTGCACCAAAACAAATTCCTTGTGTGTCCAATCACACTTGGCCAATAAAGAATTCTATTCTATTCTATTCTATTCTATTCTATTCTATTCTATTTTATTCTATTCTATTCTATTCTATTCTATCAATAAAAGTTTATCTGGCAGGTCTATTCCTTTCTATGACACTGAGGACAATACAATAGAAATTTTAGGGTGAAAATTACAGTCATAATTCAAGTATATGCTGTAATGGTTGTGTTCCTGTTGTACTGATTTTTTTGTATATCTCTGGTTCCCTTTAAATAAAAAAAAATTCTTTTAAGAAAAAAGGGAAGTAGGAAAGGGAAGTGACATGATGTATCAAAACAATGAAGTTTTCATAAGGATCACATGCCCAGAAGGAACTGCATTTCTGGATATGGGAAATGAATATGCTTTTTAATACTCCTGTAGCAAACAATATGGAAAGAATTTCTGATTTAATAACAACAGTACCAGGGCCCTGCTTGTTAATAAATAATATTGTCAACAGAAGTATTGACAGAAAAGTTCAAAGAAGTCTCACTTCATTTCAGAATTCCATTTTTTTAAAAGAGTGAAGGAAATATTTAAAATTGACAGGGGAAAATCAAAGACAGCAAAAATAAAAAAGATATATAGAGTTATTAATATACACTATACTGCAAAGGCTTGGCTAAATGTATTTTATTTATGAGAACAACTGTGAAGCAGATTTCAAAAGCCTTGTCTGTTAGAAGGATGGGTACCAGAGGTGGTATTCAGCAGGTTCTGACCAGTTCTGGAGAACCTGCAGTGGAAATTTTGAGTAGTTCGGAGAACCGGCAAAAACCACCTCTGATTGGAGATTTTACAGTATCATTCCCCTACCATGCCCACCAACCCACACCCACAGAACCAGTAGTAAAAAATTTGAATCCCACCACTGATGGGTATTATTGTGGGGCCATATCTCTGGCTCCTCGTCGTGGAGATAATCCAAGAGCATAATGTAGCTCAGGGTTTCTCAACCTTGGCTGCTTGAAGATGTGTGGACTTCAATTCCCAGAACTCCCCAGCCACCAAAGGAGAGCCTTAAGAGGCCAAGGTTGAGAATCACTGTTGTCCCTGATGGTATCAAAAGCTTCCAAGAGATCAAGTAGGATCAACTAAGTCACACTCCTCTTTCTTCTGCAGGAAATTGTCTATCACCAAGGCTGATTTTCTCCTCAGACCAGACCTGACTGAAAAGGTCTGAGATAATTGAAGTCTTTAAGAAATTCTACATTAGTTATTTCCACTAGCGGTAATTTCTGACCATAATCTATATGTTGGGTACTATCTAGCCATTATAAATCATGTATTTCCATTTCAGGTTTTGCAGTCATTATATGACAGGGGCAAAGCATTCTCATCTGGCTGCCTTTGATCTGACAACGCATGGAAAAGGCCCTAAATCCTGTATAATTCTAGACAAAATAAAAAGGAGCTTTCTCTTTTCTCTTTTTTCTTTTAAAGCCACATCCCAGCTTGGTTGTCAAAATTAAAGCGAGTGTCTGTATTATCTTGGTAGTATATCAGATGTCTAAACTTCCTCCTTAGAATAACAAAAATAACCTTTATGGTGCCATACATCCTCTGTGACCTTTTTAGTAGCCATAACAATGACTGATAAGTAACAAAGGTATATCAGGACAGTGGCCATTGGTTTGAAACTAGAGAAACAGACATTGATTTTACCTTTAAAGCCTGGGTATTTCAAGAGAACAGCCATTTTAGGGCAAATTCATGAGGATGAGGTGACATTGAAGCATTCCATGTAATATACATTATAGAACCCATTTTTAGGACTTACTTCTAATGATAGTTGTATAAAGATTTTAAAATAAATTTCCATATACATTAAGAGATTGGAAAATAATGTGTAACAATTAACTTGCTAAGCAGGAGAGGCATGAAAGTTAATTTAACAGAGTAGTAATATATTTTATTAATGTTTAATCAACAATTTCTATCAAATAAACAAAACATCCCTTCAACCTAGCAGCCTTCCAGAATCCAAACAAGACAAAATTCAAAGAAAATCTTCCATTCCACATTTGTTCCCCCTCCTAGAATAATCTTACTGGTAACAGGAATATTTTTATTTCCCTTTCCCAGAAGGGAAAAGAAAGATGAAGTTTTGGTGTCAGTCTCACTATCTATCCAGTCATGTTAGATGTCAGCATTTCTCCCCCCCTCCCCCTGGTCCCAGTTCCTTAACATCCAGAAAAATAGTATTTATCTGCCAGAATTCAGTTCCAGTATTTACCTCAGTGACTGTCCTTCCTTCCTTCCTTCCTTCCTTCCTTCCTTCCTTCCTTCCTTCCTTCCTTCCTTCCTTCCTTCCTCCCTCCCTCCCTCCCTCCCTTCCTTCCTCCCTCCCTCCCTCCCTCCCTCCCTCCCCTGGAAAGGATTTTAAAAGATTCTGCTTCTCTATACCCACTCCTCCCCAGGCATTAACTAAACAATTCCATTCCTACAAGCTTCTACTAAATAAGTGTTTTCCTGAAGTTAAATCACACCTACAAAATATTATTTATACACTGCTCACTCCCCACTCCGTTTGAGGTGTTGTTTGGACAAATCTTATTAGAGGGCAAAATAAAAAACGTCCATCAAGAAATTATGCAAAAGGCAAAATGGACACACCAGCTGGGTAAATCTATCATATCCTGGCAGGAAAAAAAAGCAAAAAAAAGCAACAAGCACTTTTAATTAGCTGAGTGAATGTCGTTTGCCAACCACTGAAAGCCCAACCTTTTCTCTCATATGAAAATGTGCCTAATTTTCTCTGGAAAGAAAAAAAAAAAAAAAAAAAAGCCTGGTCTGAACAGCCGTGACCACAGTCAATCATACTAAAAGGCACTGGTGCTTAATTTGATTTACCAATATAAAATGCAAATAAGGTGATTATGTGGAGTGGCAGCCAGCACTGTCCCTCTTTCAAACCATCAAGTTAAATGCGAGGAGACAGCGAACTGCCTGAGCCAAAAAAAGAAAAAAAAAAGAAAGAAAAATTAGCATATTTGTTTGATTAGCACTACAAAAATTTAATTAGATTGGCTAATTGCTTGACAAATTGTTCTGCACCAGAGAAAAGGCAGAACATTTTTTATTTGTCTGGGAAGGGGGGAAAAGGCTCTTCTGGGTGTTTTAATCCAAATGCTATTTGCCAATTTGCAACAACATTATTAATTGAATGGAACATGCTACGGCAGAGCTGCCAGAATCTGGGAGATGAATATGGAATATGATTAGCCTTCACAGACACACACACACGCACATACCCCTCTTGTGTGTACCTGTCTAGTAAAATTAAGCAGAATATTTCTTGGGCATCTATGTGAAAATGAATTATTTCAAGGCTCCTGAATCTGAACAAATGCTATATATTCCCTAGCAGAGTAACCAGGACCTATTAAAGTAGTATTTCTATACTTCTATATCCTTACATGCAGTAGTAGCACAACTTTACAACTGTTCACAGCCCGCATGTCAGATTGTGCAATGATGTTCAGATTTATTCCTGGGCTTGCAGGCTTTTGAAGGCTCTTAGTCCTCTACCTCATTTTTCTCCCTTTGCTTATGCAATCAAAATCTTTTCAAAGGGTTTTAGTTTTTTGTTTTATTTTCCCTTATAGTGCTAGCAATTTCTATAAATTTTTTTATACCAAGGAACAACAACAACAATAAAAAAAAGATTTGGACAAGAACACAATGTTAACATTGGATTGAGTGTGAACAATTCTAGCAGAAATCCTTTGCATCACAATATGGTTCCCTCCCCCAAATTGTTTTCCCAAATGGTATATAAGAGAAACAGTAAAAAGTAAAGACTTTTTCAAGTTGAATTCAGCTGCTTGTGACTGCAAGGACAGGTCCATTTAGTTTACTTGGCAACAGTATGGAAGTAATGTAACTCTTCTTTTTTCTAGGATTATTGTCATAGTTATAGATGCTGTTGTTGTTTTGTTGCTAGTTGACTTTCCAGTCTAGGCAGTAGTTTCAATCTAAGAATGAAACCAATCTGCTTAGCTTTCCAAAATCAGTGGTGTATTCAGCTAGGGCAGGGGTGTCAAACTAGATTTCATTGAGGGCTGCATCAGGATTGTTTGTCCTTGGGTGGGGGGACAGGAGGGCATGGCCAGGAGGCATAGCCAGCTCCACATCACTTGAGTTGGTGATGTGGTGGCCAAGTACTAAGGCAGGACTTCCCTCAGACCCTCCCTTACTCTCATTATAATCTCCTTTCTTCCCCCTCCCTCCCTCCCTTTTCTTTTTTTCCTTCCCTCTTCATCCTCCTTTCTTCTTTCTTCCCCTATTTCCTTATTTTTCCTTCCTTGCTCTCTTCCCATCTTCCCTTCTTTTTCTTTGTCTTTCCTCTTTCCCTTTCTCCTTCCCTGTCCTTTCTTGCATGCTCAAATGCAAAAGGGGAAACATTTCTCCTTTTGTTTTGTTTTTAGTTTGTTTTGCTAGCCCTCTGCCAGCAAAAACAGAGCCTGGGAGGCCGCATGTGGTCCCCCGAGCTCCATTTTCACTGGCAGAGGGTTGCAGGAGGCTGTCACGGCTGAAAACGGTGCCTGGGGCCCACCTGCAGCCCTTCCGAGGTCCATTTTCACTGGCTGAGGCGCCACGGGCGGGTCCTTTGCTGTTTCCAGGGTGGCCCGTGGGTCAGATCTAAACACCCCACAGGTCATGGACCTTGAGTTTGACACCCTTGAACTAGGGAGAAAGAACAGTAGGAAAATAATAAAAGATATTAATAAGAATACTTACAACTATAATTGAGTCCAACATTACTTGTTGCTAAGGAAAATAATTTTTATGTGAATTTTGCCCCATTTTATGGTCTTCCTTGTCACAATTGTTAAGTGAACCACTGCAGCGTTAAGTTAGCAATACAATTGTTAAGTGAATCTAGTTCCCCATTTACTTTGCTTGTCAGAAGGTCACAAAAAATGATCACACGACCCTGGGACACGGTACCTCTCATAAATACCAATTGCCAAGTGTCCAAATTTTGATCGCACAACCACAGTTTTGCTACAACAGTTGTAAGTGTGAAAATGGTCATAAACCACTTTTTTTCAGTGCTGTTGTAACTTCAACTCATTACTAAATGAATGATTGTAAGTTGAAAACTACCTGTAGGTTCTTTTTGTTGTTCTGCTTATTTTAATCACCTCCAGGACAAATGGCTGATCACTGCCTTCTTTCAGGAATTCTTCTTGAACTTCCCAGACTATCTTACAGCTATGATATTTCCTGGAAGAATTCCATCCAATTAAGTAACAAGGCATAGCCCTGCTGAGCTCTTCAGCACAGACAAAGTAAGCCACACTTGTCACCCGCTGAGTCCTTTCCATTTTATAATACCAAAGAAATTTGCCATTGAGTCCTATGGGAACAGATTTGTGAGCTGTAATGGAGGAGGTGGGAGATTATCTATAGCAGAGATGATGCCACTGAATGAAATCTGTTAGTTCTTGTTGAAAAATGCTCATCAAAACCTTAACCCTTTGTTGGAAGAAATATCCACCTGGTTCAGTTCCAACCCGGGAGAAAAATACTGGAAACATGGAGGCTGATTGGAAAGATGGTTTAATGATGAAGCAGAACCTCCAAGCAGATGTAATCCTGGATAGCTGACCACATGGAGTTGAGAGTGGGCTTTGCACTTGAACTTCCTGTTCCTGTGCAAGAACTGTGTATTCTATTGGCTGTTGTAGGGGTCATAACTGGCTCTGTAGGTTGTCTGAGCTAAGCTTGGTTGAGGCGTGGTGGGTGATGCAATGTCCCCAGAAGATTGTGCAATGTGGTGAGCTCTTCTGCTAGATGGTAGTGGGTTAATCCTATTATGTCCTGAGGGGTCTTATCTTATTCACAGTGGAGCAGTGGTGGGATTCAATTTTTTTTCACTACTGGTTCTGTGGCCATGGCTTGTTGGGTGTGGCATGGCTTGTTGGGTGTGGCTTGATAGGTATGGCAGGGGAAGGTTACTGTAAAATCTCCATTCCCTCCCCACCCCACTAACCTGCTTTCCAACTCTGTTCTCCTGTGCAGGGCAATAAAAGAAGACCCAGCCGATCAGCTGGGACTCGGAAGGCAGAGAATAGATGGGGGCGGGGCCAGTCAGAGGTGGCATTTGCCGTTCTCTGAACTACTCAAAATGTCTGCTACCGGTTCTCTAGAACTGGTCAGAACCTGTTGAATACCATCTCTGAGCTGGAGGTCTTTTGTTTTGTAGATAGGCTGGCCCAGTCTTTCTCAATGGTTACAAGATATCTGCCTGGGGCTATTAAGAAAGGCTTGGGGCTTCATTCTGTCTCCAAGAGCATGTTTCTCTATTTCTCCTTTAGGGAAATATAATATTCTGCCTTTTTAACATTTCCTAAAATATTTCATTCTTCTAGGCAAGGGGTGGGTGTTAACCTTCTACACCTTTAAAGTGTAAAAACAAAAACAAAACTTACTCTGGGACAGTTTACATTACAACAACAACAACAACAACAACAACAACAATGGGAAACTTGCATTCAGTGCCAATATCAAGATGATGGTGACTCTCCTATTCTCTCAGCACTTTCTTCCTGCTTCTATCCCTCCACCCCTCTAGTATAGAAACACACTCATTCACTCCTAATCTAATACTATTCTATTTGTGCCTGTTGTCCATCAGTGACCCTAACAGATAATGTCTTTCTTCTGAAACCATCTTCCCTCTCAAAAGCTTTGCATGTTAGGATTTAAGAAGGTAATTCTTTAAAAGCTATTAAAGATATGACCAATCAGAATACCATCCAAACAGAACCGAGTACTCACACGCATTTCCTTTTCTTAATTATTATGGAGGGCAAGCAGAATTTTCATAAGTGACTAATAAGACTGAGCAGTTTGCTCTTACAGATAAAAAAATGGCTTTTCAAATAAAAATAAGCTTTTCACATTGCAGAATTCGTATTACCCTAGCTCAAAATCTGGATTGCAGTTTAGATTATGCACATTAAATAATGTTCTATGTGCCAACAGTAATGCCCCCCCCTTTTTTTCCTTTTGTGCTTTACATGCTGCTCAAACTCCCATTTCTTTCAGAGAATACATCTGCTTCTGTTGGTTTTCAATGTAACTAATCAAATTCTGGTGATGATAACATAAATAGATACCTCCTTTATCTACTCAAGTGGAAAAAAATAAGGATTGTATTGTATAAACATAACACACTGGAACTAGCAATTAGATACTGCATTTAACTCAGGTTAGAGCAATAGCAGTGGAAGCCGTGGGGGATACATGAAACCTTTGTGAATATGACTTCCCTATGTTCATGCAGGCATAAAACATTATTTATCATAATTAGCCCATCTAAACAACTGGTTTGGAATAGCATTTCATTCAAAACCAAATGGGGAAAATATTGAACCAGAAAAAAATAAGGTGAATAATAAAATCCCAGCCCCTACCCCTGTTTCTACAGTTCAATCATTCAATAGTTGAAATTAGGAGTAGAATTTTGATCACAAGATGATTCTTAAGTGAGTTGTCATGTGACAGGACCCATTTTTATGTTTTTATATACTGTAGCTGTTAAGTGAATCTGGCTTCCCTAATAGATTTTGCTTATTGGGAACTGGCTGAAAAGATTGCAGATCACAATGACTTGACTGCAAGATGCGGCAATCATCGTACAAATGAGCCATGGTGGCGCAGTGGTTAGAATGCAGTACTGCAGGCTACTTCTGCTGATTGCTGGCCACTTGCAATTTGGCAGTTCAAATCTCACCAAGCTCAAGGTTGACTCAGCCTTCCATCCTTCCGAGGTGGGTAAAATGATTTGTTGGGGGCAATATGCTGACTCTATAAACTGCTTAGAGAGGACTGTAAAGCACTGTGAAGAGGTATATAAGTCTAAGTGCTATTGCTGTTGCTGCAAGCAAGTTGGTTGCAAGACATTATCATGGGGATAATGTGATGGACGTAACTTCAAGTTGCATGTAAGTTGAGGATTAGCTGCAGAAGACAGTATAGACAGTTAAGTGTTATAATTATGACTTTGTATATCTTTAGCCCAAAGATGATCAAGATCATTTCTGTCAGTCAGGAAACAGATTTTACCAATTTGACTGCAACTATACTTTACTAGAATTAGAATTAGAATTCTTTTATTGGCCAAGTGTGATTGAACACACAAAGAATTTATCTTGGTGCAAATGCTCTCAGCATACATAAAAGAAAAGATACTTTTGTCAAGAGTCAAGAATCATAAGGTACAATACTTAACAATAGTCATAGAGTACAATAAGTGATCAAATCATACTAGGAAACAGTCAATATAAATCGTAAGGATACAAGTGATAAAGTTACAGTTATACAGTCACAAGTGGAAAGGAATGGTGATAAGGAGTGATGAGAAGATTAATAGTAATAGTAGTGCAGACTATTAGTAGTGCAGACTATTATTGAATATGCTATTACAACAGAATCTTGAAAGTCACACTGTTTCCCCTTCCTTCTGCCTTATAGCCCACGGAGGTAAGGTTGAATCACTTTGAGGTTTTTTTATACTTCCCTGGGATTAAAGCATATTTTTTACAATAACTATTGCATAGTTTCTCCAGGTCATCTCAGTGATTCTGTTCACTTCTTGAGCAAGTTACTTAGCAATAAAAAGATTCTGAACTTCAGCAGGAGAACCCATTCTTCATCTGAAGAAATGCATGGCACTTTCTCTGAGATGCTACATAGCAGAAATGGTAAAAAATGGACCTCATGTACATAATTTGGACTTCTCTCTGATCTCTTGCCAAAAATCTAGGAGTACCAGATCTAACACAGAGAGAGACATGCATACCAGAAGACAGCAAAGACTTTTTTGTATTTCTTGGCTTCTGTCTAGTGGTCATCCGGATTTGTGCAGATCAGAATTGGCAGCAATTATTTATTTATTTACTTATTTACTTATTTACTTATTTACTTATTTACTTACTTACTTATTTTTACTTACTTACTTACTTATTTATTTATTTATTTATTTATTTATTTATTTATTTATTTATTTATTTATTTATTCATCAAAAGCTTATAATATAACAGAAACAAGAATAAATATGTTTAAATACAAGAAATAGGAACTAATAATTGGGGACAATAGGACAGGCACGGTAGGCACGATTGTGCGCTTATGCATGCCCCTTACAGACCTTTTAGGAATGTGGGTGTGGTCAATAGAAGCTAGTTTGAGGGTAAAGGAGTAGGGGTTTGAGCAGGTGACAACAGAATCAGGTAGTGAGTTCCAGACATTGAATCGAAACTGCAATCGAGTTTGGAGTGGTTTACATTTAGTTTATATCTGTTGTGTGCTCTTGTGTTGTTGTTGTTAAAGCTGAAATATTCATTAACTGGTAAGATGTTGTAACATATTGTTAGGGTTTTGGAATTAACCCCTAGCAAAGTATTGCAGCAGTAGTCAAGCCAGGCAGCCAAAGAAGAGCGGAAGGGCCCCAGAGTATACACACACTGAACACAAACACTGTTTGTAGTTTAAATAGTTTTAATCCAGTTAGAGTTTAAGCATTGTCATTCAGTCCATTAAGTCATTCACAGTATTTCCATCCAGTAAGACTCACTAGTATAGTCCAAGTTAAGAGTCCTTGCAATATCTTTATCAGCCGATAAAGATATCTTCTCCTCCTCCGGTTTCACTCTCCAGAGAAACAAACGCTGGATATTCAGTAGAATTACGCAGTAAATCAGCAAACAGTAGCAAACAATAACAGTTCAGTCACAGGCACTCACAGTCAGTAATCACAGTTAGTCGCAGCAGCACACAGTTACAGTCAGTTACAGCCAGAGACAGTAAGCTTTCCAGCTTCTAATGCTTCCTTATATTGTAACTTCTAACCGCACCCTTAATCGGCTAATTGCCTGCTGCATTTTGCTTAAAGTGATAAGCACTTAAACCATGATATCTAAGTTTTATATATTTATTCACCCAAACCATATTTGGTATCAATGTTATACCTAACATACTCCCTTTTGGGTGAAATAAATATATAATACCTTTACAATCTTATCCCATATTTTTCACAACTCTCCTGGTGCTTACTGGCACCTTGGGCTTTAGTAAAATTATCAGCTAAATTGTCCTCCGACATACAGTACTCTAGCTGAATCATCTTACTTCTTACAGATTGTCTCACGTTTAGGTATCTTAGATCTGTATGCTTGCTCCTTGTTTTTACTCCAATATTTGTGGCCATTTGAATTGCTGCCTGATTATCTTCATGTATAATTATAGGATAATCTACAGTTATACCTATATCAATTAACATTTGTTTATACATTATTAATTCTGTACATAACAAAGATAAACAGGAGAATTCTGCCTCCATAGTAGACAAACTTATATGCTGTTGTCTAATTGACTTCCAGCCTATTAATGTATTACCCAGCATTATGGCTGTTCCTGAAGTCGACTTTCTAGTGTCTCTTTCTGATGCAAAACTAGCATCTGCATATGCACACAAAATTAAATCACCCTTTGGTTCTAAATACAATGAATAATTCATTGTCTTTTAAGATATCTTAATATCCTCTTAGCTGCAATCCAGTGTCTTTCACATGGTGCAGAATTGAATCTAGCCAACTGATTCACACAGTACGATATATCTGGTCTAGACCAATTACTAATATAACTCAAACTACCAATTAAAGATTGATAAATCACCTTATCAAACTCAGGGCTTTGTACATCAGTGTTGCTAAACTCCTGACTCATTGGAGTCTTAGCTGGCTTACAAGCTCCATCTTGTAATCTTTTAGTAATTTGCTTATCTTATCTTCCTGAGATATCTTAAAACCTTTTCGTGTTTTCTTTATATTCAAACCGAGATACTTCTTTATCTCCCTAATTGCTTGATCTTTATTCTCTTTCCTAATGATGCTATTATTTTATTTGCTTCATCATTAGTTTCAGTTATCAATGCAATGTCATCTGTGAATAGTAATAATAATGATACTTTCCCATTTGTCTCCCTCTTAAACAGACATGGATCGGCTAAACCAGCTTTAAATCCCATATTGTCTAGTTCCTTTACAATATACTGGTTCCATTCATAGCCTGATTGTTTTAGACCATAGAGGCTTTTCTTTAACTCATTAATCAACCAACCAACAGTTTTTCATATAAATAATGTGTTTTAATGGGGCGTGCAAGTTACATTTTCAAGGTTGCTGCCTTAAGACTTTCATAGTCATACCAACACCTTGGGCTACTTTGCCTAGGTTACCATAACAAATGCTCTTGCCTTCAATTCCATTTGCGCCTAAGTCCCACAGTAATTATTTCAAGGACCTTATATCTCTTAATATTAGTTCCTTATTCATGTGCTTTTTTTAGGATACTTTTAATTTCTCTACAGAATTGGAACTTATTAATCTGGCACTGTTAGCTGGTACTATCAGGCAGGTCAGATATGCATTAGGGGAATTACAGGGTACAGGCTTTGTAATACACTCATCTCCCTCGTCGCTGAATGTTGGCCTTCTTTTTTTTTTAAGTATTTTTTGGGGGGGGGGGGGGTGGGGTATTTGTTTTTTTTGGGATGGGGTGCTAAGTTCCATTTCCCTTCTTATGTCGGGGCCCCTGTGCTTCCAATCGCCCTTGGTGCCTGCGGCTTGGGTGGTGGGACCTTGCTTCCAATCAGTGTTATATGTAACAGTTAAGTTTTGAACACAGCCTTGGATTTTGAGATATTGTTGGAATTTGAGGCCCCAGAGAGGAAGGTGTGAAGCTATTTTCTAAAGCACCTGTAGGCCAGACAAGGAATAATGGATGGAAACTGAACAAGGAGAGATTTAACTTGGAAATAAGGAGATATTTTCTGACAGTGAGAACAGTCAACCAATGGAACAGAAGTTGCCTTCGGAAGTTGTGGGAGCTTCATCACTTGAGATTTTCAACAAGAGATTGGACTGCCATTTGTCAGAAATGGTGTAGGCTCTCCTGCTTGGGTGGAGGGTTGGATTAGATGACCCACAAGGTCCCTTCCAACTCAGTTAATCCATTAAATCTGTTAAATCTGAATCCTGCTTTAGTATACCTTGTTTTTTTTTTTTTTTTTTGTCTACACAGTTTTGGATGGTGAAGGGATGTAAAGGAAGATGTATTAGGTATTTTGCCATCTTGAGTTGTACATGAAAAACAGCCTGGGTGTCAAACTGGCATCCCACAAACTGGATGCATCATGTGCAGGCCACACCCACCCCCAGCTCTGCAAACGGAAAAAAATGTTGTATCATTTCACATGATGGCAACATGATGCGTGAATTTGGCACCTGTGAAAAAAAAGGTATGATAAAAATCTAAAAATAAAATAGCATGTGGCTTGGGAAATTATGACTTATTACCAGCCAAAGTTGAAAAAAACAGAATGAATTCATAGGAGGAAAAAGTAAACTAAACAAATTGCAGAAGTTCCCATGATTTGTTTAACCTCTTCCTCTCACAAATGGCTTCTTTTCAGGATTTGCCTTAGCTTGATGAATAGGGCCATTGTTTTTGGTGTAAAAGCCTTTGAAGGGAAGAAGAAATGTTCTTAAAATGAATAGTGTGCCCCAAGAAGGACAAACTTGTAGGCAACACGGGTACTCCAGTACCAATATTAGAGCAAGCATTATTTGGAGGAAAAAAGGGAGCAAGCAATGGACAGGATAATACAGTTAGATCTATTGCTTCTGGAACTGTCTTCCAAGCACATGGACATCTGGCGTGGAGGGAAGAAAGTGGCAATGTATGTATAAAGACATAACATCTTTATATCCAATGTTGTGATGCAGGTACAAAAAGGTGGGACTTATGCCATTGACATCGTTGTGCACATGTCACCATTTCTTTGTCATTATAGTTACCTGAAGATGTCTAAGCAGCTGGTTAAATCTGAGCCACTGCAACCCTCTAGATCAGTGGTCCCCAACCTTTTTTGTACCACGGACCGGTACAATCCACGGACCGATCCACGGACCGGTACCGGCATCAGCACACACGACCAAGGCAAGGCGAGCTGAGCGACCGGCCAGTCAGCCGTCCCCTGCTTCTCCCCGCCACCTTCAACTCCTCTTTTGTACCTTCTCACAGTCGATGGGCTTTTCGGGCTCTTTCTTAATCTCCTCCTGAGTAACGCGAGACTCCACCGCCATCGGGACGGCTCTTCGTTCGAAGCCGCCCCCCCCTTCAACGAAACTAAGGCACGAGGATTCCTTCAGCACCCAAACACCAACCGACGACCGACAAGCTCACCCGGAAGCACTTTCTCAAGCACCGTCAAAACAAGATGGCAACGCCCAAGCAAAATAGGCGGCCTGGTACAAAATGGTCCATGGACCGGTAGTGGTCCGGGGCCCGGTGGTTGGGGACCACTGCTTTAGATTAACAATGGGAAGAACAAAGAGCCTATAGAAATGCCAAAGGCGACGAGAACAAGAAGACTAACCTACCTGGTTACCCAAATATTCCCATCCTTTCAAAAGTAAGTTGAATGTGTTGTACCTATATTTGACTGCATCTACACATAACCAAGGTAGAAAAGGAACTGTGACCTGTAATTTCATATTCAGGTCCTGCTTGGAAATATTCTGTTCACTATAGCAGTGTATCCAGGACAAAATAATAGAAGCTGGGAACACTTCAATTTCTTTTTAAGTTGTTTTTTTATTCATGTGAAGAGGAGAGCTCTTTTTTTGATACAAAGGTGGGCAAATGGTCACCCAGACATTATTGGTATTCACTCAGGCATCCCAAATATATTCATGACTTGAAATGATATATCATGAAAAGAACAAACAAATGCCAAATGCTTTATACAAGTGGGTAACTAATACTTCAGAGAATACTGAGAAATAAAAGAAGGCAGGTATTTCATCAGGCTCCACAGTAAGACCATCGAGCATGATTGACAAATGAACTGATGGTCATGTTTTATTAGTAACACTGCTCAGAAAACAGTTCATTGACTCTCATGAGCCTGCCGGGTTTTCTTTTCCTTTCTTTTTTCCTTTTTTTGTTCTTTACAATTACATGGTCAATCTGATGCTGATTTCTTTGAAACATGTACCAAGCCTACCAAACCTATTAGCATTTTTCAGTTGTAACGCAGAGTGAAGATATCCTCTGTACAATTCAGTTTCAGTTTTGTTTGAAGGACAGGAAGCCCTCGAGTTACCACCACCATTGAGCCCAAAATTTAGGTGGCTGAGTGAAGACCCATTTTATGACTTCTCTTTCTATCGTTGTTAAGTGAATCATTGCAGCTATTAAGTGAATCTGGCTTCCCCATTGACTTTGCTTATCAGAAGGTTGCAAAAGCTGATCACATGATCCTGGGATACTGCAACCATCATAAATGTGAACCTGATGCCAAGCATCTGAATTTTGATCATGTGACCACGGGGATGCTGCAATGGTCGTAAGTGTGAGTCATAAGTAACCTTTTTAGTGCCATTGTAACTTTGAACAGTCACTAAAAGAACTGCCGAGGACTAGATGTACACTGAAAGTGATATATTAATGGGATAGGTGTTGACAATTGCACAAGCTAACAACATTTCCAATTCTTACAAGGAAACCAGAGGGATATACAGACACTCCTCAATTTATGATCAAATTTTCCATTGCTAAACAAGATGGTTATTGAGTAAGCCACACCTGAATTTCATGAGCTTTTTGCTAGGGTTGTCTACAGGGGTAGGATGCTACCGGTTCTGCCCGGTTCTATAGAACCGGTAGCTCTGAAGAGCAGCAGACACAGAACCGGTTCTGTGTTTGTTGCTGTTTGGCCCACCTGCCCATCTGGTTTCTTACCTGTCCTTTATTTCCTGCTTTTTCAACCTCAGCTGCTTTGTGCGGCACAGCTGAGGTTGAAAAAGCAGGAAAAAAGAGGCTTTTCAAACGCTGTGCACCCGCGCATAGTGCTTTTCAGCTGTCGGGCGCCACAGCTGATGTTTTTTTTTTACACACACAAAACGTAGTCACTGAACTGGTAGTAACACCAGTTGAATCCCACCCCTGGTTGTCTAGCACATCACTGAAGTTGTTAAGTGAATCATGCAATTATCATGTAATCCAACTTCCCCCAATGATTTTGCTTATCAAATGTTGTCTGGGAAGGTTGCAAGGGGTGATCACAGGACCTTGAGAATGCTGCAGCTATCATAAATACATGCCAGTTGCCAAGGCCTGGATTTCGATTGCATGATTATGGGGATGGCTGCTGTGACAATTGTAAGGGTGAGCACCAGTTGCAAGTCACCTTTTCAGTGCTAATGTAATTACAAATGATCACTAAATGAGTGGTTGTAAGTTGAAAGCTACCTGTTTGTCATGAGTCATGGTGGTGCAATGGTTAGAATGCAGTATTGCAGGCTGACTCTGCCCATAGCTTGGAGTTTGATCCTGACTGGATCAGGGTAGACTCAGCCTTTCAATCAAGGTTGGTAAAATGAGGAACCAGATTGTTGGGGACAGTATGCTGACATTTGTAAAAAGTGTGCTGTAAATCACTATGGAGAGGTATATAAGTCTAAATACTATTGCTATTGTTTGTATATTTATGTATGTGTTTCCATGTACAAAACAACTACAAGAATTTTTGGTTTCACTTATTGACTTGGATGACTAGAGATGATGTGGAAGCATTGAACATAGCTCAAGCTTATATTAAAATCTAGCAAAAAGGAAATACTGTTTCACTGGTTCTCATTGCTAAAGCTAACATGGTGCAATGCTGGCTTATATTGGGAATGATTCTGCCCACCTAGAGACCGGTTATAAGTCCTACTCCAACAAGAGATACGGTTATGTAGAAGAACTTTCATCATGGTGTCTTCCATTTTATGGAGAACCTATGGCATGCATGCCGGAAGTGGCACGCAGAGCCATTTTTGCTGGCACATGAACCATCGCCTGGAACAGATCCACTGCACATGTGCACGTGCCTCCTGCCACCCAGCTGATTGTTGGGTATCTGTTGCGCATGTACAGGGGGGCGGAGCAAGCTGGGACATGTGCATGCATGCACAGGAGGGGCGGGGCACAGGAGATCATGTGTGCATGTGCAGATGCATGCAGTGCATACGCAGGGGGTGCACGCATGCACGTTGGCAGGGGCATCGTGCATGCATGCACACGTGCACGTGAACTTTTGGCACACAGCGATGAAAAGGTTAGTCAACATTGGATTATAGTGTTTCAAATGCCCTGGACATTTAAGGCATTTTTGGAAAGCTGTGAAAACCATCATTTTATGACGGACATTTGGCAAGTAGTAATGATCTTGAGCAACTGTACCCTTTGTACCTGTAATTTTGAACTGGTTTTATGAAGATTGAATTAATGGTTCCATTTTTTCACATTGTATATGCCTGGAGTGGGATTTTTTTAACAACTGGTTCTGTGGGCGTGGTTTAGTTGGTGGGTGTGGCTTGGTGGTCATGTGACTGGCTGGGCGTGGTCAACTCAACATCACTCACATTGAGGCACACATCTCCTCGCCTGGCCTCTCATGACTGTGGGGATGCTGCAACAGTTGTAAATGTGAAAAATGGTCATAAGTCACTTTTTTCAGTGCCATTGTAACTTTAAATGGTCACTCCACACAAGCAAAGTACCAGCAAAGGAAGGGGAAAAAAAACTCCAGAGAAGTTCCTGAGACAGGAAGTCTAGTCCTGCCAAGAATGTAATAAGAGTTAACGGAGAGGCAGTTTCTGTAAGCAACACCAGAATGTTTCCTTCCTGCCTTCCTTACAGGATTAGGCCAGTAATTTCTTCTAACAACCAGTTCTCTGAACTGCTTAGAATGTTAACAACCAGTTCTAGCAAATAGGTGCGAACTGGTAAAATCCCACCCCTGTATATGCCACCCTGTATCTTTTAAGTAGTCTTTATGAAAGAGTTGCAATTAAAATAAATGACAAATATTATTGTTTAGTATTTTAAAAAATCTTTTAAATTGCTTTACCATTTGTGAATTAATTACCTGGGTAAAATGTCTAACCTTATTTTCTATCAGAATGGGCTTTGATTAATCTAATTTGCTACTATGGCTAGTGACAGCCAAACCACTGACTCTCATCTTCTCTGGTTCCAATTCCAGATAATTTTGGATCTTTGATGTACAAAGAACATAACTGGAGCTACATCTTTTCACCAAAGGAAAATACCAACAGGTGATAATAACCTAAATATAGATATTTTCTGAGCTAGAAACACTGGAGTTTTCTTCAACACATGATGGAAAGTATTACTACAGAAAAGGAAGACAAAAAAAAGCAGAGCATTTCATTTGCATGTTGAGAACAAAGATTCAAATGAAAAAGTGATGATTATCTTTCCCTGCACGGATAGCATCTGCAGCCTCCATCTATAGACTTTGCTTCTAATGATACTTAATAGCTGCCTTCAAGATATTAATGGAAATTGTCACAGACATGGGAGATATTACAGCATCTAATAAACCAAGATAAAGATAAAATGGGTGGTGGCATTGAAAAAAGAGCAATAAGTAATGCATGAACACATCAAATCATTTAAAACATTTCTAAAAAACAATCCTATACCAAGCTAAATAGAATAAAATCAACTGATTTGCTAGGAGTTTTCACAAATATCCCATAGGCTAAAGTTTATATGTTGAGCTTTTTGCTCTGTATGTAAAGCAGGAGAAACTATTTTTGACCTCATGAAAATATAAGTATCCCATAATCCACTCTTACATATCAAAAGACAAAAAACTAATGGTGTGAAGAAAAACAACTTTTTTTTTTAGTTTTGTAAGGTGAGAATGAATGTCCTACTTTTGTAATGAGTTGCCTTTCTGGCCTCCCTGAACTCCAAGGGTAGTCATGATGGCAGAGTGGTCACCATTTTTATTTTTATTTGAAGTTGGTAAATGAGGGCTGGGATGGTGAATTATATCATCAAACACCACACTAGTAGCAGAGGTGGTATTCAGCAGGTTCTGACCAGTTCTGGAGAACTGGTAGTGGAAATTTTGGGTAGTTCAGAGAACCAGCAAATACCACCTCTGAGTGGTCCCGTCCCCATCTATTCTATGCCTCCCGAGTCCCAGCTGATTGGCTGGGTCTTCTTTTGTTGCTCTGCACAGGAGAACGGAGCTGAAAATCAGGTTAGTGGGGTGGGGAGGGAATGGGATTTTGCAGTAACTTTCCCCCTGGAATGGGGTGGGAATGGAGATTTTTCAATATCCTTCCCCTGCCATGCCCACCAAACCACGCCCACCAAGCCATGCCACACCCACCAAGCCACACCCACAGAACCAGTAATAAAAATTTTTGAATCCCACCACTGACTCTATAAACTCTAGTGAGACCCTCAAATATTCTAAGAGAAACGTGAAACCAATTTTCAAGTACGTACGCAGAAAAGAAGTAAAAGAGAAGTCATAAAATGGGGCAAACTCATTCAACAAATGTTTCACTTAGTAACATAAACTTTGGGCTCAATTATGGCTATAACTCAAGGACTACTTGTACTTAATGCACTGCACGGAATTAAAAAAAAAAACCTTAGTGGTAAGGACTGAATAGCTTATGTACTGTTCATCTGATTTCTTCTTAACTGTACAGCCCCTTTTGCAATTTGCAAATCACAGTTGTACTGACTCCACTGGAAAACACCATGTTTGAGGTGTCCAAAGTGATAGCAAAAGTTTCATTTATTATATAATATCCATCATACCTCATTGACAAGGGCTTCATGTTCCTTTCTCCTCTGCAATTATGAAGAACAACATTTGACAGAGAATGAATCTTACTACCAGTATCTAATCATTCCCAGTTGATATCTTTCAGCATTTGGTTATTAACATATAGCAATATTTCATTAGACTTTTACAGAGTGTGTAAAAGTGTTCATGTATATATGAGAGAAAGGAGACAAAACAAGAGAGGAAGCAGTTTGTTGAGTGTTTGAAAGTGTGGCTTGTGTTCATGGGTGCACCTGTATGAGTCCGTTGTTGTGTGTTTATAGGTATGCTATTATGTATGGGTCACCATATGACAATTTTGTGACCCTTAAATGGTTTACCTACCTATGCTGATTAGACAATATGTGTCATATACTTTTTTCCCCATTTTAGACACAGTTTCACAGATCACTATTGTTAAAAATTCATTGATATAATTTTCTACCATTTTGAGACAGAAGAAGCAATGCAGTTTCTGTGGCTCTGAACATACAGTTATTGTTGTTTTAGAAAATAAACTCTCCTAATCCCATAGATATTTTTTTAAAAAATATGCATGCCTTAGCCACTTTAATGATGAGTTTGAAAGCCCTCTGAAATTTCAATTTATGTGTTTTCTTTTTAAAAATGCATATGTTCTCCTCTTTCATTAGTAGTCTTAGGTGATTTACCAATATTCTTTTATAATAAAAATGATTAACACTCAACTAAAAATGTCTTTTAAAAATCTATAATACTCTAAGAAGCCTGGATAAAAAGACATGTTTTAAGACCCCTCTTCAGTTAAGTGTGGAGTGAGAGAAGGAAAGCAGCACATTTCCAGTGCAGGTTATGCCATAATCTGAAGACAGAATTAGCAACTGTAGTGAGACCTGTAAAAGCTCTAAGATTTAACAGTGGAATCCCATAAAAGATCTAAGAGAGCAGATTATAGGAACATATGTGGCCCTGAAAGCAGAGTGGGCTGCATTTTCGTTGACAAGGGTTCTCTGGTTGTGAGCACTCACATGCCCTTTGGGGCTTCGAACTCAGGCAGCTAATCGGCTCAGGCAGGTCTGGTGAGTATAGCAGGGGGGAAAGTTAGTTATTTAGGAAAAGCATAACACAAGGGCAGTGCTAGAGATCACAGCTAGGGGTTCACCTGAACCTTGCTGACAACCCAGTAGCCCACCACTACCTGAAAGTAATCTTGGCCCAAGCTATCTGAAGCTACATGGAAATAGAGGTGGGGTAGAGGTTGAAGATGTCAAGGCAAAAGCTCTTGATTTGTACACCAGAAGAAGTTGTTTGGTAAACGAAACGAAAGGATGAGAAAGAGTGCTTGCCCAAAAATATAGGAGAAAGTTTATTCACTTGTTTGTTTCTTTTTTGATTTATTTACTGTCCTTTTATTTTTTTATAAATAAGTGACGAGTGCAAATATATATAATATTTTTTCCTACACCTATTTCCCCCAAAACAATAACCCTGTGGTGAGATGAATTGAAAGGGGTCTATGATAATTCATCATGGCCAACTTGCCATGGCTAACTTGCTGTGGGATAACTTGCTATGGCCATCTTGCCGCAGGACAACTCATTGCTGGACAAGAGTTACACTAATACCAAAGAAATGATGGAATAGAATCATTAAAGAAAGGATGCAAAAGGAGAGACAGAATGAATGTGAATGGCAGAAATTAAAATAATTTTTATTTTATTTTATTTATTTTAAATAATTGAATAGAATTGTTAAATTGTCCCGCAGTGAGTTGTCTCATGGTGAGTTGGTCATGGCAAGTTGTCCTACAGCAAGTTGGCCATATTGTAGTGAGTTGGCCATGGTGAGTTGGCCACAGCAAGTTGTCCCATTCCTGGATGAGACAGAGTGACTGGGCCAAAGTTACCCAACAAGTTTTTCATGGCTAAAGCAGAACCAGAACTCACAATCTCCTAGTTTCTAACCCGCTGTCTTAACTACTAGACCAAACTGGCTCATGACGTGAACCTTGAGATGGACACATGCACATACAGTATCTTCCACAAGAGTCTGTCTGTTACTACACACATAACATCTTTATTTAAATGATTTTTTTTTCTCTGCAGCGAAGATACTTATGTAAACCCCTTGTATTTGTTTGGAGATATGGAGTTGGGAGAGATTTATAGGCATGCCAGGCAAGAAGCCCTGAGAAACAACATTGTCTTCATCAGCTTTCTTCAAATAATGTACTAGACGCTGATGATGCAGTATCCAACCCTCTGATTACTTGCAGAGAACAACCACAGTTTCTACCTCAACTGACGCCAAACTGAACAGAATTTTGTAGCATTGCCTTTCCAAATTCCTAATCACAATGGCCACTTAGAAAAGGTTGTTCTGCCACTACAGTTTATTTCCTCCTTTTTCTTCTTCATCCTCCCATCGTGCATTCCAGAATAGCATAATCAATCTCCCAGTGACATTAAAAATGCCTTCTCATCTGTGTTCTAAGGTATGCATATCTAAAAGTAGGAAATACACACGCACAAACATACACACACATACACACACATACACACACATACACACAGACACAGACACACAGACACAGATGCAGACACACAGACACACAGACACACAGAGAGACACACAGAGAGACACACACACACACAAAGGGTTTTAAATAGTTTGAAAGACAAGCTTCCATTTTCAGTCCACATCATAAAGAAGAGAAGAAAAAAAGGTGGGGGGAGAAAGGAAAGATGCCAAATATTGTCTGGCTGTTTGTTTGTTTGTTCATTTGTTCATCCTTCCTGCCTTTCTAGTCCAAAACACATTCCCTACATTTTCAGACAATAGGTTAATACCTTGCTTTTGCTTAAGTAAGCAAGCAAGGAGTATGTGTGTGTGTGTGTGTGTGGGGGGGAACAGATGCTCTTCTTTTTCTTCAAATTGTGCATATTACCAGCAGAGATTAGTGCCCTTTCACTGCTGAGCTGTCAGTGTTAAAGTGACATAAACTATTAACATTCTATTTGTAAGTGGCTGGAGACTTCCTTTAACAATCTTGTAAAAAAAAAAAAAGCCACTGAATCCTGCAGTTGGAGGTGTTTTCTCTGAGATAATCCATTCCTGCACCCTTTGATTGGCCAGTGACATACCGTCTGTCAGAATTACTAATGATCCTGTGCAGTAGTACTTTTCAAAAGACTGGGAAAGAAGGCGGAGGAAAAACAGATTATGTCATATGGGTCATGCCACAGTATTGAAATATAATACTGACACAAATTTTCTGACTGATCAAGAAATCATAATCCCAATTAATGTAAAGGAGAAAAAAAGATATTTCTTAAAGTGTGGGTATTTTCTGTATTTATTCATACATACATATACAAATTCTCTCTGTGTTTGCCTTCTGTTCAACCATTTCTGATTCTCCGGGACTGCCTGGAGTCTAAGTGGTTTGCCTCTGGTCTAGTTTGCCAAGCTGGTTCTGTGCCTAAGGCAGAACTAGAACTCACAGTCTCCCTGGTGCCTTAACCACCTATATGCAACAGGGGGTGTCAAACTCACGCCTGCATCATGTGACGTATCAGAACTTTTTTCCCCTTCGCTAAACCGTGCATGGGCGTGGCCAGTACGTGATACATGCGGCCCAGTGGCTGGGAGTTTGACAGCCCTGGTATACAGTATATGCACATACAAATTTGTTCTGCACCCTAATTTTGGCATGTCTTTTTTTCTGAATACATCATGAGACATGAAATTATCAAGTTTGAAATATTCATGTTTTTAGACATCAATAGATTGTGCAAGAAATAGGATTAATATGATCTGTCCCAATCAATACTATGATCTGTCCTAATCAATAGTCAAAGGTGATTTTTTTTTATATAATGCTGAAATGTTTTTATAATCTTGATGAGAGGCTTAAGGTCTCCATTACAGACATGTTTACACATGGAAGAAATACATATATATGTTTGGATATCATTATGTATCTGTCTGTATAACATCCCATCGTATTAATTTTGGGAGAAAGCTTTAATTATTCTGCAAACTTCTTTGTCACTCTTATTCCCATAACAAACTAAAGTTGACAAACGTCACCTAGAAAAGCCTTTCCAAGGTGAGCTGTATTTTTATTGTTTTCATTCTCTGAGCTTCATTTAGTTAGTGAGTTATTACATTGCCAATTAGTGCCAAGTCACACTGAGGCATATCAACATTATCATGATCATGATCATGATCATGATCAACATCATCATCATCCAATAAGAATATTTTACTTAGCATTGACAAGATCGGGGAGACAAAATAAAAAATTATGTAAAAAAGTAAAATTAAATTATATTACTTATTTGAAACACGGGTCTGAATTAAATGGAAAAATGGAAAACCAGAAAGCTGTATCCTTGTTCCTGAGTCTCTAACTTAGTTGTAATAAATCATATTTGCGTATTTTGACTTCCACATGCAAATTTTAATAGCAGACTAGCTCTTGCCTTCTATCAGAAGAATAGAGTAACCAAACTTATATATCTTCTGAAGTACCTAACAAACCTTTATAAACCAGAATATTTAAACACACAATTTTACTTGGTGGAATAAAATACCACCTTCTAGAGCAATTAAAATATATGTTGTCATATTTATAGGGCATTATAGCATTTATTTATATATTTTTGTCTTTACTCAGCTAAGTATAAAAATAAAGGGATTAGGAAAAGAAAAACAACCCTTGTCAAGTTTTTGAAAACCTGAAGATAACTGATAAGCAAATGTGTTTTTGTTGCTGCGAAGAACAGAATTAGAAATGATGGTAAATTTGGAGGAACTGATTTTAGATTTTATAATTGATAATGTAAAGATAATGTAAATCTGACTTGTAATCCCCCCACTCCTTATTTCTAGTGTACTGAGAATTTCTTTAAATAAAATGGCTAATGTGGTAATAACTAATATAAGCGTTCACTGTCATGTGTATGTATGTAAGTATGTATGTATATGTGCCTGCCTGGGTATGTGTGTACACAGACACAGACATACATTTATATACAGCATAAATGAAAGACTATACATTTAATTAACTTTAAATAAAAGGAGAATGTGTGTGTATGTATGTATGTATGTATGTATGTATGTATGTATGTATGTATGTTAAATTTGGGAGAACTGATTTTAGATTTCAGAATTAAGAGAATGTAAATCTGGCTTGTAATACCCCCTTATTTCTAGGGTACTGTACATACACAGCAGCATTAACAATATAATGTAAAACTAGGAATAGTTGTTGTATAATCAAAAGTACTACAAAAATATAAATAGAACAATTTTGATCTCAAAGACTTTGAATATTTTTGACATGAATATGTTGACATTTCAAACTAGTGAGGGATTTGGGTTTGACTCATTTTTTTATTATTAAAGTCAAAGAAGTAAACTTTCAAACTATATGGATTTTTTAAAAAAAATCCAGACTATGATTTAACAATTGTCAAAATAAAATGAGAAAAGAAGAATGAGATGCTATTTGAACCCCAGATTCACTAAGTTACAAATTTGTTTGGCCCATGCAAATCAAAGAAATAAACAACAGGCAAACAATTTTTCCTTTTTTGGTGTCTGTTTAACTGGTTTGATTTAGTTCTTAGCATGGTGTCTCTCTTACTCTCTCTTATCTTATTTTTTGGAACACTTTAATGAGTCTTTTATATGGTGTTGATATTTTCTTCACCACCTCATATAAAACCTGTTAAATAGTGAAAGCCACCTTCTCCTCTCTCTCTCCTCTCTAAGCATAGTCAAAAAAGATTGCCTGTTAATTTTTTTAAAATGCTGTTAAAGGCATTCTAGCTCTATTAACAGCCTTAAGATGTGATCCCACAAAGCATTGGCTTCTCCTGCCATTCTGGTTGGAAAAGACTGTTGGGCTTTTAAAGGCTTTTAAAAGATACTGTTAAATTTAGACACAAGACCTCAGGCCTTTAACATTAGTTGGCCTCTTCAATGGCTTGGCATGTGCAAAGGTGTCAACCTCATAGTAAGGATGTGGTGGCGTAAATGAGACCCTGATTGATTTTAGAGACATTTCTATTGTATTGGAGAAGAGTAGAAGAGTTATATTAGTCTGCGATGGCAAGAAATCAGGGAATTATTACCTTTTCCAACTAACAAGTGTTATTAAACAGACAGTTTGTCACAAAACAGACAGTATTCATTTATTTCCTTAAACAATTTATAAGTCCACCCATCCCTCAAAAGTGACTCTGCATAGCATACAATTTGGTAAGGTTATTGAGTAGTTTATGAATTTCATTCCAGTAGCCAATCATGATGATAGAGCTTAACTATCTCCTTTATGCCATCCAGTAGAACAAATGAAATTCAATTATTTTTGTCCGTGCTGGGAGATATTCTACATCCTAGAGCATGCTAATAACAATAGCAATCTTGGGCGCAATCCAAAACAACTGGAGTACCACTTGAAATACCAACAGCACTAAGAAAATCACCTATAGTCAATTGCAAAAGGCAGCTTTATTTAGAACAGCTTACATCTTGTGACAATATCTTTAACACTATCAAACAACATCTTTCTATCCCAGATCCTTGGGAAGTGCTCAGTAACTGGAGAAAAATGCAAAATCCAGTCTAAACATTTGGCTGACTATGCAAAAAATCATATCAGGGCATATTATGCCTGCAATTTGGCAGTTCAAATCTCACCAGGCTCAAGGCTGACTCAGCCTTCTATCCTTCCAAGGTGGGTAAAATGAGGACCCAGATTGTTGGGAGCAAGAGGCTGACTCTGTTAACTGCTTAGAGAGGGCTGTAAAGCACTGTAAAGCAATATATAAGTCTAAGTGCTATTGCATAGTAAATAGATGAGAAAGAATTGAAGAAGATCACATAGTATCAAGTCTGAAAATCTAAATTGAAAGATTATGGCATAAACCAGTTGTAGTGGTCCCAGTTATCAGCAAACTGGATGCCATACCAATATCTTGGATAGCACATAGAAAATCTGTGCATTGACAAAACTTTCATCTGTCAATTAAAAAAAGGGCACCCTGTTTGGACTGCACATATTGTACATTGATAATTATGACATCCTAGGTTCTAAGGGGAAACTCAGTGCATATGAAGGCTAACACCAGATAAAGAACTGGTAGCTGTGACTTCACTTTGTGGTGAACAGATCATAATAATACAACCACTCAAGACTTAACATTTATTTTAAAAATAACCACAAAAAATCTGGATGATGGACATTGCAGTAACTGGAAGCAGCAGAACTGAAGAGAGAGAACTGGGGAAAAATAACAAAATACAAAGATCTGAAAATAGAAGTAGAATTACTGTGGGATAATAAAGAGAAGACGGTATCAGTATAATAGGTGGCTTAGGTGTAATTCCAAAACATCTGGAGCACCCTTTGAACACTAATGGCATTAAAAAAAATCACCATCAGTCAATTGCAGTTTTATTTGGATAGTACTTTTAAAGCCATCAAACAACAGCATCTATTTACCCCTGGCCCTTGGGAATGACTTAATAGGTGGACAAAAATGCTACATCCAGGCTAAACACCTGGCTGACTCTGAAAGCAGATATAAAAACTGACGTCCTCCATCCTTCTATCTTCTATAGATATTATATATTTCTTATATACTATATTGTTACATAGTAAATTTGACAACATAGACAACATAGGCGTTCCAGAAATTTAAAGTAGTATGAGTCAACATTTTCTTCATTCATTTATGCTTTTGAACACCTCCTAAAGTGGAAGTGAGTTTCAGTTGGTGCAAATGCAATTCTCTTGTCCTTTGTTAAGTGGTACCTGCTGATATGTGTGATATATCAGTGCAATAATCATCTTCCCAAGAATCTACAGTCTACTTAACTACCCACAATTCAAGAGTAGTAGTCATTAGATACTCCACCCCTTTCTTCTTTTGGTGAGGAAGTGTGTTAACAGGGATGTCAAACTTCCGGCCCATCAGCCGGATGCATCATGTGCTGGCCACGCCCACACCCAGTTTAGCAAAAGGGAAACACGTCCTGATATATCACGTGACACCACCGTGATGACATGAGTTTGACACCCCTGTATTAACAGCTGCAGAGGAATAAAAGATACATATTTGCACCACTTCCTTTTCCTGTTCCCAAATGACCTTAAGCTTATACATGACACCAAATGAAAATCAAAATATAATTTAAAGCAGTCGGTTAGGAAAAAAGGCAGCAATGGTAAATCATTTTTATGCTGTTGTCCAAAACAGCATAAATGAACATTTTGATCTAGTCCCCAGGAGATACTTGGTGGTTGATTCAACTTTATCTATCAAAAGAGCAAGAAAAAAAGTCAACAAATGGGAAATTTAATTTTTACACCTCACAAAAAAAATAAAGAGAGACCAAAAAAACCTCCAAAGAAGTGCTGGTTGTCGGAATTCTTGGTTAAAGATCTAGATCAGGACGTAGAATGAAGCTTCTCAGAATTCCTCATATGAAGTAGTGACCTGGTTCCATGACAGCAGATCTGTCTCTTCAGGCGGCTGCCAAGAAGAGACAGCTGATATCACTCTTTTCCTGGGCATCTTTGTTATGTTTTTCTTAGTTCTGCATGAGCTAAGATGCGCAGGAGCTCAGCAGAAAATCTGGAAAAAAGAAATCTCTCTTTATTTTGAGGCAGACAGTGCTGACTAAGCAAAGCTGAGTACATTCCTTTTTAACTCACCTGCCCATGGGCATAGGGAGGGTGTTGCTATGCTTAACACAGAATATAAAATCACTTTGTGTTCTTTCAGCTGCATTCCTAAGTAATAAAAATGCTTATTTCAGCCAGAGTACTCTGGCGCTGCCCCTGGTGAATGTAGAGATCCATGTTTTACAATTCATACACAAATGAAACGCCATGAAATATTCATGAAGCATACTCTAAATTATGTACCAAACAACCAGACTACTGTCGTTATCGCACTTTTCATCTGGTAAATATCCCGGCGGGCACAATGAATTCACTTATATCTCACAAAGAGTTTCCCAACATGTTTAAATTATTTATCTTATGTCTATAGTCTTTTTCTTTTTTAAAAATAGAATGGTACAAGAAGCAAAAAGATAGATGATAGGAAGATAAATAGACAGACAATAGACAGGCAGGCATCTATTTGCACAAAGCCATGCTAATTTGAATTAAGGTGAAAGGCATAATCTCTCTCTCTCCATCCCTCTTCCTATCTATCTCTCTATCTCTCTATCTCTCTATCTCTCTATCTCTCTATCTACCTATCTACCTATCTACCTATCTATCTATCTATCTATCTATCTATCTATCTATCTATCTATCTATCTATCTATCTATCTATCTATCTATCTATCTATCTATCTATCTTATCATCTTCCCCAGTAGGGTCCTTTTAAGATTCTAAAGGACTAGCCATGTTTTCTTTACATTATTAATGTAATTATCCTCTCCATCACTTTATGTTTATAAAAGTTAGTAGCCCAGTAAACAGGAACAAAGAAAAAAAGAAAACATTGAAATAATTCATTGGATTATATTTTAATTACTTTGAATGAAAAATATTAGTTTATCTGACTTTTCAGATAGACTCATACTTTTAAAATGTCTCCTTCATTTCCCCTATTAAAAGGCACCCCAATTTAAAGTAAATTATTGTATATGGATTCCTATACTGTAAATTTAGTGGAAGGTTTGCCTGAATTATTGATAACCTGAAAAAAGGAGTTGTGTTTCTAAAATTGTATTCAAATTAATTTATATCCTGGCATCAGGAAGATACTTTAAAAAATAAAATCGAGCAATCTTAAAGCCATTCTTGCCGAGGCAAGTATCTTATCATGACATGAGTCTATCATGTGATAAGATGAATGGTGTCATTTGTAGCTTCTTAAAAGGCAGCTGGAGAACACATGGGAATTTCTTGACACTTCATTCCAAATGACACTCACCACTTACAATAAGCAGCAGCCACCAACATCAGACATAATAGATCAGTCTGAAGAGGAGAAAAATGCAGAAGCAGCATGTTAAACTCTGGCAAATATTTAATACATTCTGACGTACTTGACCCTGTGACTAAAGAATATACACTTTAAAAAAGTGAGCTTATTTAAATAATTTTGAAATTCACTTAAAATTACGTTAAGTAAAAAATAATAACTACTTCAAATATATAAGATGTGTGGTTTGGTCTTGATGCATTATATATATGGATCTTTCTTGTTTCCTTTAAACGAGGAAAGAGGTAAAGGTAAAAATAATAAATTATCAATTATTGACAGTATTAAGTGTTTGCTATTAACTGAACAAAGAAGAAACATAACTGAGAGTAATATGTTTATGGAACCATCTTGTTGCCCAATCACTAGTCTCTAGTGGTGAAGCACAGCCTTGCCAAAAGAAAGACATGACATGAGGAGAGAAGCAGAATTTTCTGCCATTCTGGCTTTATTCGTTTCTGGTTTGTTTTGAAATATTTCCTCCAACTGCAAACAGCGATAAATTTTTTGTTTAAATCAGATCAATAGTTGGTCTCTAAAAACACTTAAGTTTCCAACACAACGCTGCCCTAACCTCACAATGCAAGTCATCAAACACTCAACCAATTCGGTGACTTACAGGAACAAAAGCATTATAGCCTTAATTTAATAGTTACATAAGTACTGTACATAAAGTATCTGCAAACTAGAAATAATTTTACATCATTGTAGTTGTTTTATCCACAAGTTTGAAATATATATATTTTAATAACAATATGTATACATATTAAAAATGCAAAAATATGTTGAAAGGGCCAGATATACTTATGTATTTAAAAAAAAGCAAAGCTAGAGCAGAAATTAATCCATTTGTCATTAAGATGCCTAACCAATTATGACTTTATGAGGTCAGCGGAATTCTTACAGCAACACTCAAATGCTGTTTAGGACATAAAACTGACAACATATAACAAACTATATTTTAAAAATTGGTCTGAACTGCAGTTTACATAGTTTAAAAACTACTGGTGAATTATATTTATGTTATTTAAATCCAACAAATAAAAGATTTGTCTCCTTTTATAGATACTTTTAGACACCCATCTCCTCCCGTGAACAAATGAACTATTTCAGCATGTGTTATGCGTGAAAGTGTGTCCTTTAATTTCATTCTTTGAACTAATTACAACCTATCATGGTATCTTGAGAATTGTACAGTCTTGTGGAGGATGGGTGAGAATTATCAATACATGCTATTAAATTTCAAGTGGACTAGAAGCTTTCCTTTTATCTGGCACTTCAATGTCTGACAGATGTTATGGCTATTGACCAGGATGTTTAAATTTAAGACAAGCCTATTCAAGGGTGCAGTATTTCTTTCTTAATTATTTTTCCTTTTAGAACTCTGAAAATAAGAAATAAGACAGTATAATGGACATTAATTTATGTTTCTCTCAAGTGTTGTACAAGGCATAAGAAAAGCAATTGTGAATGCCTAAAGCTTGTGATCAAAAGCTAGTTTGGAATAGGATTTAAAATAGAGGATGATTGAACCAGCATTCTTCATCCTACTGTCTTACATTCATTTATATATATCATAAGGAATAGATATCTTGTCATCAGTATAAAGCATGTTAAAATAATAACATTTAGTTACTAAAATGGTAAGAGACGAGAAAACATTTACTGTGTGGTTTTACATCATGTAAATAAAGTTTGACTTCTGCATTTTTCAATCATATACTCTATTTCAGACTAGTAAAGGCAGATAAAAGCAGAAATTGAAATGCAATTCTCCCCCATGTCCTATTTCCCCAAATCCCCCCAGTAATTTTGTGTTTGTGTATTTACATATGTATAATATCTTAATACATATATGTATTAATAAAGACTGCAATCTTCTAGAATCCTGAATCTTCTTGAATAAGGCTGTTAGATGTGTTTTTGAGATTATATAAAAATACCTAGATACACAATTGTAAAAATGCCAATGTAAGTACCAAATCATAATTCTATAAATATTAAAGAATCTACTATTATTTATTTCCATCCCACCTTTATTATTTTTTCCAAACAGCTCATAGTGGTGAACATACCCAATATTCCTTCCTCCCCTTATTTTTCCACAACAACAGCCCTGTAAGCAGAGGTGCAATTCACTGGTTCGGTGAGCGCGCACTTTGCATGCAGCTGATCCAACTGCATCTGAAGAAAACAGCTGAGGTGGAGCAAACTGCTCTGCCATGTGAATCATCTGTGCTGCTCTAACAAAAAGACATAAAGCACAGGAAAGAGTAGGGGCAGGCGGGTCCACATGCTTGTCGCAGCGAACCAGTTTGGAGCCAGCTGATCATCAGAACAAGGGGTCCACCCGAACCAATAAGAACCGGGAGAATCCCATTCCTGCCTGTGAGATGGATTGGGCTGAGACAGTGACTTATCAAAGGTCACCCAACTAGCTTTCATGGCTAAGGAGGGACTTGAACCCATGGTCTCTTGCTTTTTAGCTTCATGCCTTAACCACTAGACCAGGGATCCCCAACCTTTTCGGCGCCGCGGCCCGGTTCCGACATCAGCTGGCGCCGCGCGGTCATCCGGCGTCAACTGGGCGCCGCCATCTTTTATGATGAAAAGGCGCTTCCGGTGGCGTCATCGAGCGCTGTTTCGTCAAAAAAATGGCGGCGCCAGCGCTTCTGGTGAGCTTTTTCGGTAGAAATGGCTTTCTACCCGGAAAAGCTCACGAGCAGCAAGCGCCCGCCATCTTTTATGACGAAACAGTGCTTCCGTGAGCTTTCTACCGGAAAAGCTCACCAGAAGCGCTTTTTACCAAAAAAGATGGCGGCGCCCAGCAACCAGCGGCCGGTAAGGCTTGTTCCGCGACCCGGTACCGGTCCGCGGACCGGCGGTTGGGGACCCCTGCACTAGACCAAACTGGCCCTATATTACCATATTATATTATCTATATTATATTATTATATCTATATTACCTTGCCTGACCATTCACCATCTCCCACATTTTTGAATGGCTCTATCATTAAGCCTGAGGCGAGAAATCTACAGTCTCCAAACTTTTTTTTAGGTGGGGCGGGGTGAGGGAGGAACAGCTTTTTAGGATCACATTATAGAAGATAGGTAGCAACCCACCAAATGATAAAACAGCAGTTTCCCATCATTTTTCCAACTGCAAAAAAGTGTGCAATTTTTGAGATTGACCTGAAATACCTAAACATTTTTTTAAAAAATCCCCCAAACCCATACTAGCTGGTATGGTCAATAGCTGGAACAAAATTGAAAAAGTGTATTCCCATCATCTGAGAGTTTATTTATTTATTTGATTTGATTTGTCAATTGCTTACAAGATAATAGGTATAAGTGTATACATGGTTATGAATACATGAAATGGGTACATATAAGAAAAATAAAAGAAACAATAGGACAAGGACGGTAGGCACATTGGTGCGCTTATACACTCCCCCTACAGACCTCTTAGGAAAGGGGTGAGGTCAATAATAGAAAGTCTAAGGTTAAAGTTTTTGGGGTTTGGGGAAGAAACCACAGAGTCAGGTAGAGTATTCCAGACATTGACCACTCTGTTGCTGAAGTTGTATTTCCTGCAATCAAGTTTGGTGCGGTTAACCTTGAGTTTGTATCTATTGTGTGCTCTTGTGTTGTTATGGTTGAAGCTGAAGTATTCATTGACAGGTAAGTCATTGCAATGTATGATTTTATATACCATACTTAGATCAGACCGAAGACGGCGTAATTCAAGGTTTTCTAGGTCTAGAATTTCAAGTCTGGTGGCATAAGGTGTTCTACAACGAGTAGAGGAGTGGAGAACTCTTCTTGTGAAATATTTCTGGACTTTCTCAACTGTGCTAATATCAGATACGTAATGTGGGTTCCAGACTGATGAGCTGTATTCGAGTATTTGTCTAGCAAATGTTTTGTACACTCTAGTTAGTAGTGTGATATTACCAGAGAAAAAACTACATATGATTAACAACTCTTAATGCCTTTTTGGCTATGTAGTTACAGTGGGCTCTAGCACTTAGATCATTAGAGATGAGTATTCCAAGGTCCTTTACAGAGCTTGGATTATCAACAACGTCTTGACTATTCAGCTTGTATTTTATTTTCTGATTTTTTTTGCCAATATGTAAGACAGAGTATTTATTTGTTGAGATTTGAAGTTGCCATTTGTTTGACCATTCTGATACATAGTCAAGATCTTTTTGAAGGGTAGCAGTATTGCCTGTGGTATTGAACAGCTTTACATCTTCAGCGAAAAGAACGCAGTTGCTCTTAATATGATCACAGAGGTCATTTATGTAGAGTATGAAGAGAGTTGGTCCTAGAACACTGCCTTGGGGGACACCACTATTGACAGGTACAGATTTTGATAGGACACTCCCAATTTTGACCATTTGTTGTCTGTTTGACAGGAATGCTTCTATCCAGTTATTCAGTTGTCCAGAGATACCATAAGATTTTAGTTTTAGGAGTAATTTGTCATGTACCACTGAATCAAAGGCTTTACAGAAGTCTATATAGATTGCATCTATTGTTTTGCCCTGATCGAGTTGTGTAGTCCATATGTTTTTGCAGTGTAAGAGTTGTAGATTACAGGATAGTTTTTTTCTGAAACCAAATTGTTTATTAGAGAGTACGTTGTTTGTTTCTAAGTGGGGGATAATGGATTGGTTAATAATTGATTCCATGACTTTACAGGTGATGCAGCATAAGGAGATTGGTCTGTAATTTTCAACTAGGCTGGGGTCTCCCTTTTTGAAGATGGGGATGACCGTGGCTTGTGACCATAGGTTAGGCAAGGAGCTGGTCCTGAAAGATTTTTCAAAGATTATGTTAAGAGGTTTGGCTATGGCAGTGGATAGCTTTTTAAAGAAGTAGGCACATATTCCATCCAGTCCAATAGATAGAGATGGTTTTAGATTGCGTAGTGCTTTTTCAACATTGTCTTCTGTAAAATCGATATGTGTTAGTTCATTGTAGTTTTCTGTGGTTCGGCTAGGAAATACTGGGCATGATCCATTGCTATTTACAAATATTGAGCCAAAGAATGAGCCAAAGATGTTGGCTTTAATGGTTTCATTTTGCAGTCTTTACCATAAGGTCCTATCAGGGGTGGGATGGACCTTGAGTCCTTTAGTTTGTTGTTTACAAAATTGTAAAAAGTGCGGGTGGAATTGCTATGTAGAAGGTTTTCTTTTTGTTTAATGTGATAATTGGTGCATTCAGTCTTTATCTGGTGGCATAAATTTTTGTATCGGCTTTTGAAATAGGCAATGTGACCAGATTTGTTTTTCTGCCAGAGTGATCTCTTTTTGGATTAAAGTTTCCTTATTGTTATGGGTAATCTGTTTTGTTTTGTTTTGGGAGTTGTTATTGGTACATATAGTTTGATGACCCTTTTGACTTCAAGTAAAAATATGTTGTAATGGTCTTCAACAGTATTGCATCCAATGAATAGAGATTGCCAATCAAGGGATGAGAGATCGTTGTCTATAAAATCATAGTTGCCTTTTTTGAAGTTATAATTGGGGATTACGTCATTGTGATGATTTTTGTGTGGGCATATGTTAAGACAAAAGTCAAAAGTTGTTTGCCCACTTTTGTATTAAAAGCAGGACATTCACTGGTGTGGGTAAAAAGCATCAGTTCCATTCCTTTATATGTGTGTCACATGTGCAACACACATAAAAAAGGCCATGATTTAATTATGCAGTCCCAACCACCATCTTCATTTTCTGTTCCCTTCTCTCCTCTTCCCATGAGACATTTCTGTGTAGAAGACAGTGGCTTTGAAGTATTCAGTCTATTTTCATTGGGAAAAAAATCCCATCAGCTTTTTAGTATGAAAAATAGGACAGTATTCTTTCACACCACCCTTATCTTTAAATTAAAATCCATTCACAGTGCCAGACTGAATCCTTTGTGCCTTTGAATCAATTCAACCGACTTCTGCGCATGTGCACAGATAACCATTCAAATAGCAAATGTGGATGCAAACTCTGATCCTGAATGGGAAATTGGATGGTGAACAAGACAGTCCTGCCATTTGGCAGAACAAGATGGCATTTTCAGATAACAATGGGATGGAAGAAGAATTGATCCACCATCTTACTTCTGCCATTCCAATCCAAATCCTGGAGCAGTTGTTGCACCAAAGATGCATGACTTTCAAGCTGTTTTACCACTCCATCAGCCCCACTATTAGAGCAATTGAAGAGTGATACATTTGAGGCATTTATGATGGAAAGCAGTTGACCATCAACCAACAACAAGCTAGTGCAAGTCCATCAAAATTGCGGGCCACAGGCCAGATGTGTCACATGCTGGCCACGCCCACCCCTGGTTTAGCAAAGGGGGGAAAAGTTGTGATATGTCACATGACGACAATGTGATGCTGTGAGTTTAACACCCCTGAGCTAGTGCTATTGCTGATGCTTCTGGGGAAAAAAGTTAGGGGGACATGTGGGAAGGGTGATAGGCCATCTTCTTCTGCCTCAGGTGGCAAGTTTTCTTTTTTACAGCTCTATTTTTCTGATTACCTTGAAGTACCCCAAACTTTCTACTAATTAGTTCATGGCTCCTTTTGCTTATCACTTAGCAGTCATGTCATTAACGATTGCAATCAGGGGTGGGATTCTACCAGTTTGCACCTATTCACTAGAACCGGTTGTTAACATTCTAAGCAGTTCGGAGAACCGGTTGTTAGAAGAAATTACTGGCCTAATCCTGTAAAGAAGGCAGGAAGGAAATATTCTGGTGTTGCTTACAGAAACTGCCTCTCCGTTAACCCTTATTACATTCTTGGCAGGACTAGACTTCCTGTCTCTGGAACTTCTCTGGATCCCCCCCCCTCCTTTGCTGGTACTTTGCTTGTGTGGAGTGACCATTCAAAGTTACAATGGCACTGAAAAAAGTCACTTATGACCATTTTTCATACTTATGACTGTTGCAGCATCCCCACAGTCATGGAGGCTAGGCGAGGAGATGCGTGCCTCGATGTGAATGATATTGAGTTGGCCACACCTAGCCAATAACATGACCACCAAGCCATGTCCACCCAGTCACATGACCACCTAAGCCACGCCCACAGAACCAGTTGTTAAAAATTTGAATCCCACCCCTGATTGCAATGTATATGTGTGTGTGTGTGTCTCCTGTGGACATCTTAGCATTTGATTAAGTGAATATTTGTACCTAGGTTGTAGTTTCTGAGATCAGCCTTTGTTTTGGCACATTTATCACAAATTTTAATGTAGAGCAATCTACTTGAAGAAGTCCCCCAAATGGAATTATCCTGTCAGAAACTGCATGAAGAGCTAATTCAATTCTTTCGTCCAAACAGACAGTAGATCTCTGTTTTTCTTGCTGTGTAACATATGGCCTTTGAGCATATAGGTTGGGATACCTGATATGTTCTTTTTGTGCTCAGGATTTGAGATATTTTTCACATGACCTTTTGTTTGGTGGTTGCAACAATCCCCGATAAATATCTTAGGCAGGTTGTTTCCAATTGAATGTAAGTGTACAATAGTAATTTGCGTCCATTTAAAGTGGGCAGACTTATGTGTGTATGTGTTTGTATGAGCCAGAGCAAAATGGAGTTAACCAAATATAAACAGCCTTTGACAGTTTTGGACAAGTTTAAATGGATGGAGAAAAGAAAATTATTTCAAAAGCTTTCACTGAATGGAAAAAGTTGACTATCCACAAAAATAATTATTTCTACTGGCTCTCAACTTTTTCTCTCTTGTTATTAGATATTTCAGTCTGAACAAAGAAATCCTAACAAAAAGTATTAATATAATTTCCCTTACTGTGCAGAAAGATTTCCAGCTGTGAAATAGATTTTTTCCCTCTGTGAGAGCTATTCCTCTTGCTCCTTCAACTCACCTTTCAAGTACGGCTGGGACTTTTTATTTTTATTTTATTATATATTTTTACTACCTGGGTATCTATACTGCTGCAATCAAAATCTTCTTGCTTGAGTGGCTTACACTTGATAGACAGTGGAAGAAAATGCAGGTGCAATAACATTTGAGCTTGAAAAACAATGGCTTTGAGAAATACCAGGACCTCTTTTTTCCCTATTATTGTCTTTTTCTTTTTTTTTGTCACTATCTTTCACACACACACACACACACACACACACACAGAGAGAGAGAGAGAGAGAGAGAGAGAGAGAGAGAGAGGGAGATACTATATGGCAGTGATGGCTAACCTTTTCAGCTTGGTGTGTCGAAAATCAGGAAAAAGTGTAGCCTTCCTCGGGTCGTGTGTCACTTCAAGAAATATCAATAATTTGGTTTATGACGGACTGGGCTGGGGTGATCACACAGGGCTGTGAAACTCATCTCCCTGGTCTCAGGGCTGCAGGTGCAGGATGTGGGGATCGGAAGGCCACCTTACAGGGCTGTGAACCTCATGGATCTCCTTTCCTCCTGTAGCGTTCCTGAGGTAATGAAACTGACAAACCTCAGTTTATGGCGGTTAAAACTGGTTCTCTGCTGCAAAGATCTTGCGGCAGCGGTGACACCACGCCTCCACGCAACAAGCAGGGAGCAGGGATTGGAGCAGAGCACTGGCAGCCTCTAAATGTGCAAGTTTTCCCCAGACCAACAGGCGTGTCAGTCAAAGTGCCTCGGCGTGTCACGAGTGACACGCGTGTCATAGGTTAGCCATCACTGCTATATGGGGTGACTAAAAAATTAACCAGACATTCCTGATCTTTGTAGGCTGACAGTTTAATGACGGCCACAGAAAATGAAGATCAATGTCTCAATTTGTCCCTTCACCCCTTTGAAAGCTAATCCTGGTTTGCTTTAATGAAAGGTATGCAAACTTAGGATCCGGTAGGCTTGGATCTAAACTGGTCATGAATCTTATCCCACTACATACCTGGTGTCCCCATGTTGATGCTTGTAACATGCTAGTGGTGCACCAAAAGGTGGGGAAATCCAGTTGCTCAGCACATATTGAAAAATCATACTCTTCTTCCTGCACCTTTCCGTCCCTTTATTTTTCAGGTGGAGATCATGACTCTTCACCAATATGCCTAACAGCCACCCTGCAAATTGTAAACAAATGGCAAATGACAACCTTATGAAAGGGTTACGCATAGCCGTGTTTATCTACTTTATTAAAGGTTGGCCGGTGTCTCCTTTTCTCCAAATAACACTCTCGCCCTTCCGCCTTTTTTTTAGGAATCATACTTTCACCAAAGGGGGGGGGGG
The DNA here is from genome assembly GCF_049901735.1 of Notechis scutatus. Lineage (NCBI taxonomy): Eukaryota > Metazoa > Chordata > Lepidosauria > Squamata > Elapidae > Notechis > Notechis scutatus. The sequence goes on along the minus strand of NC_142010.1, from coordinate 243,496,479 downwards.
GGGGGGGGGGGGGGGGGGGGGGGGGTTTTGGGGGGGGGGAAGTAATGTAAAAGTTGTTAAAAAGCTATTGCATATTAGAACTACAAGGCTAGTTATGACTTTAAATTACTGTCTGGATTATTGCTTCAGATTGTCTTCCTTTCATGAAAAAGAAACCTTCCTTTTTTCTTTGGTGGCTTTGAGTCAATTTTTACTCCTGGTGACTGCCTGGACAAGTTCTTGTTAGTTAAAGTTTTCTTGCTAAGGTTTTTTTCAGAAATGGTTTGCCATTGTCTTTCTATAGCTGAAAGGAGCGAATGGCTCAAGGTCTGGCTTTATGCCTAGGGCGAAACTAGAACTCACAGTCTTCTTATTTCTAATCTGGTACCTTTAACCATTACACCAAACTGGTGTGTGACTGTGGGTGTGCATATAAATGTACATATACATACATCCACTATCTGCCCTTTGGGATTGCAACATTTCAGGTGTTGGCCTTCTTCTGCAGTATGCAATGTCCTTTCAAGGATGTAGAGAATTCTGTCCCTAGGCCATCTTAACTTCTCCAAATTGAATAGGTTGCTTCATTCATCTTTAATTTCTAGTTCCTTGATCATTTATACAGCTGTCCACTGAACCTGTTCCAGTTTATGTGAATTCTATTTAAAATTAAGAAGCCTGAAGGTTAAATGGGAACGATTGCTTCTTGTTTTTAGAAATTGTGCTTTGGCTGATGCAGGATAAAATAGGATTTACTTTCTTTGAAGCCGCATCACACTAATCCACAATGAGGATTTTAAAGATCAAACGAGACAATGTCAAAGTTCTGTAAGGATAGAAGCTATATGCCCATTGGAAAATCATTTTGATCTGCTAGTGATCTTGGTGATGAGCACCTGGATAAAATGAAAAGTTCCACTGAAAATAACTATGCTCACAAACAAATAAAGAAATGCTATTTTTTTTGTTTTTTTTTTAAAGAATTCAGAAGGACAAAATCAGCCAAGAAAGCAAAGCCCAGAACAGCTCAGTAAGGCTTGGATGTCCTCAAATAGCTCTGAAGTTTTGATCATTGGGGAAAAAGAGATTAAAATATTGGAAGACAAATCCACGACATTGAGCAGAGGCCCCCGACTTTTTGGGCACCAGGGTCTGGTTCTGCGGAGAGGATTTTTTTTTTCCCGTGGACTGGAGGGGGTGTGGTTTTGTGTGCTGCCTACATCCCATGGATGGGGCTTGGTTGTTTGTATACTGGTTTCTGGAATTCCGTGGACCAGTACCAGTTCACAAACTGGAGGTTGAGGACCTCTTACCAAGTTTGCATGACCTACAATGGGGCTGTCAAACTCATGGCCCATGGGTCAGATGCTTCACAAGCTGAAGGGGGGAAAAAGTTGCAATATGTCATGTGACGCTGCCTTGACGATGTGAGTTTTACACCCCTGACCTATAACCTGAGTCACATGATGAGGGGCTGGGTAGAAGATTGGATATTATCCCAGACATAGCTAGGAATGTTCTGTCTGATAATATTTTCTATTACATGATTGTGTTGATAACCTTACTCCCTGTAACACCTATTAGAGCAATTTACTATTATAGGATAATGTTTGTTTCTTCCTCATTTCTTAGCTGAAAGTTCAGAAGATCTCCCTCTTTCTCCCCCTTTCCCACTCTCCTTTTGTGCTTTGTAGCACAGGCTGGCCAGATTTCACAGACTTCCCAGAGCTTTCTAAGTAATGTAACACCTGACACAAAACTATTTCAATAAAATCACTGTTTCATCACAGAAATGATCCCATCGTTGGCTCCAGTCTCCCCATGCAGGCCTTCCCCACCTGTTTCATGTTTCTCCTCCTCCCTTTACCTGCTTTTTTCCACACAACAAGACAATCCAAAATGTGTGTGCCGTTTAGGTGTCACCCGGTCTACGAGGCTCGAAAAGCTCTGCCAGGGAGCATAAAAAACAAAAAAACACTAATGGCTCCTCAGAATCACATTTCCCTACAAGGGTGGAAAGCTGAGAAGAGGGGAAGGTAGCTATAGAATGCGAGTTTGAATGAGGACACTTTGTCTGTGAATGGAAACTCTACGTTCTTTGTGATTTTTAACAGGCTGTGTCTGTTCCCCCTCGAAAGGAATTGTAGGAGAGAAGATTGGATTAAGTAGTTTTTATTTTATTTCAATGCACTTGTTCACTTTTACAAAGATCAACTTACTTAGCCATGTAATAAAGTCTTGTTTTACAATAATAGTAATGTATATTATATCACTGTAGGTACCTGCACAGAAGAGAATTAGAGGAGGAAAAGAAAACAGTTGTTTCTTTGGTGAATGAAACATATATCATTACTTCCATTCACCAGGTTAGATATACCTTGAACCTTAGCAAGCTATTCAAAACACACTCCGGCTGCCAATTAATCAGCTTTAAAGCTAATAGGGAAATAAAAGGTTTGGGTCAATTCCACTCTTTTCTGTTATCTTTTTCTCTAGTTCCCCTCTGCTCCAAAAAACCTTATGGGGAAATTATGGAAAGCATGGTTGTGTAATCAGCGTGAACAGCACACAACCCAGAGAAATAAGGTTTCTTTTATCCTTAAACTCTTCTTTAAAGTTTAAATTTCCTCATAATCCTCTCCACCGCTTGCAGTCAAGCCAAAGGCTGAAGACATCCGTTTATTTACCTGGGGGACTGAGCATGATGTTTACTTCCACATAGAAAATGTAAGATTTATTTTATTTTCTTAATGTTAAAATATGATATCCTGACTTTCCAAGAAGTTCAAGAGACAGGAGGCTCTGAATTATCAATTCAGCACTGGTTGGGGAATTTTAGAATTTGAAGACAACAGATTTCTAATTTGCCAAGACTGAAAAAACACCATTTAAGGGCTTGTTATGTATGACACATTTACAGCAGTATTTTTTCACTGATAATAGAAGAGTCTGCAACTGGCTATTTACAAAACTGTTTCCTTAATTCTAGATTTTGAGTAAGAAAAAAGATCAAGAAAGAAAGAAGATTGAAGTGCAAAAAGGAAAGGAAAGGCAAAGAGAATTTAAAAAAATGGATATGTGACTTCTTTGATAGAGATATAAAAATATATCAAACTCTTACTCTAGGCTTAACATATATCTATATTGTTTCTATCAGCTATAATTTCTAATCATCAAATCCTGAAATCAACATTTTATTTATTTCAATTTATCTTTCAATTTTCTGTTTTTGAAAATCAATAAAGTTTTTTTAAAAAACTTACTTCCTAATTCTTATCAACTTGTAAATGACATGATCTATTTGAAAACTTCTAGCCTCCTAGTTTAAGAAAGAAATAGATCTTGCTAACTATGAAGAGAGTAGCATCCATATAGTATTACAAAAAAAAATGTTCCCCACCATATTTGTAACAAGTTTTATGAATTAATTTTAGTTCAAGAAAAACTAGGCCTTGGTAGATTGTAACTGATAAACCTTATTAAAGCCCCATTTCTTGCTAAGTGATGTTTGTTTGTTTGTTTATTTGTCAAAAGCTTACAATACAACAGAAACAAGAATAAACATAAGTTTAAATACAAGAAATAGGAATATGTTGCTTAGGGGAAGTACCTTGTGGAGCTGAGTCAAGTCTCTCAAACTCCTTGAACTGTCAGCTGATCTGAGTCAATGAGCCATTTTGCTTTGATGGATATGGCCTCTGTGCATGTCCATGTGCCAAGGCTGCTAGCTCTACTGATTTGAAGTGAGTCATTGCACTGTTTCAAAGAGATGCTTCACTTGAAACTTTGTCCAAAAATAAAGCATTCTTTGGAAGATTTATATAGGCTTAATCAGCGGTGCGATTCAACTGGTGTAACTACTGGTTTGGTGACCATGCACAAAGCATTTTAAAAGCATTTTAAAAAGACAATTTTTAGCTATAATACTTACCTTCTGTTGCATCCCTGGTGAGTAAAACAGCTGATGCGTGGCAAACTGCTCTGCCGCATGAATCAGCTGTGCTCAAAAACAAGGAAATAAAGCAAGGAAAGGGGCAGGGGTAGGTGGGTGGGACCAAATGATCACTGGAACAACCGATTCACCTGAACCGGTCTGAACTGGTAGAATCCCAACCCTGGGCTTTCCTGGTACACAGGAAAAGGAATCAGGCTAGAAACAAGAAGGCTATCAGTTCAGTTCTGCCTTAGGCACAAAGCAGACTTGATGATCTTGGGACAGTCACTCTCTTTCAGTCCTAGAAAGCAGGCAATAGCAAATATTTCTAAAAATCTTGTCAAGAAAACTGCAGGGGTTAGTTCAGAAAATCACAAGGAGTCAAGAGGGAGGGTCTAGAATATTTCACTGCAGCCAACTCACCCTGCCCTACTCGCCCCAGCCATCTTGCCCTGGTTGACTTGCCCCAGCCAACTTGCTACAGGACAACTCACTGTGGGACAATTCAATGCAGAATAACTCAAAAAGGGACAAATTAATTGCAAAGGGCCTTGTCTTGTTTCAGGTTTAAACCTTCTCAAATTAGAAGACCTTGAGGCTAGAGTGAGCTGCAATTCTACTTGTCCCTCTCTTGAACTCTCCCATGTTGAATTGTCCCAAGGTGAATTGTCCGATGATGAGTTGGCTGCAGCAAATTGACTGGGATGAGTCAGCCATGGCAAGTTGTCCCATTCTGCAAGAGGGACTTGAAGGTACCAAACAAGCAATGTCATGACAAAATAGTAACAATAGTGCATTGGAAGATCTGCAAGAAATACCATTTGCCTGCAAGCAAGAATTGATGTGACCATAAAATAAAGAAAATAATAAAAGCAAAGAAGCTAAAGTGGCCTGGGTCCTTAGAATTGAAATAGACACACATCTGTCACACAACACCCAGATGTAACAATTGTTGATAAGAAAGATGACAAAATTCAAAGGACATTGCAGTACCTGGAGAAAGAAGAAGAGAAGAGAAAGAACTGGAGAAAATCATACAATAGAAAGATCTGCAATTAGAATTAGAAAAAATGTGACAAAAGAAAGCAAAGATACTATCAATAATAATAGGTGCCTTGAGTGTAATTCTAAAAATATCTGGACCATCACTTGTGCACTATGGGCATTGATAAAATAACCATCAGCCAATTGCAAAAGGCAGTTTTACTTGGAACAGCTTAAATCTTGCAATGACAAAGAACTACTACTGCCTATTCTAGACTCTTGGGAAGGAGTTGATAGGTAGAAAAAAAATGACAAATCCAGAGGTATTTGAATATTTTTTTTCTCTATAATTAAGCTCAGTTATGACTACATTAGTGATATTGGAATTCCAAAAAGGAAAAACTTCAATATGGATTTTATTAGTGCCAATGGTCAGCATTTAAAGAATAGATCCCTAGCACTTTTCAATGTGCAATGTTTTTTAGTATAAACAATTATTTATTGCTTGTTGTCCAGCATTTTCCTCAGAAGTTTAATGAGCATAGAATTGCTTCATCTGATTATTTCACCACAACCTCATTGGGAAGGTGGGTTGGGGCAGAGAGAAAACATCTGGTCCAATGTCATCAAATGAGATTCCACAGCTGGAAGTTGGTCAGAACTTGGATCTCCTCAGCACTCAATGAATACTTCATTATGACACCACACTAGTTCTGAAGTTCTGTGAGGGAAAAATCAAGAATAGTTCAGCAATGCCCTTTTCATTATTATTTTTTTGTAAATAATAATAATAATGCAACAATTTAGAGAAAGAAAGAAAAAGAAAAGAGGAAAAAAGAGCACATTCAGATAATAATTTTCTGACCATTGGTTTATAGAATGTGCATAGTTTTTCTTGAAAGACACACTTCCAAAAACATTTATGTGTATTAAGAATCGCATTGAAAAATTCAGCAGCATGTGCAATCCAATGAGTAACTTAGTTCCATGCTGTCCAGGAAAATGAACTGATTCTTTTAAAAAGTCCACTTAAATGTTTTTTTTTTCAAGAAATACATCTTTCTGCCCAGCTCTGATAATAATTCATCACACATGGAAAGATTCAACCATAGTTTCAGCTGGGTAAGTATGAGCATCCTAGACCAAGATAAATCTAAAAACCTTTTCTGCATGTCATTCAGACAAATCAGCCATTAATTGATGCATAGATAAACCACATTTATAAACATTCAAAAGAGACAATAAAACAACTAAGAAGGAAACAGAAAGAACAGAACATATCCTTTCCAGAAAACAACACTCAGATAAGCAGGGAATAACACAGACAAGCAATCAAGCGGAAAGCAACACCCTAATCAAGGAACCACCAAGAAGAAAACCATATTCCCATCCAACACTGGCAGGGAAGCTACTGTATATAAACAGAGAGCAAACTCCATATTACTTGGGTAATGAAATATCTGCAAGAAACAACCAAGCCCAGAAAGCACTAAGGGCTCCAGAATGAGTAATTTTTTTACCAGGAAGAAGCAAAAGCTAGCATGAGTCCATTGAAGAACAATAATAAATAGAAGTATTGACCCTGTCTTATTTTCAATATACCAGTAGAATTGCGCAGAGCTATGCCCTCCTCTAACTAAATAAAAGTGTGAAAATAAAAGAAATGTAATCTTGATACAAAAAGACAAAGCCAAGGCTTGTCCCCGAATGGGGATGCTATAATCAAAGAATAAGAAAAAAGAAAGAAAGGCAGCATAGTATTAACAGCGGTCCAGGTTTTTTTGAGAGAAAGGGAGAGAGAGGGAGAGACAGAGAGAGAGATAGACAGACATTAACAGTGATTTTCTTCCTCCAAATTAAACATGGTATCTGCATGGCTGCTTCTACAGAGAATACACCACAAATAATTCATTCAGCTTCAGAGAGGAGGGGGGGAGAGAGAGAAAGAATAAAATCCAGATAGCAAATAGTAGGCATCTTAACTGTAAAAAAATGACTTAGCAGTGCAATGTTATTTTATCAGCTGACTTCAGAGTTAGCTTGGAAGTGTCAGGATTTAATAGCAATGCAGATGCTCAAGGAGGACATGCCGACCTGGGCATGACAAGAGGATGATAGGGCTGTCAGTAGTAATGGGAAAAGGAAGGAGGGGAAAGGATCTGAATGTTAAAAGAAGTCCAGGTTTAGAGTGCTTTATTTGAATTACTGTCCAAATACTGAGAAGGAGAGGTGGAAATGCTTCAGTGGTAACTTGATGAAAGACACCGCAGAAGAAATGGTATTTCTTCCTATTCAGTTGACAAGCAAAGCCAAAGGATTAAATCAAATTAGACCCTTATTTTAAAAAAACCTGATAAAAATTATTACAGGAAATAAATAATTTTTATATCAATTTCTCCCACCTATTAAAACAAGACACTTGCCACTTGTAATAAAATTTGAGGGCAAAAATAGATGTTTCTTTCTGTTCATCTTAAACGTGCTGTGATTTTTATTTTATTTTTTGAATGTGGGTGGGAGAATACAATTTTCCCCCTCCAAGTGGGGACATTTGATTTGTAATCTAGGGAATAGGGCACAGGTATGTCCAGGGTCATACCACTGCACATATTTAGAATAGAATAGAATAGAATAGAATAGAATAGAATAGAATAGAATAGAAGAGTTGGAAGGGACCTTGGAGGTCTTCTAGTCCAACCCTCTGCTTAGGCAGGAAACCTTACACCAGGGTCCCCAACCACCGGTCCGTGGACCGGTACCGTCCGTGGAACAAGTCCTACCGGGCGCTGGTTTGCTGTACGCCGCCATCTTTTGATGAAAAAGTGCTTCCGTGAGCTTTTCTGGGTATAAAGCTCACCGGAAGCACTTTTCATCAAAGATGGCGGCGCGCAACGCTCGATGAGCTTTTCCGGGCAGAAAGCCATTTCTACCTGGAAAAGCTCACGAGCATTAGCGCCGCCATCTTTTTGATGAAAAGTGCTTCCGGTGAGGTCACCGGAAGCACTTTTCATCAAAAAGATGGTGGCACCAGCTAATACGCCGTACCGGGCCGCGCCATAAAAAGGTTGGGGATACCGGGCGCGGCATAAGAAAGGTTGGGGATCACTGCCTTACACCATTTCAAATAGTTATCCAATCTTGTCTTAAAAACTTCCAGTGTTGGAGCATTCACAACTTCTGGAGGCAAGTTGTTCCACTGATTAATTGTTCTACTGTCAGGAAATTTCACCTTGCTTCTCTCCTTGATTAGTTTCCACCCATATAACAGAAGAGAGATGGAAGTACAGTGACAGACCACAAATTTTGTATGCAGGAAGACACACATTGAATAACAGACATGCCTAGTTTAGAAACATCAGGTTTCAGGCTGGAAATCAATGAAATGGAGGAATAGACTACTTAATCAGTCAAGTCCAAACATTATTTTAGAGAGCAAAGTAAATTAATGAAGAAAAAGCAAAACAATGTATAGAAGAAAGCTTTCTGCATGCAACTGATTTGGACAGATAGCAAAGAAAGCAAAAGACAGGTGAAAAGAATTGTACCCATTTATGAGGCTACTGTTTGTTTCCCTTTTATTTCAAGAACATATAAGGCAGTAGTCAGCAACACAGAATACAGAAACACAAGGATGCCTATAAGCACTGAGCAGAAACCTGTAGTACCAGGTGAAAACACAGAAGTTTTACTGTCTTGTCAAAGATCACAAGATATTTTCAGTATACTTGTAGGATGCATTTACAATAAACTTATGAAATCTTGTAAGATGTTTTAATTTATTTAATTTAATTTTAGCCTATTGGCTCCTAATGCTGAAGTATGTCAGCACCTAACAGGAAGACTTTGGCAAGGTTTATTTTACCAAAAAGGCCTGAAGTGTCAAGGGAAACTTACATAGCCAAAATCTCTGATTCCATAGGGGGAGAATATTTTTTTTCTCCAAACTCAGAAATTTTTTAAAAGAAAGAGACATTAGATTGCAAGATGTAAGCTACTGACTTTATTTTAACCAACATGACAAGTATACAAAATGTGATGACCCAGGGCATGACACAAAAATAACCAAGTCACAGAAATAGAAGAAGGTCCCTTTAATGCCTCCAACTTGGCCCCAATGTCCAATTATCCTCAGCTGGATATCAAACTAGTAAAGAAAACAGTTTACAGAGGGACTAAATGCAGCCCGCACAAAACGTAAAATTAATTCAAAATGAAAAAACCAACACACCACACTGAAGGAATTACACGGCAGGCAAGGATGATTAATTGCAGACTTCTATCAGATAACGCAGCAACCACATTTGGGAGGAAGCCAAAACACAAATAAGCTCCAACAAGAATGCATGCTTTGCTTCCAGCAACTTTGCCATGCACAGTTTGTCCTTTTAAACAGTCCTCCCAGCTGCAGCCCATGAAGGGGATCAGGGCTCCTTCCTCCCCTGTAGACCACATCACTCATGTTTCTCCCTTATCCGCTCCTCCCTGCATGCCCTAGGATGAAGAGGGGATGGGCCTGGGTGTTCCTCTGAATGCCTATCCAGCCTGTGCCCTTTCCCAGTTTCCTCCACAACCACCGGAGCCACACTCCCACTCCCTGTCAGACTCCAACAGGGGCATGACACAAAACTTGTATACAAAAAGGCATACAAAACTTTTGCCAGACCAATTCTTGAATATAGCTGGTCTTCTTGGAACCTGCACTGTATATCAGACATTAACACAATTGAGTGGGTTCAGAGGTATTTCTCAAGAAAAGTGCTCCCACTCCTCCACTCACAGTAGAATTTCCTTTGCCTCCAGGCCAGAGGTGGTATTCAGCAGGTTCTGACCAGTTCTGGAGAACCGGTAGTGGAAATGTTGAGTACTTCGGAGAACCGGCAAATACCACTTCTGACTGGAGATTTTACACTATCCTTCCCCTGCCATGTCCACCAAGCCATGCCCACAGAACTGGTAGTAAAAAAACTTGAATCCCACCACAGCTCCAGTCTCAAAATTTGGAGCCTGGACAATCTGGAACTGTGCTGCCTGTAGTCTGATCTAAGCACAGTACACAAAATGTCTGCAACAACATCATGCCTGTCAATGACTTCTTCAGCTTCAATCACAATAATACACGGGTAAACAACCAATACAAACTCAAGGTAAACTGGATTGCAGAAAATATGACTTCAGCAACAGAGTAGTCAATGCCTGGAACGCCCTACCCAACTCCACTGTTACAGCCTCAACCCCCCACAGCTTCAACCTCAAACTGTCTACCGTGGACCTCACCCCATTCTTAAAAGGTCCTTAAAGGGGGCATACATAAGTGCACCAGCATGCCTATCATCCCTGTCTTACCATTTATCTGTATTTACTTCCTTTGTTCTTGTTTATGTTCATACTTGTTATCTTGTACATGTTTGACAAACAAATAAAATAAAAAATAAAATAAACAAAAAAAAGTAAACCACTATTTCTGATTTGAATTCTGGCAGATCGAATCAGCATATCAAAATTTTCACAGTCTAGAAGACAGCAAATTTTGTCAGCATACCAAAAGCAATGAACAGTAATAGTGGAAGTAAACATCATCTGCCAGAGAAAAGGAAAAAGAGAAGGCAGGAGAGGAAAGGGGAGGGGAGTGGAGGGAAGTGAGAGGGGAGGGGCAGGGGAGAGGAATCTTGTAAGGGAGTTGTTATCATATGAGGCCGACACTAGCAAAAGGCCACTTAGATATAGTGGTGTGTGTGTGTGTGTGAAATTATTAAAGGTTAGAATAGATGAAAAGTATTTATTTGGATGCCAGCTGGGCATAAAGAACTTCAAAAACTGTTTTATTAAAATTCTTCATATGGATACATATACTTTTTCAGAAATATTTATTCTAGACTTATTTCTAGTGTGTAATGGAGTGAGGCACAATCAGGGATGGGATTAACATTTCTTAACAACCGGTTCTGTGGGCATGGCCTAATTTGTGGGTGTGGCTTAGTGGTCATGTGACTGGATGGGCGTGGCTTGGTGATCACGTGAACGGCTGGGCATGGCTTGGTGATCACGTGACCAGCTGGGCATGGCCAACTCAACATCACTTCTTTGCCCTAATGACTTTAAGTATTAAAAAGATATACCAAAATAAAAGGTAGTTTATTATGTCATGTCTTTAATGCTTAAATAATAAAAAAGGTACACAAAACTATATTGTTACAACATTTTAAAATATTAATCAAAAACTATTACATAACAAAACTTTACAAAAACAATAAAACTTAAAGTACTGCCAAATTGCTTTTTTATTAGAATTGTCAGTTACAGTTTTCTTGCGTTTAACACGAGCATCATCAACTGTGTGATGTGCCCATAGCTACTCATTTACTATAGGAACAGGATCCCATTCTTGCAGAAGTAAGCCAATTAGATTGATCTGTTCTGTTTTTATGATTAATAAAAACAAAACCTATACTAAAATATTATTAAAAATTATTTAAATAATTTTAAGAATATTTTTAGTATAGATTTTGTTTTTATTAATCATACAAACAGTAGAGATACTGAAAACCTGAATAGATACATAAATGAAAAGGTTTTTGTTACACTACTGTTATTGTTACATATTGATACTTATGTTTCTCCTTTGGTTTTTCCTAATCGCAAAAAGCAAAGGAGAAACAAACAGAAGTATCAACATCTAACAATAATAGTAACATATTTTTTATTTCTTTATGTATTTATTTATTTTTAGTATCTGTATTGTTTTTATGATTAATAAAAACCAAAACAGATACTAAAAAAAAAATACATAAAGAAATAAAAAACAACAACTTACCAAAAACTAGGCAGGCAACTTGGCTAGCCAGCTATGCCGGGGTCCTTCTCCTGGAGCTTGCCATGGTGAGGACGGCTGGCCAGCTGGCCCGGAGTCAGCATTCGACTGGGGCTAGCAGCGGCAGTGGTAGGAGAAGGTAGGCGACCAGCGGGGCTTGCTGTCTTTGCCTCCTCACTCACCAATCAGTGGTGGAAGGCAAGGCAGCAACAACAGTGCAGTGGGCTGTGTGCAGGAAGATGGTGCCAGCTGATCAAAGATGGCGGCTGGCCAAAGATGGCAGCTACCCGCTGGGTGAGGCAGGTAGTGAGGGTAGCTGGGTGGCCTGGGAGTCAGCATTCGACCGGGGCTTGTGGTGGTGGCGGCAGGAGGAGGTAGGCGATCAGTGGGGCTTGCTGCCTTTGCCTCCTCACTCAATCAGTGGTGGAAGGCAAGGCAGCAACAATGGAGGGCTACAGGTGAGAGGTCAGGCAAGGCAGGTAGCATCAGCAAGGGCAGCTGCAGTCCGAGAGGCATTGTTGGGACTCAACCGGGGCTGGAGGTGGCAGCAGGTAGGCGACCAGGTTTTGCTTGGAGGTCTCACTCACCGATCTGCGTGTTTAGTAACAGCGGCCGGCCATGGGAGGCAGTTCGGGTGAAGCAGGCAGTCTGGGTAAGGCAGGCCTGGGAGGCAGTCCGGACAAGGCAGGCAAGCAGACTGGCCTGGGGAGGCAGTCTGGGCAATGCAGTCCAGGTGGGCAAGGGTGGCTAGTGATGGTGACGACCAGGGCTTGCCCTCACTCACCCAGATCAAGCAGGGCAGCAGAAGGCAGGCAGCAATGGCCAGCTATCTGGCTGGCTGGCTGGTGCTGCTGCTGCTGCTGCTGCTGCTGCTGGGAGTGATGGCGGCAGGCAGGAAAATGTGGGAAGAATAGCGCGCATGCACTATAAGTAGTGACTGGGTGGGGCGGAACGGGGCAGGTGGGTGAGAATGCTGTCAGCGATTGTTGCAGATGCGTGCGATGTCGCACATGCACAATAATGGCTGAGTGGGCCGGGAACTAAGGAATGGGCGGAGCAGGACTGGAAGCAGGGGATAATGCCGTCCCCAATTGTCACACATGCACGCAATGTCACACATGCACAATAATGAATGACTGGGCCAGGAACTGAGGGACAAGCAGAGAAGGGCAGGGCCAGCCAGGAGCCCATTTTACTGGTTCTCCAAACTACCAAGAGCATTAACAACTGGTTCTACCAAACCAGTGCAAACCAGTAGAATCCCACCCCTGGGCACAATGGCAAATAAATGTGTTTCCCAAGTTAAATATATTTTTCATTGCATTGGAACTCTTTCACACTTGCCTAAAGCAGATGCCAGAGTGAACTAAAAGGAAGTTTGCATGTGCATCAGCAAATAGTAAACTTAGTGTAAAGAATGTACTGTAACGATTAAGTAGTTGGATAACTGACATAAATAATTACTTACAATTTGAGAGTGGGACAATATAGCAAAATGGAATAATAAATATCTGTGATGAGTGTACAGATTGAAAATAAACAGAAATATCAACCAATATTGTACATAGGTACAACTCAATGGAATGTGTTTGTATGTGCTCAACAAACAGATCAACTCCAAGACACAGTCCTGTTCCAGTAGCATCACTGTCATTCCCAAGTTTTTCCAAAATCTGCCCAGACACTGCACAAATGCAACAAATTGTCAGAAATAACAGAAGACATCAGTAGAAGTCAACTTCCTTAATTAAACAAGGTTTATTAATGTCAAAACTGTGAAATTGGTGGCAAGCCTCCCTCAGTTACTTTAGACTTTTCAAATAATAATAATAATAATAATAATAATAATAATAATAATAATAATAATAATAATAATAATAATAATAATAGTGATGTGATGGCTCAACAGTTAGGAGACTTGGCTTGTTAGCTGGAAAGCTGACAGCCAAGTTCAAGACCCAAGCATGGTGTGATGGGGTGAGCACCCATCTTTGCCTATCTCTTGCCTACCTAGCAGTTCAAAAGCCTGTAAACGCGAGGAGATAAATAGGTACCACTTTGGCAGGAAGAAACAGCACACTGCAATATAGTCCTAGCCTCGTGACTGCAGAAGTGTCATTGGACAACGCTGGCTCACAGCCTTGAAACAAAGATAAGCACTGCCCCCTATAGTTGGCAACGATTAGTGGAGTAAAATCCTCAGGAACTCCTTTCCTTCCTAATAATATTAGGCTAGTGTTCTGCAGAAAAGAGGATTTTACCACTGGATATGTTTTTAAGACTCGTATTTACCCTCTGCGTTAGCTTTTTGCATTTTGTCAGGAACTGAAAGGTGCATATAAGCATAGACTAACTTTTTAAAAATTTAATCTTTGGGGAGAGAAAGAAGATCTGCTAGAGCTCCCTCAAACAGATCATAAAAGTCTTTTGGACACAGTTTTTTGGAGAGGGGTTAGAGGAAAAAAACAGAACATTTGATATTTTTCAGTGAAGTTAAAGGGTTAGGAGAAAACATATTTATCATGACAGCCTTTCCTTTCTTTGTAAACTTGGTTCTCCATCTTACAGAAGTGCCTCAGTGTGCAGCTGGTTTTTCAATCCTGCCAAGATGGGTGGCAGAAAATAAAAATATTTGCCAGCCTTGCTTTTACAACAGCAATAATGACAATAGCAATCCGTTTATTCTTTTGTGCCCTCTGGGCCCCCGAGCAACAGTCCTTCACTGCCCATGACACAGGAGTCTGGCACGCAGCCGGGCTCTGCAGGCTGACAGCCAAAGCGTTTTGTTCAGACTAGTGCTGGCAACACTTTCATGAAAAAAGGCTTCCCTTCATCTCAGAGGCCAGATGCAGATGACAAGGAAACAAGGTCCTATTCTGCTTCACCTGTTGCCCCATTAGTTCCCAAATACTGGCCTCGATGCTCATCCTGATTAAATCTGATTGACAAATTAACCCAGTACTTTACTCAAAGGATGTTGGGAACCAGCCAACTTCTGTGACAGCCACTCAGTTCCATCACTGGGTATATAGCTGAAGCCTAGACCCACTCAGGTGTATAGGAAGAATAATGTTTTCTGTGAGTCTTTTCTGCATCCTTCTCAATTGCAGAGTTTGCTTATTTGATGGCTTGAAGCACTGCAAGTAGGAACAGTTTCCCAGGGTTGAAGTAAATTATTATCCACCTAGCTTTGAGCCAGCGTCTAGAGTGACATTTATTAATCTTTTTGACAATCCTTATCATGCCAGAATAACAATGCCATCTTATGGTAATCTCAATTTCTATGTGCAAGACAAGCTAAGGAAAGAGGTTGGTGGATTCCCTCCAATATTGTTTCCTTTCTGACCAGGTATTGGGAAAACATTCACTAACTTTTTTTTTTACTGTAGAATCGAGCTGTGGATAGAGAAAAGACAGTTTTGTCAACCTAAACCATCTTCAAAACCTAACTGATAAGGGAAATGGAGGCTCTCCTGCTTCACTGGGAAGCCATGTGGAGAAGGTTGACAGTCAACATTTACCTGTCAGATCTCTTACCCCAAGATTTGAGGGATAAAACCTATCACCACGTTCTTTTTTTTGCCAGGGTGTAGCCTTAATGTCTGTCTTCCCTTGTTATCAGAACTCGAGATATGGTAGGAAAAAGTGGAGTCAAGTTAGCAGCCCCCAAATAAGTTGTTAGGTACCAAAGACAGAAGTGGCATTCAGAAGGTTCTGACAAGTTCTGGAGAACCGGTAGCAGAATTTTTGCATAGTTCAGAGAACCAGCAAATACCACCCCTGACTGGCCCCACCCCCATCTATTCTCTGCCTCCCAAGTCCCAGCTGATTGGCTGGATCTTCTTTGGTTGCCCTGCACAGAACAACCAAAATGGAGGTGGAAAGCAGGTTAGTGGGGTGGGAACGGGAGGGGATTTTTCAGTATCCTTCCTCCAGGAGTGGGGAGGGAATGGGGATTTTACAGTATACTTCCCCTGCCATGCCCACCAAGCCACACCATGCCCACCAAGCCACGACTACAGAACCGTTCGTAAAACAATTTGAATCCCACCACTGACTAGAGAGCTTCCTTATCATATCTTACTCACTTGCTACACAGCATGTTATTTCTTCTGAAGGAGCACTAGACCCGTGTTTAGTGACAACTTGTTTAAAAGTAGTCCAGCTAGCAGCTGACAGCAGAGGAAGGATTGCTTAGTGTTTGGGGAAAACCTCTTTAAAAAATCTTGTACCTGTCTCCCCTTTGTGCCTCTCAACTGCTTTTTATTATATTATAAACAAAGGTTTAACATTCTTTCTCAAAAGCTCTAAATTCATGATCAAGAACAGCTTATACAACATCTGACAGGTATGGTGGCGGGTTGTGCCTTGAAGCAGCAGAAAAAGGTGGACCAACCTGAGAGAAGGGTCTAAACTTATGAATAAGTGCCAACCATGATGATGAAAGATGTCAGGTTATTTCCAAGCTGTAAACTCCCATGTTTTGTGGTCTGCGTAAAGAAGAAAATGCTACTTGAACAACAGAAAAATCAAGGAGGACTTTCAGTTGTGTCAGATAGAATTGGGGGTAAAATAAAGGCATCATAAATTGATAGCTTTTGAGTGAGTGTCAGAGACAGCTTCCTGGATTTAAGCCTTCCAATTGATGGCTGATTTTCCTCATCTATCAATTGGCAGGCTTAAATCCAGGAAGCTCTCTCTGGCATTTGCTCAACAGCTGTCTTACAACTTTGACATCAACACACAGTGGAAAGGCAAATGAGCTGCTGAATGCCCAGATACAGGCAGTTACATAGCTGACCCTACACAAAAGGAGTCAGATTTTGACCTTCCTCACCAGCATTGGTCAACTCTGAACAGGATCTGTACTCAACATGGTGTCTGCCAGGACTCATTGTTTAAGTGGGGTCTTGTCTCTACCCCTCAGTGTGACTGTGGTGCTCCTTGACAAAGTATCCATCCATTCGAATGTCCATCAAGAGCTTACACTGGTCCAATGTTTGATTTTTTTCAACATAGACCACCCTGTCCTTGAATGGCTGTGTGGACTGGACATTAACATTTGAACCACTATAAGTCTATATATTTGCCATATGCTAAATACATGAGAGAAAACAGAGAGTGCCCTGACTTGTCTGGTTGTCTTTAGGTACAAGTTGGGAAAGGCCTTAAAACATGGTGGGCCAAAATGTTTCAAGCTAACCACTTTGACAAAGTTAATGGGTAAAAGCAAAAAGTTGGAGTGTGTTTATCTTGTACTGTGCTAAGAGGAGTTGGATGCCCCCCTTTTATCTCTATCTATCTTTCCCCTTGTATCTCACACCCCTTTTTTCCCACTTCCTTTCCCTCCCCCAAATTCCTATTTTTCTTTTCTTCTTTGTATTTTATATAATAAAAATAAAAATGATAAATACTGACACAGTTATTGGAAGTCCAAATGGCACCACAATGAGTAAATAATGATTTTGTTTTGTTTTGTTTTGCTTCATTGATACACAGAAATATTTGAAAGGATGTGTATCCTTATATGGACCCCAAGTTTAAAGAAAAAAGCAGAGGAAGGGGGGATCTTCACTTGACAAGGAACAAAGGGGAGAGTCAGCTTCATCCTTTCAGAAGAGAGGTTAGGAGAACTGGATAATTGCCAAGCTGAAATAGATGAGTTTGTTAATGTATGGATTGAAAAAGCTAGTCTCTGTTTCTTAAATTTTTCAAGACAAGAAACACCACACAATGTTCTTTTTATGAGGATCATCTATGATTGTTTCTTTAAAAATGTAAAAGGAATATTGAAACAAAGCATGTTTTAATAATATTCTATTAGAACATAAAATCTAAACATTAATGGGATGCAAATGCTTTCATATGATGGCATATTTCATCACAGTCTAAGTGAAATTTGTTAAAGAAAGCCTCAGAATGGGCATCACATTTAATAATCTATTTCAATATTTGGCTTGGTTCTACTGAGTGCTGACAATCCAAGACATGTTGAAGGAAAAGCTGGTACAACCTCCCAATACCTGTTCATTTAAAAGCTCTCTTTCTTTGAACTTTCATCCAAAAGTCATCTAGTGATGAGCAATTTCTATATATTGCTTCTGAATGACATCTGAGGAGATATCTATCAACATTTCCTTTTAATTCATAAATAGGTCACTCCTTTGAGTGGTAAAACCAGATGGATCCAAACCCAACAAGCTCTTGGATCCAGGATCAGTAAGTAGAACATTTCCAAGTTGTTCTGGAGTTTCAAAGGATTTGGTTTAAGAAACACTGAATTAGCCATTGTGTTCCCACGTATGCATTCTTTACAAATTATAAAAAGAAAGCTATGGTCAGTGTTACGAACTAAGCAAACTCGTTCATCAATAACCCTACTAGTTTTACTTCAGCAGCAGGCTCGTAAGCCTGCACTTCTGATTGGCCCGCGGATAAGCGAATTGTGATTGGCCGCCTCTGGCTGACCTGATTGGCTGACAGCGGGCCGTCTCTGATTGGACGCTTTTAGAGCAGTTAACTCAAATTCATTGGTTGTTGTGACAGCAGCCAGCTGTATTTTGCTCTGTCTAGAAGTCACTATTAAAGAGTTGAGTCACTATCTTGATGCCTCGTCTCCGTTCTTTGCGCTCACTCTTCCAGATCTAACACTGGCGACGAATGTAAGATGCGGAGACGATAGATCTGACTGAGCACTCGCTGAGCACCGAACAGAGCACGTGGCTAAGAGCACGCCAACAACGGCAAGATGACCAGTGGCGCCATACCACCCGCTCCATTTGACCTGGCTAATGAAGACTGGGACTCGTATATAGATAGGTTCCAGATGTTCCTGGAGACCAACAATCTGAAAGACGCTGCGCCTGGCAAGAAACGGGCGGTCTTCCTGACCCATTGCGGGCCTGCCATTTTTAAAATGGCTAAGGCACTTGCTAAACCAGCGGAAGTTAAGACAATGGATTGGGATAACCTCGCTCCTATCCTTCGGGCCCATTATGCACCCGCGGTGCCAACACTCATCAGGAGACACGAGTTTTACCAGAGGGACCAACGGAAAAACGAAAGCATTGGAGACTTCATCGCTGACCTCCGGAACCTGGGTGGACTGTGGTTTTTCAAACCTCGAGGAAGCCATGAGAGACCGAATAGTTCTGGGATTAAATGACCACACGACCCAGAGCAAGATCATGGCTAAAGGGGACATCGACCTCGCAGATGTCATTGCCGACGCTACTGCAGCAGAAGCAACCAGGAAGTCAGCCGCTCGAATGCGCCGCACCAACGCACCGCTCCGCCAACTCGCCAGTGATACTACACCTTTTTCTGAGAGGCACTCAACAATGGCTCACCATGAAGACCTCGAATCCTCGTCTGATAGTGAGGAAGAGGAGGTCAACCGACTCAGGTCAGAGCGCGACCAGCGAGACCAGAGGAGCCAGAAACCTTCGCGTCAATGCGCCGGTTGCGGGGCCAATCACCCGTGATCTGACTGCAAATTCCTCGATGCACTCTGCTGTTCCTGTGGAAAGAGGGGCCACATCGCAAAGGTCTGCAGAAGCAAGCGAGGGTCAAGTCCAATCTGAAGAGAAAGCAACTTCCGCCAAACAACGGGCAGCCCACCTGTAAATCGGGACTGCCTGAATCACCAATGGAACCACTATCACTACAGAAATCGAGCGCCTGCTGCGTCAGCTAGACGGGAAGAGGCGCATCAAACCATTACCATTGGTCACGCATCATCCTTGGATGCAAGAAAGATCCGAGTGAAGGTCGCCATTGAGAATCATCCATGCGTAATGGAAGTAGACTCGGGATCGTCCCTATCAATGGTCTCATGGAAAACCTTCAAACAGCTGATCCCTGACATCCATCACCAGGACCTCAGCACCCAAACAATCATATTAAGGGACTACCAGGGAAACAGGATTCCCGTTGCCGGTTCCCACCACGTCCAGGTGTCCTTCAAGGACCACACCGCAACTCTGCCTCTTACCATCGTCGATCGAGACCGGCCCAGCTTGTTGGGGTTACAGTGGTTCGCTCCACTGGGGATTGAACTAGCTGGCATTCACCAGACCGGAAGCAGCGACTGGGAAGCAGCCCTGGTCCAGGAGTTCCAGGACGTATTCACCGAGAAGCTAGGCAAGTACAAGGGATCCCCCATATCGTTTAGCCTCAGCCCCGATGTTGCGCCCATCCGCCTTAAGCCTCGTCGAGTGCCTTTCGCACTCAAGCCAAAGATTGATGAACAATTGGACAAATTAATAGCCCAGGGGATGTTGGAACCGATCGATCACGCCTGTTGGGAAACCCCGATTGTAACACCCATAAAGGCTGATGGATCGATAAGAATTTGTGGGGATTACCGGGCCACTCTAAATCACGCGCTTCAGCAGAGTGCTTATCCTGTACCTGTGGTCCAACATCTTCTCCACTCCCTGGGCGGCGGAAAAATATTTGCAAAATTGGACCTAGCCCAGGCATACCAGCAACTATCCGTAGATGCAGAGACTGCTGAGGCCCAGACTATAGTCACGCACAGAGGTGCATTTAAATGTAATAGACTCCAGTTCGGAGTGAGTGTAGCACCAGGCATCTTCCAAAGCCTGATGGAGAGACTGCTACAAGGCATAAAAGGGGTCGTGCCTTATTTCGATGACGTCTTGATAGCTGCCCCCACTAGAGACATATTAGAGAAATGACTCAGAATGGTTCTCCAGAAATTCAAAAACGCCGGTTTGAAAGTAAAAAAAGACAAGTGGTCAACTTTGTACTGAGAGGGTTGAATTCCTTCTTGACAAAAAGGGAATCCATCTGTTGCCCTGAGCATTTTTTCTTCCCAGAGAGAAAATGGCAAAACAAAACAGCTCATTAAGAACACATAAAAAGGAGTCTTGCTGGCCCACATCTCAAACTTATTCCTACAATTACTAACTAAACATCGTAAACAACACAATATATCAGTCACATCAGCTAGGTAGCTATTCAGAAGAGCTGTATAACTAAAACAGGATTTCTCAAATTTGGCAACTTTAAAATGTATGGACTTTAACTGCCAGCATTCCCCAACTTCAGGAAAGTTCTACGGTTGAGAAACAGAGATCCAAAGCCTCTAGGACCAGCTGCACCAAGAGATATGCCACTAGGTCAGGGAAGATGTAAATAGAGATACAGCTACCTATCTAATTGTAGGAATCCTTGTGTTGATAACCTTGCAGCCTTTTTGTGATTGAATCTGTTGCTTTCCAAATGAACACACACCAAAATCTAAAGATGCCCTCATGAACAATAATTGTAAAATCAAAACAGAGAGACATTCTTTTGAATGGAGCTGGAAAATAATAATCACAATGTAACAGACCTTGATTATTTGATGCAAAACAGATATCTCTTTCACAGGGGAAGAAAAATCGCCAGAATTTGGAAGAGAAATTTTAGTATAGGGTCAACTAAAATGTTAGATGATGCACATCCAGTCATATCAGTGGTCCATCTAGCTGTATAGCAAGAGAATATGGAACCTTTGGGTGCCAATGTGATTCCCAGCCTGCCTTGTTCTCATTAAAAACCCTGACCCACCTTATTTTTTAAAATCACTCTACTGTATATAAATAAAACAAGAAATTGTCTCTCTGAAAAGTAAATAATCATATTTATTCACTGGGATGCCTTTACAAATGCCTTTGAAACCTTACTGGATGGATAGAGAGTATCCTGTGAGCCCAGATCACTTTCTGACCAATTGGTATTTTCTGATAGACTGTAACTATCACTGCAGCCTTTGTTAACAAAGGTAAGTTCTGTTGACAGCCTTATTTTTAATGAATGTGCCCAGAAGATGCTATCAAAAAGTCAATTACTGCCCATTTCTCGCTGCTCCAAAATTTTAAACATGAATCTTCCCTTGAGATGTCTTGAACTGAATATGAAATCTTTTACATACAAGGCATGAGATCTACCACTGTGATACCATCCTTCTAAAGTCATTAAAGGTTGACTGACTGACATGTCCATCAGATGCAGGTTATTCTTTTTGACTGATCTGGTGAATTATAAGAACCAGTTATCCTAATCATTAAGACAACCTGCAGCAATGATAGAGGATAAGTGAACAATTTTTATGCAGCTTTCAGGGTCTTCAGACATTTGGAAACAAGAAAATGGATGTGCCATGTACTCACCACATTTCAAAAGCCTTGTTCAAAATTAAAGTGTGTATCAAAATGCGGCTCATGTTGTGCCAGATGTCAAAATATTTAAAAATAGTTGGGGAACTTGGTTCATTTAATTTGACACAGTATAATTAATGCAACCCAGTTTCCTTTTTAACTTGATGTTTCCTTCAGGAAAAAAAAGTTAGAATTATAGTATTTAAGCAGTGCAAATTAAGAACTAAAATTACCTCCCACTTTCCTGAGAGCAGGCATACATGCTTTGAACCAAGCATATGAGCTTGGTCCATCTATTGATATCCACAAATATATAAAGGAGAAAACTCAGAAGAAATTTGTTTATCAAATTTATATAGCTGCCTGTCTCACAAAAAGTGACTCCTGGAGGCATATAACAATCAGATAAAAACATGTATATAATGGAATCATACATCATAAAACAATCATTATAAAAAATTAAAATATATTGAAAATTAAAATATATAAACCAAAGGCATGGAAAAAGTGAATACATCAATAGCGGAGCCATCGTGAGATGTTATTGGTTCCTTAGGACCTATGCAGGGGTGGGATTCTACAGGTTCACACCTATCCGGTAGAACTGGTTGTTAACATTCTAAGCAGTTCAGAGAACCGGTTGTTAGAAGAAATTACTGGCCTAATCCTGTAAGGAAGGCAGGAAGGAAACATTCTGGTGCTGCTTACAGAAACTGCCTCTCCGTTAACCCTTATTACATTCTTGGCAGGACTGGACTTCCTGTCTCAGGAACTTCTCTGGAGTTATTTTCCCTCCTTTGCTGGTACTTTGCTTGTGTGGAGTGACCATTCAAAGTTACAATGGCACTGAAAAAAGTGACTTATGACCATTTTTCACACTTACGACTGTTGCAGCATCCCCACAGTCATGAGAGGCCAGGTGAGGAGATGCATGCCTCGATGTGAATGATGTTGAGTTGGCCATACCCAGCCAGTCACATGACCACTACAATGAGAAGTCAGATAAAATAGGTTGTGAGATATGCTTTGTTACTATATTTGTTTATGTGCTACAGTCTTGTGATTTGCTAACAGGAGTAAGTAAAAATACTGGACAGCTATATGTACAGAGTTAAAGAAAAGAGCATAGCTGTGGATCTGCTAAATCCTTGGATTTGAAGCCATCTTCTTCATCATCCTCGTTCTTATCATTCTCACAGTGTCATGTTCAAATTATCCCCAATTACCTCTAGAATATAGTAGTGCATGGAAAAATCTTAAAGATGGCATTTATTGCTGATACAAAGAAAGAGAAGAGAAGTGCTAAGTTAAAGCACTCCTTATGACTCAGCTCTCTTTATAAATACGACCTGTCATTTGTTTTTTGTTTGTTTGCTTTTAATTTTAATTATGGCTGAATGGTATTTAGGAGGAAGGACCCTGGAAAGAGCACGGAGATGATGGAAAGAGCCCTGTAAACAGACCTGCTGTTCCTGCCACACCTACATGAGTGGCATTTGTTTTTCTTGCCAGTTGAGGATGTCAGAGCAAAGGTGGAGGCCTTGACCAATTGCTTTTCCCATCAGTCACTGCCCAAATGGATTCATGGCAACATCATTCAGCAGTGAACCAG
Organism: Notechis scutatus; assembly: GCF_049901735.1. Lineage (NCBI taxonomy): Eukaryota > Metazoa > Chordata > Lepidosauria > Squamata > Elapidae > Notechis > Notechis scutatus. The sequence goes on along the minus strand of NC_142010.1, from coordinate 243,472,993 downwards.
AAAAGGCACCAGAGGCAGGATAAAGACTAGCAAAGAGGGAATGGATTTCACACTGGTATAGTTTTCTACTGAATCAAGGGCAGATAGTTAGCAATTCACTGTAGCTGGGGAGAAAGGATGATTACAGTTGCTGCTGTTACACGGTTGTGAGTCGCAAGGCCTTGCCAATATGTTACAAATGTCAAGAGATCTTTTTTTCATTCCGTTTAAGAACAAGAAGAGATACGTCAAGAAAGATTTGTGCTTTCTTATTTCTAAAAGTGCTACAATAGCCTACACTCGGAATACTGCACCAGTTTTGGTCGCCACGCTATAAAAAAGATGTTGAGACTCTCTAGAAAGAGTACAGAGAAGAGCAACAAAGATGATTAGGGGACTGGAGGCTAAAACATATAAAGAATGGTTGCTGGAATTGGTATGTCTAGTCTGATGAAAAGAAGGACTAGGAGCAGGGGTGGGATTCAATTTTTTTAACAACCAGTTCTGTGGGCGTGGCTTAATTGGTGGGCATGGCTTGGTAGTCATGTGACTGGGTGGGCGTGGCTTGGTGGTCATGTTATTGGCTGGGCGTGGCCAACTCAATATCACTCATATCGAGGCACACATCTCCTCACCTGGCCTCCATGACTGTGGGGATGCTGCAACAGTCGTAAGTGTGAAAAATGGTCATAAGTCATTTTTTTCAGTGTCATTGTAACTTTGAATGGTCACTCCACACAAGCAAAATACCAGCAAAGGAGGGGAAAAAAACTCGAGACATTCATGAGGCAGGAAGTCTAGTCCCGCCAAGAATATAATAAGGGTTAACGGAGAGGCAGCTTCTGTAAGCAACACCAGAATGTTTCATTCCTGCCTTCCTTATAGGATTAGACCAGTAATTTCTTCTAACAACCGGTTCTCTGAACTGCTCAGAATGTTAACAACTGGCATAGGTGGGAACTGGTTGAATCCCACCCCTGACTAGGGGTGACATAATAGCAGTGTTCTGACATCTCAGGGGCTGCCACAAAGAAGAGGGAGTCAAGCTATTCTCCAAACCACCTGAGGGCAGGACAAGAAGCAATGGTTGGAAACTAATCAAGGAGAAGCAACCTAGAACTAAGGAGAAATTTCCTGACAGAACAATTAATCAGTGGAACAACTTGCCTCCAATGCTCCAACACTGGAAGTTTTTAAGAAGAGATTGGATAACCGTTTGTCTGAAGCGGTATAGGGTTTCCTGCCTAAGCAGGGGGTTGGACTAGACGACCTCCAAGGTCCCTTCCAACTCTGTTATTCTATTCTAACAATCCAAATTTAATTATTCAATTTGGAAATGGATCATTGTAACATCTTTCCAACATTGGCAACTGTTTGTTCAGAGTGAAAAGGTGTCTGTACTAAAATATATAGAATACGGCAGACTTAATAAAGTGTCCTTCAGAGAAAGTTAAGAATCATGCAGTATTCAATTCTCAATCCTAGCTTATAACTTTGGAAACTGCAGTCCAACAAGTTTAAGTATCAGGAAGAGGAAGTGTCATCACAAGCATCCTTACATCATTGCTTAAACAGTACAAATTGTACCATTTGCATCATAGGTAACATGACAATATGATGTAAGTGACATTATTGTGGCTTGTAGAAAACACTTATGGCAAGAAAACTGGCTGGGGAATCCTGCTGTATCCAATGCTCACAGTGAGAAAATGGCTCTTTGTCAGATCACTTATTTATGAAAATGCTTATCTTTACTTTGATTAACCAGATGCTTGGACTGGTTCATAACAATGGAACAAATATTTACCACTTAACACAAAAGAAAATTATTACTCAATAAATTAGAATGATCTAAGATGCAGAAGAAGTATGGTATTATACCAGAAGGAGTTAAAATATGATTATTTGTCTTCATTAAAGACAAGGTGATTCCTGCCATTCTGAGATCGGGAAGCAGTAATGTAAACCTAAGAATATGTTTAATGCAAAGATGCAATAAAATCATTTGTCAACACTTATATACATATCCATTCTCCCCAATTCAATTTAGGTCTTTCAAGACCTAGAGCAGTTTCCCAATCCTGATATAATGGATGTATTTGTGTCTACTAACCTTAATCTCATTTGTATGCTTCTTACATTTTGGCTATTGTATTTCCTTTAAACCATATTATTACCCCTGATAACCTTCTTAAATCAGTGCCAAAGTGCATGTAATTTGTATGATAACTACATTTAATACAGTTTGTAGGATAACTATATTTTCATTTAAGTAGAAGATAGAAAGTTTAAAAGGATTACAAGTAAGTTATATTGCAGAGGCTGTGGCTAAAATGTATCCCTATCCCACCCACTCTCTCTTTTGGCAAAGGCTCATTTTAAAAGCAGAAAAATTGGTGGCATGAGCTCTCAAGTACTTTCCGTTATTTCAATAAATGATGGAAATGGAAGATTTTCTATGGGGAAAATTGGGTAAGAGAGTGTCTTTCTAGAGAAAGAAAAAATTGTCATGGTCTCACCTCCATGAAGAAGGATTTCCTACCAGGAAGAGTGCACTTTAAAAAATTGTATTATGCACACTGACCATTTAAACCTATTTAGTAAGTGTTCTTCATGTGAAAAACATGTCACTGTGGAGTTAATGGGGCTACATTGGGTGTTGATTTGTATGGATTTGTAAAACATTAAAGAGTGCCTAAGGATTATTCTCTGAACACCAAGCTTTAACATACCATGTTGTTTGCTGGTTGAAAATTATCATAAAAAATACTTGAATATTAATTTATTTCAGTAAACTAAATTGGTATGTACATAAATGAAAATAGCCTTCCTTTGCTGCATCAAACCAATTCAAATAGAGACATTTTCTATACTCATAAGAAGTTGTCTCCAGGCTAAAATAAAAAAAAAAAAGACTGGAATGATTTACTCATTGTATTTATAATCTTTTCTATACGAAGGGACAAGTTGAAGCATACGCTTCCCACCACAAGTGTCCATTCACAAATGATCACAAATGGAGTGATGAATGTAGAAGGTTTAGGGAAAAATGTGGGAAGATTAAAATAAACATTCTGTACACCTAATTGTGTCTTCAAGAGTGCCCCCTTTACTCTCTCTCAAAAGACAATGGTTACCATTCACTTCAAATAAGACAAGTATACACCTGGAGGAAATGCTTTGGTGTTATCCAACCATCAGTCATCACTTACAGAGATCCAGTAGAGCTGTATAATACACTCAGAAGCCCTGCAGTACACATGGTTCTTTATGCCTCCTCTTTATAGTGACTGACAGTTTGCTAGCAGCAAGTGATCTAAGGGATGATCATGTTTTCTACTGTTAAGACTGTCTACAAAAACTTCCCCTTTCACCAGAAGTTTTGATCTTTAAAGAGTCACAAAATGCAGTGAATTGCCAGTGATCCTGAACCATGTGTAATAAATTCACACCAGGACTATATTGTCTTAGCAGATACTTGTTAAAATGACTTCTGTATGGATTTCTACATCCGCTGGCAGTTCTTCTATTCCTTTATCTTAATATTGTCTAATGATATGGTGCATAGGAGAGCAAACTTGCCTAGATTTAAAGGATGGAATTAATGGTTCACCCCAGGGGTGGGATTCAATTTTTTTAACAACCGGTTCTGTGGGTGTGGCTTAGTTGGTGGGTGTGGCTTGGTGGTCATGTGACTGGCTGGGTGTGGCCAACTCAACATCACTCACATCGAGGCACGCATCTCCTCGTCTAGCCTCTCATGGCTGTGGAGGTGCTGCAACAGTCATAAGCGTGAGAAATGGTCATAAGTCACTTTTTTCAGTGCCATTGTAACTTTGAATGGTCACTCCACACAAGCAAAGTACCAGCAAAGGAGGGGGAAAAATCCAGAGAAGTTCCAGAGACAGGAAGTCTAGTCCTGCCAAGAATGTAATAAGGGTTAACGGAGAGGCAGTTTCTGTAAGCAACACCAGAATGTTTCCCTCCTGCCTTCCTTACAGGATTAGGCCAGTAATTTCTTCTAACAACCAGTTCTCCGAACTGCTTAGAATGTTAACAACCAGTTCTAGCGAATAGGTATAAACTGGTAGAATCCCACCCCTAGTTCACCCTATTGTCCTTCATGGGAAGGAGGGCTATTTTCCTTCCCCTCTGTAGCTTTACTTTAAACTTGGTTCAGAATGTCCCATTTTATAAAATTTCTGTTTGGACATAATTATGGTAAGCCATGGTAGAATCTTACATTAAATTAGAATTCAAATTGAACCGCTGGAGGTTTCAGAATCTAGAATGTTATTTTCTTTTTTTTTTCTTGAGAACTGAAATATAGCTGAGCTGGATTACAGCAAAACTAAAACTGTGAAAATAAATGATGATGCATTTCTTGCATCATTGATGCAAGAGAGGTATTTTTATTTTTGTTTAGTAATATTGTGCAATGAAAACTATATGGATGTACTCAGGTGTAATCCTCCTTAGGTTCAATTAAGTCCATACTTACCTGTCATACTTCAAACATATTATATAATTTTCTTTTCAACTATCACTAGAAAAAAGGCACTTATTCATCCATATACACACTATTGAATGTGCTAAATTGTTAACTGTTACAGGCTTTGGGGATTTTTGTATTATAATATTTACAAATATGTTAATAAAACAATATCAAAGTAAGGACTGAGTTTCTTGACAATCAAACTACTACTGAATCCTTCCCATCCCAGACACAAAATATGGTTCAAATGCATTTCACTAGAAGCAAAACTGTTGAGATATTTGAGACAGAGCATCAATTGTATTTATTTATTTAACTTGTATGTTGCCTAGAGTTGCTTCCATCATTAAGGCAGTATAAAAGTTGATTCAATAAATGAATACATTTCCACCCAGCATGAAAATCAGCAGGGTAACATTTTACTGGAAATATTTATTATGATTTATATATAAATACTCAAGAAGAGGATAAATATTTTTTTCCAGAAAATCCACATCATTGCCTATACTGATTCAGCACAGAGAAACTTCATTCAGTGAGGATCCATAACTTATCAGTATTTCTGTTCATGTTAAAAGAGAGAAGAAAAGCAAAGAAAAGCCCATTTTAGAATTTTTTAAAAAATATTAAAACTTCACAATTCTCCATTTAAAAAAAATAATTCTGACAGTTTCAGCTCATACCACATAGATGTTTATAGGGTATGAGGGGTTTAGAAATACAATTCTTGATGCACCCATAGGTTGTATGTTGTCCACTCCTGTATCAGAGACTTGCAAGAGAGAAAGAGAGAGAGAGAGAGAAAAAAAGGCAAATGTTTGTGAAGTCTCCTACCTTTGGGAATACTGTTCAAAGTTAATTAAATTTTAAATGAGCCACTTAAAAAAAATCAAGTAACTCCTATTTTTAATTTATTTATTAAATTTATATTTTTAAGAAGGCCACTTAAAATAATTAATTTTCTGAAAACGTAGATGAAATAAGAAACTTTTCTTTGTAAAATCTTTGATTAGAAAGTTTGGGAATGGCAGTCTTAACATATCAAGAAGGTATCAGTTGGGAAAAGGTAGCATTGGACAACATTCAACTAAATAAACTGCATTCCCATGTTCCTAATGCTGACTTACATTTTTCTGAAGCCAAAATCAGAGACTAGTGAGCAGAATCAGGTAACATCTTATCTACATTGTTATTGTTACCTGGTTGACTATAGTGAAGAATGATGCCATGATGGATGGATGTTGTTTCAAAATTGTCAAAATAGCAAATAAAACATTGCAAATTACATACATGAAATAAATATTACATACATGCATACATTGTCACATACTTTCAAAAGGGGTGGGTCTTACAATGTAAGCCTTGATATGCCATCTTGTAATTTCCACCACCCTGCCTGTGGATCCCAGCAGTTTCTGCTTTGTAATGAAAGGAATTAATTTCATGAATTAGATATAGGAGCTCATTCAATGGGGAAACTTCAGATAAGAATGACTTGCTACAAGTATCACCTGGATGAAGTGGAACTATGAAAAAAGCATAGAATGAAATGAAGGATGAAACAGGGAGGAATTTAATGGTTTGGAAGATTGTACTCAAAAGAAAGTGCATGCTTGCATTCAAATAGGCCAGTGTTTCAAATTATATAATGAAATGCTTTGGAATATAATTTCTTTTAAATGATTAATACAGAACAGGCTGGTGAGGGAAGAAACTGTATTGCAATATTTAAGTGAAATACTGATGAAAAATGTGAGCTAACTTAGCATCTGTCAGTTTTATAAATGCAAAAACCATTTCACTATTTTCTTAGTATCCTTGCTTGCAATCCAAAAATGAGTGCTTGTATCTGTAATTGTACCTTCTCTCTTGCCTTGCTTTGTCCAAGCCCACAGATTGGAACAATGCTTAGATAATTATATGGTGCATGAAAGATGCTCTGGTTTTATCCTTTTCCAGTAAAACAGCCCTCCCAACCTGACACCTTATAGACTGTAATTACAGCATATCTGGAGGGCACCAAGTTGGGGAGGACAGATTGTAATGAACAATCTCTACCACTATTTTTGTACTATACTACAAAATATGCTATAGTTATATTTTTTAGTGACCTTCTGAATGAAACTTAAAGTGCTGTTTTTGATCTTCAAAGCTCCACATGGCTTGACATTGAAGTATTTGCAGGAACATCCTGTTGAAAATGTTTTGTTCCATCTGACTCAGGTGTCTTAGGAAAACCTACTTGCATTTTTCTCTACTTCCATGAGTTGGAAAGAGGCTGGAGATTCACAGGCCTTGTTTTTCCATTGGGTGCCTGCACTTTAGAACAGCACCAGATATATACATATATACACATACATATATATACACACATACATACACACACACACACATACACACACACACAGAATATAAAACTTATGCCATGGGCATTTTATTTGGAATATACGAATTTGTTTGTAAAATGCACTAAGCCTTTCAACATTTTAATGGTTCTGTAACCATAAAATCTATATAAGTAGTGACTGCCTTGGATATGATAGTAATGAAAAAGTAACTTTGCAACCAGTCCTCTCATTTATGATCTTTACAGATCGGTAAAGCAAAGCAAAGTGAAGTTAAAGTAAGATCACGTGCAGAGTTGCAGTTTCACTTAGCAACTGCTTCACTTAATGATCAAATTGCCAGTTCCAATTGTGCTAGCTAAATGAAAACTACCTATATATCTCTTTAGATCTGTTCTTTTTTCCTTCACTTGGAGTTGGCATCTGAAACATCATTAGTCAGCTATTTATGTGTGCCATATGTATATAAAATAAATAGAAATACTAGAAGAATATTGGCTGAGTATGCAAAGTAAGAAAATAAAAAATTCTTCAAAATAGGTTTGTACTTCACATCAAATAAACCACTAAGAGTGCTATCAAATGCCAGGAGTCATCCAGACTCCTGGATGGCACAAGATGTACCAGCATACAATTCATTCTCAGTAGCAATAGCACTTAGACCTGTACTGGAAGTCTTCTGGTTACAACACCACTGAGCCCAAAATTTCGGTTGCTAAGTAAGACATTTGTTAAGTGAGTTATCCCCTATTTTGCAACCTTTCTTGCCACAGTTGTTAAGTGAATCACTGCAGTTGTTAAGTTAGTAACATGGTGACTCTGGTTTTTCCGATTGACTTTGTTTATCAGAAGATCCCAAAAGGTGATCACAGGATCCTGCGACAATCATAAATATGAGTCAGTTGCCAAGCATTTAAATGTTGATCATGTAACCATTGAGCTGCTGCAACTTTTTTTCAGTGCCGTTGTAACTTTAAACGGTCATTAAATGACCTGTTGTAAGTCGAGGACTACCTGTGTTCTTTATCTTGAAGATTCCAGGCTCAGAAAGGACAGAGGACCAACAAAAGTTCTGCAATATGACATAGGATATACTGGATGGCATTGCCAGAAATCTTTCTCTATGTTTTAAGCAGATATCTATTAAGATACAGTATTGCTGTCTTGTTTACCCTGCTGGAATACAATTATCTGTTTGTATCTCTAAAATAGTTCAGTGTATTAATTGAGCGCAGGAAAACTTTAAACCACTCCCTAAATTTTGTTATGACTGCTATTTACAGGAATATAAGGAATTTGTATATAAGATCGGTAGTTGATAAGACAGGATCTGTTTTCCCCAAATGTTGAACTATCAATATCAACTTTCTTCCCCACTTTCTAACTTCCTGTTATTTGGTCCAGAGCTTTTCCTTTAAATGAGTCTATCATCAAAGGGGAATGGAAAGAATGAAATGTCCAGATCTCTTTGTAGAGAGCAAAGAAAACATAAAGACACTAAACAGGGCAGTCTCAAGAATTTGAACTGTAATTTCTTTACACAAGAACCAGTTTAAATGTGCAATAAACTTTCAAGGTCATCAACAGGAGATGTTAGCATAAACAGTTTTATAAAGGAGCTAGACAGGAATCTTAAAGTGGCAACAAGGAGGTAAAATCCTTTGGAGTTTTATTGCTAACCCTCTCCCCCCAGATTCACCTCCCCAAAAACAATTTAAGATAGGTAGCCTGGTTATTTGCTTCCTACTGTGATGGCAATATTTTATTTCTTCCACTTTTCTATGTAATGTACAATATTCTTTTCTCAACTGCATTCCTAATACTTCCTCCTCCTCCTCCTCCTCCTCCTCCTCCTCCTCCTCCTCCTCCTCCTCCTCCTCCTCCTCCTCCTCCTCCTCCTCCTCCATCACTGGAACAGATTTTACTTCTAGAGATATTTCTTGGCACAAATCTATGCATAATAAAACAGTTCTGGAACCTGACCTGGCATCCTAGTACACCTACAAAGATTCAGCATCCTGTCAAATATTATTGTAGTGCTGAAGTTATTTTGTTTGGGGTCTGATCCTGCTTAGGTTTTCAAGATTAATCAAAACTCAACTAGTGCTAGCATTTAATTTTTAAGGCATTCTAAAATTTCAGTTAGGATAGTATGACAACATCTAAAATAAATAAACCAAAAGAGTAGAGGACAAAGAAGAGGAGACCCAGGATGGAATATCCAGTGAACCTTCTGGCAGCTTGAAGTTCACATCTTCAGACTTTCCACCCAAACTCATCCCCCCACAATACTCCTCTTCCCTCCCCCTCCCCTGTGTCTTACACTGTTTGTGTTTGTTTGTGTATTGCGTATCTCTCTCTGTCGATGTGTGTCTGTGAAGCAGACTAGTCCCTACTCGTAGTTCCCATCACTTTAACTGCTTCATCACGCTGGGTCTATTTTTTAATGCAGGAGTAATTTCAATGTAGCAACCATTCTACTCTTCCTACTTACGAAATGTATCCTACATTTCTATTGAGGCTTCTTTAGAATTTCTTTGCTCCTTCATTTTGTCTAGATCCTGGCAGAAAATTTGTTCTCCTGACATTATTCTAGAAGCTTCTGTAAAGAGATATTTATTTTATTCTATGCTATTATTATTAAGAGCTCTGAAATTACAGTAACGTCTTGATGTTTTTGAAGCCAAAGGATTGAATTGTTATGAACACTTTATTGGTGTAATGATGATCTTGGCTTATTAATAAAAGATGTAGCAAGCTTATTTATAAGGGAAAAGTACATGGTAACAACAAAAAAAGCATAATCAGTACCTTTCTAAGGACACTATAAAATTGCAAACACAGTAAGATTTTCCTAATTCCCTGAACCATAAACAAAATTGATTGAAACTAAATTGGGATAATCACAGCACTTTATTTTATACTAGACTGCCCAAACTGTTTTTTATTAAATGCTTTTTTTTTTTTTAAAAAAAAGTATAATTAATGTACACCGTATAATTCTAAATTATTAGGATGCAAGGGAGCAAAGATAAAGACAGTCAATGAATTTAAATATCTGTCATCTAAATGTCTGCTGATTTAACTGGTTCATTTATCTATTTGCACACCCCAATGCAGGAGACAAAATGAAAATATAACAAAAACTGTTAGAATAAGAACAAATTATAACATTTGTTATAACAAATCATAACATTTGTTATAACAAATTATAGCATCTTTTAAAGATGCATTCACAAAATCTGTTTTGTAACATTTTGCCTACCATTGAACTCAACATTCTTTCCTTATGTTTGGGTTGAACCTAATAAATAAATACCACCTAACTATAGTATTTTGGGGGAGAAAATAAGTTTCCCATGAACCTTTTACTTATACTTGAGTTTTAAGAACACACCATATGTAGAGGAGGTGCTGAAATTTGATTGAAAACTGTGCTATACCAGTTGGTGCTTTCTGAATACTATTTGGAGAGGCTACCACTATACTGAACCAAAAACAATTTACCAAATGGAGCTAGATATTGTTGAAGCCGATATAGAAGGAAACCCCAATGTGCAAAGTCAATTTTGCTGTCTCTGCCACTCATTCTGTCTGATCCCTTCTTGAATATTTTGACCCATATAGACATTGTCTATGTATTTTTCTAAAATGTGTTTTCCAATTTCCTAAAATGTTATTTTCTTGCAAAAGAAGTTTATGTTTATCTATTTCTTTTTCAAGGTTCTTTAAAATTTATTTAGTAGAAAATTGAAAAAAATTGTGCAATATTTTATTTTTCTGTTGTCAATTTCTCCATCTTTCTGCATTGTATTCACAACTATGTTTTTACTTATACCTATTATCTTGTAAGCAATTGACAAACCAAAATAAAAAAAATAAAATTTGACAGAAGCTGACAGTCTGGGTTCAAGACCCAGGTGCCAAAACATGGGAACAGCTCCAGATTCTTCCCACCTAGCAGTTTGAAAGCATGCAAATGCCAGTAGATTACCAGTTTAGTGGGAATGTAGCAGCATTCTGTAAGCCTTGGTGTATAGTCATGATGGCTACAGGACTATGGAAAGGATCTTTGGACAATGCTGGCTCTCTCAGTTAAGAAACAGAGTACTGAACTGAACTGAATTCTTTATTGGCCAAGTGTGATTGGAAACACAAGGAATTTGTCTTGGTGTAAATGTTCTCAGTGTACATAAAAGATACATTGGTCAAGAGTCAAGAATCATAAGGTACAACACTTAATAATAATAGGGTACAATAAGCAATACTGCCCCCTAGAGTTGAATATGACTGGATAGGGGAAACCTTTTCCTTTTCCTTTGTTATGGAAGCATGATTCTGTAAGCTGATAAATGACACAATGGAACATTGTTTTATGTATTAGCAAAAATAACAAAGACAATGCCATTGGAGTTGCTTTGCTTTTTTTTTTATTTTATTTTTTAAAAAACACATCATATGGAACAGAGATCCTTCCAAGAACTAATGCATAATATTTTTAACGTCTTGTTGCAATCTGATGTAATGATTATGATTATATAACAATAAGAACATTTTTTCTAGAATAAAACCAATCCTATCTTAAGAGATAGTAAAATATTGATGGATTATCAATCATCTAAAACTCTTATTTTTTTCAGCTTGGCAATACATCAACATTTCAGAATCTGACTGTAACATTTTGTAAAGAATTAGATTGCAGTATTTTGTCCACTACAATAAATTTTAGTCTATTGCTAATCACATAAAAAACAGTAAATCAAATGAATACAATTATTTTTCTTGACACAGAGATTGAAGCGTTGTCATTTTAGTATAATAAGGTGAATATCAAGGCTAGCTACGTTTTGTTTAGGCTTCCGGGTTGAGCCCTCCTTGCCCTCGGACCATAGATCGTGATCATCCATGGCTACAGCCATGCTCTTTCATTGGAGAGCCCCAATCATTGGGATTAGGGGCTGAAGCTGTCTCGGAGGGACAGTGGAGACAGTGGAGAAAGTCCCCTTGGCTTGGCAATTTTTCCCCCTGAAGATGACTGAAGCATGGTCTAAAATGGCCACCCCAAAGAGGAGGACTCAGCTGGACTAAATTTGTGCAGGAGTGAAGAAAGAGGTGGATAGCATGTGAGCTGGGACAATTGGGCACAACAACCAAATAAAAGGTATCTCGGGATTAATGTAACAATTAATTTTTAAAAAAGAAAAGAAAGCAGCAGAAATACAAAGGGAAGGGAAAAAAAAGAAAAATAACTTTGGCAGCTAAACAGGGCTTCAAACTGGGAAAGGAAGAAGCCAGAACAAGATACTTAACTAAATTGGATTAAAATATTATGGCAACAAACAGGCATAAATTAAAGCTGGATTTAAAGTGTCAAAAAAATAAAAATAGAGGGGGGGATTTGATTGTATTGGAATATTGAGGCTTGAAAAGCCATGAATAATAAAACAGGGGGAAAAGGTGAAGACTTTGCATAATGGAGAGTGCCATTTTGTGGACAAAAATTTAAATTTAAAAATAAAAGGAAAAAGATCCTGTTTCTTTATGAACTTGAGTTGATACAATGTGTTGTTTCAATATTGAAACAATAAAACAAGAACCCTAGAAAGTGAAAGTTGAACTAGAATATAAGAAGATGTAAGAAAAGATTGACTGCAGGACTAATTGGTGATTTTGGCATAAACCCAGGGTTGGAATAATTGTGAATCTAGAAAGCCTGAAGAAGAAAGAAGGAAAATAAAAGTTTTTGTGGATTTCAACGATTATAAGATATAAGAGTGTGCAATGATGATATCTCTTTGGGAACTAAAAATGGAACTTAAAAATATGAAAGAATTACTACAGGAAAGAGGTGAATCACTTGGCTCTGTTTTAAAAGCTAGGGAAATGGTGATTGAAGAACATGAAGAAAGAATTTCAGAGAAGGAGGAATTAGTGAAAGGAGCAGCCATCTTAAATAGACAATTAACACAAAGAACACCACAAAGAAGAGGGAAAAGAAGTGGGGTTAAACATTTGAGATTCAAGAAGGTAATTAAAAAGGGGAATACCTGTGAAATTAGGAAAGGCAGAAAGGAGCAGCAGAAAAGGGGAAAGGAAGATACAAAGAGACATTGGGACCCAAACTGGAAGGAGAAAAGATATGGGGAAATGAAGGGGAAGAGAGGTAATGAGAAACAGGAGCAGGAAATAAAGAAATATGGGAATTGCAAAATAATGAAAAGAAACTGTTTATTTAGAAGACATAGAGATAATGGTTAATGAATTTAAAAAGGGGGATTCCACATGGAGATGAGGGGTAATAAGAATGCATTTGCAATTACAAAATATTTAGAAAATAGGGAAATATAGATTATCAAAAGGAGGGATGGACACTGATATTCTATACTAGGTGAATGTATATCTTTATTCTTATCTTTATAAAAATGTTAATGTTTATTAAATAAATTGAAATAATTGAAATGAAGTGTGAGGATGTTTAAAAATGAAATTAATATCAGTGACCAGGATTAGTTAAATGGACTAATTGGTTTTTTTTTCTTATCTTTGTTTTGAAACTATAAATAAATTCCATGAAATTAAAGGGGAAAAATACATTGCGGAATCTGACTGAAAAAGATATATAATGTTACGTAGTTTTTTAGGGAATGACTATTATTATAATTAGTTAAAAATAAATGTTTATTGGGAATTAAGATGAGGGAATTAAGATATATTTTAACCACTGAGGTGACACACTCAAATTAGTAAAAAGGAGTGGGACTTATGTTTTCTTTTCTCTTGTGTAAAAGCTTGTATTAATTTAGAACTTATGGAAAGAATATGTAATGAAATTGAAAATCTGACAGATAAAAGAACTATTTAAATGAGAAAAGAGTATTTTGGAAAAGTTAACAATAAAAGTATTTGTAATTATAAATTGGTCAGTTAATAGGGTAATATAGATTATTAAGAGGAAGGGGGGACATTGATAATTTTTATTAGGTGAACGCATATTGTTATTTTTATTTTTAAAAGAAATAGTAATGTTTCAGAAATATATTTGAAATAATTGAAATGAAATGAGAGGATGTTTAGATTGAGACCAATATCAGAGACCAGGATCAATTTGTTTGTATTTTTCTTCTGTAAAAGTTGGAATGGAAAAGTTAATAATATAACTAAGTAAAAATTGGATAAGATAGCAAGTTGAATGTAAAAAATGAATATATAACTATTGTCATATTTGTATGTAAAAGTGGTGACCCTGAAATATGTTGTCCACTGAAAAGAGCCTTTTTGTTTTATAATTCATGTGAAAAACTGAATAAAACTTGTTTTTTTTAAAAAAAGGCTAGCTACATTTTATTAAGTTAAAATTAAAAAATATCCCCAGCACTGTTATACTTCCATTTTTTTTCTGATATCTTAAAAATCTATACATTTAAGACTTCACAGACTAACATACATTTCAAAGGTATAATCACATTGTCATCCATTTTTGGACTACATACCCACAAAAAAGAAAACAGAAACTGAAGATGGGATCATGAATTACCAAAAAAAGAGTAAATACACCACATATCAGTTGTTGTTTTTTTTTCTTACAGGAAAAAATAGTAGCAAGACAAAAGATCAAAACATTGATTGTTTCATAAAGCGACTTTAGATAATACAGCCTGACATCGTATAGAATGTTACAAAAACACAAATACATGTGATTTCCATCATCTTCAACCCTAGCAATGTATCATTTTTGAGAAAGACTATAGATTTACGTCCCACAACAAAGATAATTTCCCACAACAACTTCATAAGAAAAGTCCAAGACAGAAGCTTAGATTTACTATATTGGAAGATTTTTCCAAATCTGAATTACCACAAAAAATTATTGTTTAGTAACCGAGAATGCATGTTTGAACAAAAGTAATATTGCATTGTAAAATTAGATAGCAAACCTCTATTTTAACACACTATATACTGAACACTACTGATTTCTTTAGGTAGGTTTAGAAGTAAATTGCTCACAATTGTTTATAGTATGTGGATACATGCACTTAATAATGAGGCAGAAGGAGAAACAATCTAAATTCTTCCCTCTGTCGCTATCTACTTACATCTGAATAACTTTTTCTGTGATGAATCTAAATTATTCCTACCAACAAAGTAATTCTAAATTAAAAAAGAATACTTGATTGTGAGCTGGATGTAGATGATGCCAATGAACAACAAAATTTTAATTATTGCTGTCATGAAATGTAGTCAGTATTGAGCTAATAATGTCTTATTTGAAAGCAGAACAATAGTTTATTATAGATTATTATTATTAATTCCCTTAATAAAGGGACACGGTGGCTCAGTGGCTAAGATGCTGAGCTTGTCGATCAGAAAGGTCAGCAGTTCAGGGGTGCAAATCCCTAGCACCCATTAATTGTCCCAGCTTCTGTCAACCTAGCAGTTTGAAAGCATGTAAAATGCAAGTAGAAAAATAGGGACCACTTTGGTGGGAAGGTAACAGCGTTCCGTGCACCTTTGGCATTTAGTTATGCTGGCCGCATGACCACAGAGACATCTTTGGACAGCGCTAGCTCTTCAGCTTTGTAACGGAGATGAGCACCGCCCCCTAGAGCCAGAAACAATTAGTACATATGTGCGTGGGGAACTTTTACCTTTACCTAATAAAGAAACCTGTACTCTGTGTTACAATCTTGAAATTATTAGTTGATAATCTCTACTAATGCAGCTTCCAAATAGGATTTCAATATCTATTTGTATCATATCACTTCATTCTTCTCACTTTTACCTTTCTGTAACTTTTACTAACTGAATTTCTGTTGTTGAATCCCTGAAAGTCCTAGTTCTTCAGCATTTAGGCTTTTTTTTTTAAAGCGAATGTTCTTTCTCTGAATTTAAAGAATCCCTTAAAAATAGGGATTTTACAATGGGGCATATTTATGGGAGGCAAAGAAAGATCAATTTTGTTTGATTACATGTAAGACAAACATAAGGCCTCTCTCTACTTTAGTAGAGAAAACATAAACATGTACAGTACCTGTTCAGAATTTGTAAAGAAGGTTGGCAAAGACATTAATCACGCTCCTTAACAATTAACTCATCGAGTATCTTAAAGAAACCAAGCAAACTGTCCACAATTACAACCTGGAAATAATAAAAACTTACCTATAATTTTGAATGATCGAAAGTGCTAGCCTAACCCAAATGTGCAAACTCAGTAATTTCAACTCATTTGTGCAGTTCAAAACATTTTTTTCTCCTGCATCACTCTATGCATGTTGACTCAGTACAGTGTTTCTTAAAAAGTAGTTCTAGAAGCCCATTGTGTGTGTGTGTGTGTGTGTGTGTGGAGACTGCAAAATGAAAAAAAATTATTTGCCAATCTCAACTGAAAAAAATAATACAATTGTGAAAATGGTAGCAATAGCAAATGCATCAGTGTTAATTTTTAATATGGTAAATAACAATAAGTATAATCCATACAAACAAAACCTCTTTGAGTGTCCTCCATAACTTTTAACAGCAGGATTGTGAGAGGAAAAAAGATTAAAGAAACATAGTCCTAAGACCATTTATTGGGACTCTCTCAGCAATATGAGGCTGGGTTCACTTTTCATTCGTCATGCCATCCTGGTGCAGATATCTCCCTGAAGGTGAAATCACACAATTTTAAAGCAGCATTTCTCAACTTCAGCAACTGTATGGACATGATGGGGAATTCTGAAAATCAAAGTCCACACATCTTAAAGTTGATGGGATTTAGAAACAGTGTGCTAAGGTATGTATAAAATTGAAGTTTTATCTATTTCTTTTTTTGAAGTAATGAATTACAAGCCTGCTCTAGTTTGTCTCTTTATTTTAGTTATTAATAGCAAATTAATTAGAGGGAAATAGGAAAAATAATAGAAATAGCAAATATGCAAAAGTATATATTATTAATTGAGGAAAGTATAGCCTTATTTAATATGTAATGGGAACATTTTCAGCAGCTGCCTAAAATACTAACAATAAGAAACAATAATGGGCATCACAATTTCCCTAAGCCTGAGGTATTATTTTAATTTATTTTGTTTTTTTAAATCCAGACTTACCAGCTCTGTTAAGAAATGACAGTAAAAAGGCTAAATTCTAATATATTTTTCAGATGAAAGAACCAGACAATTAAATATTTAAGGAGCAATATTTATCTTTGACCAAAAAGATTAAACAATGTTTAACTGGAACATTGTATACATTCCCATCAGTATGTAAGGTGATGAATATAAAGAATTTTAAGTTTAAATGTCTGAGAATTTTAAATACTGAACTTGAAAAGAAATCAAACATGGTCATTGTCTTCTTATGAATCCACAATGATTTCAAAAAATTGAATTGCTTTATGCTGCCATTAAAAATACTGATTAAAGAATACACATATATATTAATATGCCTCTCAGCATTAAAAAAAAGTAAAATTCTACCCCTCTCTCTCTTTCATATATATATATTTTAATATATATTTTTTTTTTTTTTTTTTTTTTTTTTTTTTTTTTTTTTTTTTTTTTTTTTTTTTTATATTTTTATAATTTTTATATATAATTTTATAAAAGGTGTTTTTTTTTTTTTTTTTTTTTTTTTTTTTTTTTTTTTTTTTTTTTTTTTTTTTTTTTTTTTTTTTTTTTTTTTTACATTTTTTTAACACATTTAAATTTTGGTTTGGATCTTAGCTAATTCAATGGAATTCTGAAATAGAATTACAGCTTTGAATATACCTAACACTTTCAATTCTTTTCTTTTCTAATGCTGATTGCCCTGAGCATATAACGGAAGCAGTGAAATACTGCAAGAAATTGTACTCCACATTTTCCTATTGCCTATTAACTGCACTTTCCCGTAGCTCTAATACATTACCTGTATAAATCTGTAATATGACTGTGTCGGTAAAACAGAATAGTGGGTTAGCAAAAGCAAAGCATGAATGGCAGACTGTTTTTAAACCCTTCATGGGCTTCTGCATTACTCAAGATTAGAGCTGGCACCTACATTATGCTAATGAACACCTCATTACTGCTGCTTTTCACAGCAGTAAACTGCTCTCATCAGTTGGATTACCTGACAAAGTCCCTTCCCTCCCATTTTGACCCACCAAGGGTCTTCATCCTTTCTTCCTCTCCCATCTTATTTTCTGCAGAAAGACCTGACCCCAGAATAATGTCATCTCTCTCTGTCTCCCCCTCTCCTTCCCCCGCTCTCGTTCTTTCTCTTTCTCTCAAACATGCACACTTGCACGTTTTACTATAATTTTACCAACATGGTCTAAATTTCTCTCCCCTCCTTCTGCCACCCCCCCTCATCAAGCTAATGGAGGCAGTAAAAATTCTATTGATCTAGTCTCATTGTAATTTCCTGAAGGATATGACAGATTTCTTTGCAACATCCAAACTACATGGCTTTGTATTTGGCTTTTAATTTTTAAACTCTCCACCCTTTCCTTTCCTCCAAAATTCTCATTCATTTTTAATGTTTAATAGCTCAGTTGATACCCTGCAGAGTAAAGGCTTATTTCTTTGCTGAACTAATCTAGACACTGTCTACTGTTGAGTACAGTTGTCTGATTCAAATCTTCTGTTACAAAGCAGATGACATCTCACTAGATGTCACAGAGAGACACTAACAATGACAATTCACTTATCCTTAAGAAAGAATCAATTCTCCCACAATGCATTTGTCAGAGGACTCTCACTCAGTAAAGCAATTTTTCTAGCTGTCTGACACTGTAATTGCTCTTAAATTTTCAGTGAACGTTTTACAAGAACTCCCCTGAACCATGATGAAAAACTTAACTTTTTCTCAAAAGTGAGAACCTGACAGGATGAAAGAGGTCTTTCTCTTTTAAAGGCTTGCTTGCTTGAGTAGGAATTCTTTCATACCATCAACAAGCTGTTGAATAGAGGATAGATTACTTTCCATTTATTTCATCAATCAGATTAAAGGCTCTCCTTCACAATGCCCTTTAAACAAGGGCTGTTTATGATGTCTTCCCAGATTCTTCTTTAATGTAGTATTAAATCATTTTGGGCCAAATGGCAGAGAAAACATATAAATATGATGAATATATGACAGCATTTATGTAGTATATACCTTAAGATTGATTTCCTATTTCTTGGCAAATAACAAGGTTATTTTAGGAATGAAATAGGAAATTCATTCTGTCCTGAACAATTTCAAATAGTACATAAACAAACGAGCAAAGATGGCTGTCCCTGACCCACTCTATATATGTAGATTATGAACCCCTAATTATAAGAAGGAAGTTGTAAAAACCTTTCCAAGTGCACATGTGTTTATCCCTTGCTAAGAGAAATGTCTGCTGTACAGACAACTCTGGGAAGAATGGGTTTTTATAACTCCCTTTTCTTGATTAAGGTCTGGAAAGTTAATTTTCTTGAGGTGTAGACTGGTTTTTATTTTTAGATCCTCTCAATATACAAATAAAACATCATCAATGGGTAACCAACTTAGAATGAGAAATATTTGCAAGATACACTAGATTGCTCAGGAAAAATCAATATGCCCTTTGGATTTGTTATTGACTACTCTATTACAAGCACTACTCTTTTCTAGTTAGGTAATAATACCTCAGTTCAATAATATTAATTATGCTAAACATTGCAGTCTGCTAACAGTGGGATTATTAGATTATACAACATGCAATATAAAATAGTTTAAAATCACACTGAAATTTAATACAAAATATAGACTTTCTAAATTCTAATTATATTCCCAGAAGACCTACAAAGACACATACAAGAACTGTACAAAGCAGGAGAATCATTTGGCTTAAAAATTAGCATGGAAAAAACCAAGTTATATTTAATAAATTCACCAAAGAAAGGAAAAAAAATTGTATATGGAGAAGAACTAGATGTAATAGACCACTACATATACCTTGATCAATGGATCCCAATGGAAGGTGATACAATAAAGGAAATTGAATGGCATATTAAGTGTGGTTGGCAGACATTTGGCAAGCTAAACATTATTTTCAAGAACAACCTCCCTCTATGCCTGAAGAGAAAAGTTTTCAACCAGTGTGTGCTATCTGCTCTAACATATGCCAGTGAAACATGGACATTAACCTTACAATTGATACAAAAGCTACAAGTGGTACAAAGAGCTATGGAAATAAGGTGATATTCAGCCAGTTCTGACAGATTCTGGAGAACCAGTAGCAGAAATATTGAGTAGTTCGGAGAACTGGTAAATACCACCTCTGACTGGCCCC